>NC_057809.1:61936355-62297921 GCF_018294505.1 Triticum aestivum | reverse complement strand
ACAGGTCTTCCGGCTGGGTGTGTTGGCCACGACATCCACTTTACCTGTTATCGCGCGACCAATATTATAATTCTTGGGAAATATTCCAACCATCATATCTGCCTGAGATTCAGATCTGGTTGGTGTCAGGATATTCCAGACTCATCGAGTCTAGGAAGAAAAACGGAAGTTTGCAACACAAATCGACGAGATGACGTTGCGGGATTCTCGGGAGATGAACTACGATAGCAAGCTCCAAAACATGAGCTGGTTCTGCTGCAAACATGTGAACACGTTGTCCCAGACAAGCATGCCCACATGGTAGTCTTACAATAAAACACTACCGAGTTCTGGTTGGGAACCATCAGCGAGGATATCGAAGTTCTTTCATAAGTCCGGATTAGCTCTTATGAAGATACTCCTTCTCCTTGAACAAATCAGTCAGTGGCTTGGTGTGCTAGGATATACATATGGAATGAAGATGATCAGTCTAACAGACCATAGAATTCTTCGCACGTGCATGACCGACTTGAGATGATTCCAAAAGAGCAAAAACAAACTTTCTCGAATTCACGACGGCAGCTTACATCAAAATGCACGTGAATCAAAGGAAGTCACTCCTTCCATCAAACAAGTACTTCATGAGCTAGCATGAAGAAAATGCTTTCAAAAGTTTCCAACACTAACTTAATGTTCAACAACATCATGGAGGAGATAAGGATGTTGTCAATGGACTCAACAACAACTCATCCGGGTTTCCTTTTAAAAGGAATTCCATAGTTAAGTGAACACGGTGATAGCATTGGTCAGACCAAAGATGTAATGGTGTATGCTCGAGGGATCAACCACGAATAAGACAACATTACGAGCATCGTTGGTTCTGACTTGATTTGACGATAGCCCACACTCAAATCAAAGGATTGATAAGATGATAGGTCCAGCAACTGATCACAGGGACCAATCGATGAAGATATCATCTTCCTTCAACACACACTACACAAGAATATCCCTTTGGAACGAACTAAGTCAGGCAAGCTTTTATCTTCCAACCCTCCAAGTTGTCGTTTAGCTTAACCAACTAGCTCAGGGATATCTAACACCGATTCTTGGAGGAAAGGTGGTTCACAAGAAACCAACTTGATCACGAGCTCAACATAGCGGTCAGGTGACAACCTGGTAATACTTCCGAGAAGATCTTCGGAAATCACGAACCACCGATATGTTACTAAGCTCGAGAACAATCTTGCTTTTCAGGGCAAGATGATATGATCAAATGAGCGAGGACTTGACAAGGTCCTAACTCATCAATCGAAAGGTGCACCAAAATAAGGACTAGGTAGCACGATCAGTCTTAGAAGGATGATTCAGAAACCAACACACTAAGAATGAAATTATTGTCCTTTAACTACCAAGCAACGAGGTTGCTGGGAGTATTGATTTCACACATCACAATTCATTTGTCGGTATTCCGGTTGCATCAACACGAAGACCGAGGAATGACTAATGATGGCAAGAAGTATCACTGTACCAAGAGTTCATAGGATGGTGTGCAATTCCTATAACAATCCCGATATAAAGATGGTAATACTCCAAGGTAGAACAGAACAAAAGCTGGATTAGCAATTTGATCTGCGGAGCACAACTTCTTTGACCCAATCCTGGATATGGAAGAGGTACTGGAGTTTGTTTCTCCTAGTCATTCTGCGATAGAATGGCTTGACGGACCACAAGAGTAATAGGCATCGATAAACGAACGCACGCATACTCTTGACTATCAATTGATAGACGAGGGTCAGAATGCAACTAAAGAGAACAACTCAAAGGAACATATAATTTTCTGAGTTGTGGATGCATAGATTAGTATGTCGAACCAAGTTCAACATATTTCTTCTGGATAACCCATGCAGAAAGGTAGAACTGGCAGAGTCACGATTTATGAATGGAGAACTCCTCAAGAATAATCCTGTTGTGATATTTCAGTTCAACGAGGAACTTCTGCCATAAGTAGTTCATGGTATTTGGAAGAAGAAGATACCACGAACTTCAAGGACTATCGCAAAGGTTACTAATATCCTAAAGGCACTAGCAATTACTATCAACATGAAGTAGGTAGAGTGAATCTCGGGTTCAAGAACCCAGGAACAGAATACCTATTACTAAGTAGCATCACGGGATGCTTTCGAGAATAAAAGCCAGAATCATCACACTGGGATCACAAAACATTGCTAGATTACTAGGTGACTCCCTAAACACCTAGGGCCATAATAGTAACTCCAATATAATGTCAAGGCAATAGAATACCTCAACTCAACAATTAGTGTGATTGAGCTGGCATAAAGGAGCATCGAAACCAGAGGAAAAGGATTTTGCAAATGCATCAGACTATTTAGAAACCTGGAATGACTCGGACAGCATAACGGCTGTAAATGCTCAGAAGAGATTTGAGACATTCACAAAAATGGTGGCATAACCACTCAGAAGCACAATATCAAGGTTTCGAGATCAATAATTAACATACAGAGGTAGAAATGAACTGAGGCTTAATCCAACAATCTTATAAGTCTACGGACTAGTAATACGTGATCCTGATAGAAAGAAGAGAAAGCCTAGTTTCTTAACCCCGTAGGAAAGATAATATGACTCAGATCAGAAGGCCATGAGGTATAAGGAGTAAAAAGAGCCTTACGTTCCATCCCACAATCAATTCCCTTATATAACTAAAGAATTTCTAGACTCAACTTCGACCAGTTTGGCTTGGTAAACCTACAGGCAGTCAAGCTCTGATACCAACGCTGTCAGGACCCCGACTCAATGCCACATCGATCTAGCATGTAACACCTCATATCACTTTGCGGCCTCACGCACGGTATTCCCACGGGTGTCGCCTTACCTTTGCCCGGGACCGTTTGCGCCTTTTGGCACACGTATATGACAGTGTCGCTAGCATCCATATGATAAGGAGCCCGGGCTGACATGGCTAGTCGTAAACCCAAAGTGGCACAAACTTACAGGGACAGGCATCCATGACCCAGCATCGAACGTGTCGGTCATCAGCGAGTGAATCCAGGCTGTAGCACTGGGCTAGCAGGACTCCGGTATTCATCGCGTGACATTTCCCCGTAGGGACAGACACAGGAACGAAGAAGGACACATGCCGGCCAGCCTAAGTGTTCCGGAGCAGTAGCAAGCTACCATGGCTCGGTGGAAACACTAGGAGACATTTCCCGGTAAGAGAGGCTACTAAAGATAAACAACTAGATGGTCAGATCCCACACATACCAAGCATTTCAATAGCATACACACAATATGCTCGATATGTGCAAATACAACATGGCATCACAACATGACTCTACGACTCAAGTAATTTATTCAATAGGCTCCGAGGAGCGAGATATTACAAACATGGGTCTCATGACCCAACAATCAGAGCATACCAATCAAAGCACAAGCGGAAGCTATCATGTCTGGGTACAGACATCTATAACTGAAAAAGGCTGAGAAGCCTAACTATCTACCAGATCCTGCCGGGGCACAAGATCGTAGCTGAGGCAACAAGCTAAACGTCGAAGTCCACGTGGAACTACTAGTGAGACTGAAGTCTCTCTGCAAAACATAAAATAGGCAAACGTGAGTACAAATGTACCCAGCAAGACTTACATCAGAACTAACTACATATGCATCATTATCAACAAAGGGATGGTGGGGTTTAACTGCAGCAAGCCAGCTTTGACTCGGTGGCTATCCTAACCTACGACTGCAAGCGACTCTTTTGAGGTGGCGCACACGAGTCCACATATTCACCATATCAATACACCACTATGGATCCGCTCCCGTCTCCCTACGAGAACGCCATCCATAGCACTCACGCTTATCTTGCGTATTTTAGAGTATCCACTTTCACTTGTCTATGAACTGATATAAGCAACCCAGAAGTCCTTTTCCGCGGACACGGCTATTCGAATAGATGATGTTAACCCTGCAGGGGTGTACTTCTTCACACACGCTCTCACCACTTACCGTCGTTTACACGACATGTACTCGGCAACCTTCAAGCGGAAGCCCAACGTGGGTGTCGGCCACGGCCTACCTAAACACTCGAGTCTCTAGTCCAGGTTTATCGCCTATTCGGGTTCCATCCATGAGGAGATCCGGCCGGAGTTTCGCTCACAGCCCCAAACGATGTGAACAGGGTTCCGTGACACCAAACGGGCGCCCGGTTTACCCGGCCACGTGCCTACCGCATCACAGCCCACCCCTACGGTCAGCGCTGCGCACGGCCTCCAGCATACTACAAACACCAGAAACTACTTGCAACTCCTGGACAGAGGACAAGGGTGATTAAGAAGCCGAGAGGGTCCATTGGTTTCGGGCCCAATGCGTGGTAGTAGATGAATCATGGATCACAAACACAGAACTCAGTTCCTGAGGACGGCTGCAATGAGACAACCCACCATGTACTCCTACATGGCCTCTCACCGCTACCTTTACCAAATCGTGTTCACACACTTAGCTCACACACAGTAGGACATGTTCACACACCTCTGATTCATCCCCGATGAATCAGACCTGACTCAACTCTAAGCAGTAGCAGGCATGACAAACAAACATGAATGAGTAGGCACAACAGGGCTCAAACAACTCCTACTCATGCTAGTGGGTTTCATCTATTTACTGTGGAATGACAGGTCATGCAAAGGTTAAAGGGGTTCAGCTACCGCAGCAAGTAACAGATGAATCGATGTTGTCCTAATGCAGTAAAAGAGAGCAGGAGCGAGAGAGTGGGTTTTTAGCAGAATGAACAAGGGGGTTTTGCTTGCCTGGCACTTCTGAAGATAACATTGAGTCTTCATCAGTGTCAACGATGACATCATCGGTATCGCGTCTATCGAGAGGGGACAAATACCGGCAACACGGAAAAACACAATCAATGCAATGCACAAAATGATGCATGCTATGACATGGCAATATGAATGTGTTTTGAGCTAATGTAACTAGCAACAAGTTAAATGGGGTTGGTTTGAATACAAGATTCAAATTCAAACTCCATATGTGATTATTTAAATGCCCTTTATTGGTTTTGTCCAAAACAGAGGACAACCATTGTTCAAACATGCATGAAAATGGTACAGATGGATTCCTTGAATTTTTCTGATAATTTTTCATATATAATTTATTTCATTTGGAGTTACGGTTAATTTTCTATGATTTATTGAAGTTTAGAAAATATTCTGGAATTATTAAATCATTTAAGATTTATTTAAATTCCAGAAAGGAATTATTGCGTCAGCATGACGTTGGCATGACGTCACAGGTCAACAGGGCTGGTCCGGTCAAACCTGACGTGTGGGGACCACACGTCAGTGACACAGTTAACTACCCTAAGTTTAATTAGAGCCTGGCCCACATGTCAGTGTCAGCAGGGGGGGGTAATTAGTTTAACTAACTCGATTAGTGCTAATCCTAATTAGCTAACAGGGCTGGGCCCACCTGTCATTGAGTCAGGGCATCCAACTGGGGTCAAAACTCGCCGGACTTGGTCCACGGCTCGTCGCCGGTGAAGCCCGAGACGGCGGAGGGGGTCGGAATTCCTCCTCCGGCGACCAAATGGCCGGCGGAGGGCAGCTACGTGACGCTGAAGATCCCGCGCGTCGAGTGGTGCGGTCAGTTAGGCCGGGGGCGACCTATATCGACGGCGGCGAGCTCAAAGGCGGCGGCCGGAGCACGGCGAGGTCGGGGTTGGCGCTAGGGGGCACGGCAGGTCGCACAGGTGGGTGCGCTCGGCTCCTGGAAGGGTGCTGAGCACGTTGCCGTGCTCGGGAGTTAGCTACGGTGGCTCTAGCACCGTCTGCGTCATCGCCGGCGGTGAGGAACGGTCGGCTCCGACAGCCAGGGTGGTTAGAGGGCGCGGACGGGCACGGAGAGAGAGGGGAAATGGACAGGGGCTCACGGTGAGTTCGAAGAGAAGGTCGGCGTGCTCGGGGAGGCGGTGGAGACGGCGAATCAACGACGGCGGTGGTCGGAGCCCGAGGTGGAAGACGACGGCGATGGCGATGTTCCGGGCCCTCCCGGCTTGCGTGGCTCATCGAAGATGAAGGAGACAACGTGGCGGAGCTTCTGGGCGCGTCGGGTTTGCGTGGGGTGGCCGGTGGTCATGGGTACGGCGAGCGGCGCTCTCAGGTGCGTTCGGTGACGAGAGGGAGGGAGAGCAGAGGAGGAGGAGGGGGTCCAGAGAGAGAGAGAGGCGGTCGAGGGGGTCGAGGGCATCTCCGTGGCGTCGCGAGGAAGTCGGGGAGGCTGCCACGGCGAAGCAGGAGGTGGAGGCCTCCGCGTGCGCGCGTGCGTGCGGTGTCTGTCCTCCTGGCAGGGAGGAAGACGACAGGGGGGGGGGGTGGAGATGGGCTGGGCTGGCCAGGTGGGCCTGGTGGGCTGCAGAGGTAAGTCCAGGTGAGATTTCTCTCCTCTGTCTTTTATTTATTGTTTTCTATTTTGTTTTGTTTTGTTTTGGTTTAGGAATAAATACTAAACCATTTTATAAAATCCTGAAAATAATTATGTGGCTAGAACTAAAATATACCAAACCACATAAAATGTTCCAGTAATTATTGGACATATATTATTTATATATCAAATATATATCCAATGCAAATAGCTATTTATTTAACTCAAAGGCCCAAAATAATTAACTCTGAGATACCAAAAATATTGTTTTGAGTTTTACCTCTTTGCAATATTTTCAGAGACTAAAAGGAGCATTTTCTTGGACTTCTTTGAGGAGATTTTAATGTTGATCATTTTTAGAAGGTTTCTGAGGCTTTGAAAATTCCTCAATTCACATTTCATTTGAAATAAAACATGATGCTCACATGAGGTCTAGCCTAGTGCATTACCAGAAGCTAGGGATGTGACAACTCACCCCCACTAAACAAGAATCTCGACCCGAGATTCAAGGGTAGGGTAAGACGAAGGGAAAACGCAAACTAGTACAATCTTCATGATCCAGGTTGCACTTCAAATGAACGTTGATTCGATCACCATCTTTGTCTTGTCGTCTTGTTTTGAGAACTCCAACTAATCATGACAAGAAGAGGAAAGGGAAACTCTAGAAGGATCGAACTTCTCGAAGGTCGAACAACTCACGGAATGAGACATAGAACCATCTCTCGGGTTGAGACACGAGATACTCTTCAAGAGGGGTGGAAAGAAATGGATGACGAAGGTTCACTAGGTAGACAACAATTCCACACTTAAAAAGGTGGTAAACGATTGTCAATGTAGCGAGGATTTTAGTTGCCATGATAGCACAACGGGGCACCTTAGGGATGGTGACTCGTAGATATACCCCCTTAAGTGGCAAAAAGAATTACTTTTGATTCAAAGATCATTGAAACTCTTTATACCAGCCTAAGGCAAATCACAGCAATCGATTGGCGGGGTCGGTAGAATGGCATACTTGGACTTGGATGATGTGGATTACCTTGTTGAAGACAACGTAATGGATGAATTTGCTTATCACCGGAGATGGAAGAGACCCATGGTAGAATGGCACATTGGCGGTGCAAGCTGGGAACAAAATGCAAATGCTGGGAATGATACTGGTAACTGGGGAAGAACCCAACAATAGAGAGTGAATTCGCTGTTTGAAAAGATCATAGCATTGCTGAGGGAGCTGAGAGGAATCCTAGTTAGAGTCGATGATAACACGTAGCGCTTGTGCGTGCTCTCAAGAACTTGAGCATTTCCACAATCATCAAGGTTTTATCAACATCCGTGTCAAGGGTGCTGACAACACAACATACTACCATGATGAATAGCGATGGACGATGCAGATGCAAAGGAGGATAACACTTTCTCAGATTTCACCTTAGCGAGCCAAGGAACAAAATCTGGATGATCGACCGAGAGACATTTAGCACTCCGCTTCTAATGTTCTCCTTGATGTGCTAGTGTACCCATTCATAGATATGGTTTGATATCTAGAACATCAAGTAAAAAGGTCGGACTTCGGAATACAGAAATCCATAGGGGCAACTAGGGAGTAAATCCTACGAAATCCCTATGGGGAGGTGGCCAACTTCATCAATCAAGATATTATAATCACAGGTCTTCCGGCTGGGTGTGTTGGCCACGACATCCACTTTACCTGTTATCGCGCGACCAATATTATAATTCTTGGGAAATATTCCAACCATCATATCTGCCTGAGATTCAGATCTGGTTGGTGTCAGGATATTCCAGACTCATCGAGTCTAGGAAGAAAAACGGAAGTTTGCAACACAAATCGACGAGATGACGTTGCGGGATTCTCGGGAGATGAACTACGATAGCAAGCTCCAAAACATGAGCTGGTTCTGCTGCAAACATGTGAACACGTTGTCCCAGACAAGCATGCCCACATGGTAGTCTTACAATAAAACACTACCGAGTTCTGGTTGGGAACCATCAGCGAGGATATCGAAGTTCTTTCATAAGTCCGGATTAGCTCTTATGAAGATACTCCTTCTCCTTGAACAAATCAGTCAGTGGCTTGGTGTGCTAGGATATACATATGGAATGAAGATGATCAGTCTAACAGACCATAGAATTCTTCGCACGTGCATGACCGACTTGAGATGATTCCAAAAGAGCAAAAACAAACTTTCTCGAATTCACGACGGCAGCTTACATCAAAATGCACGTGAATCAAAGGAAGTCACTCCTTCCATCAAACAAGTACTTCATGAGCTAGCATGAAGAAAATGCTTTCAAAAGTTTCCAACACTAACTTAATGTTCAACAACATCATGGAGGAGATAAGGATGTTGTCAATGGACTCAACAACAACTCATCCGGGTTTCCTTTTAAAAGGAATTCCATAGTTAAGTGAACACGGTGATAGCATTGGTCAGACCAAAGATGTAATGGTGTATGCTCGAGGGATCAACCACGAATAAGACAACATTACGAGCATCGTTGGTTCTGACTTGATTTGACGATAGCCCACACTCAAATCAAAGGATTGATAAGATGATAGGTCCAGCAACTGATCACAGGGACCAATCGATGAAGATATCATCTTCCTTCAACACACACTACACAAGAATATCCCTTTGGAACGAACTAAGTCAGGCAAGCTTTTATCTTCCAACCCTCCAAGTTGTCGTTTAGCTTAACCAACTAGCTCAGGGATATCTAACACCGATTCTTGGAGGAAAGGTGGTTCACAAGAAACCAACTTGATCACGAGCTCAACATAGCGGTCAGGTGACAACCTGGTAATACTTCCGAGAAGATCTTCGGAAATCACGAACCACCGATATGTTACTAAGCTCGAGAACAATCTTGCTTTTCAGGGCAAGATGATATGATCAAATGAGCGAGGACTTGACAAGGTCCTAACTCATCAATCGAAAGGTGCACCAAAATAAGGACTAGGTAGCACGATCAGTCTTAGAAGGATGATTCAGAAACCAACACACTAAGAATGAAATTATTGTCCTTTAACTACCAAGCAACGAGGTTGCTGGGAGTATTGATTTCACACATCACAATTCATTTGTCGGTATTCCGGTTGCATCAACACGAAGACCGAGGAATGACTAATGATGGCAAGAAGTATCACTGTACCAAGAGTTCATAGGATGGTGTGCAATTCCTATAACAATCCCGATATAAAGATGGTAATACTCCAAGGTAGAACAGAACAAAAGCTGGATTAGCAATTTGATCTGCGGAGCACAACTTCTTTGACCCAATCCTGGATATGGAAGAGGTACTGGAGTTTGTTTCTCCTAGTCATTCTGCGATAGAATGGCTTGACGGACCACAAGAGTAATAGGCATCGATAAACGAACGCACGCATACTCTTGACTATCAATTGATAGACGAGGGTCAGAATGCAACTAAAGAGAACAACTCAAAGGAACATATAATTTTCTGAGTTGTGGATGCATAGATTAGTATGTCGAACCAAGTTCAACATATTTCTTCCGGATAACCCATGCAGAAAGGTAGAACTGGCAGAGTCACGATTTATGAATGGAGAACTCCTCAAGAATAATCCTGTTGTGATATTTCAGTTCAACGAGGAACTTCTGCCATAAGTAGTTCATAGTATTTGGAAGAAGGAAATACCACGAACTTCGAGGACTATCGCAAAGTTACTAATATCCTAAAGGAACTAGCAAACACTATCGACATGAAGTAAGTAGGGTGAATCTCGGGTTCAAGAACCCCGGAATGGAATACCTACTAACTAAGTGGCATCAAGGGACGCTTACGAGAATGATGGCCAGAATCATCACACTGGGACACAATCATGGCTAAATTACTAGATGATCCCCTAAGACACCTAGGGTCATAATACCAGCTCCAACATATATGTCAAGGCAATAAAGTACCTCAACTCACTGATTAGTGTGCTTAATCTGGCCCAAAAGGACATCAGGAACGGAAGGAAGGGATTTGCAAATGCATCAGACTGTTTAGAAACCTGGGATGACTCGGACAGCATAACGGCTGTAAATGCTCAGAAAAGATTTGAGACATTCACAAAAATGGTGGCATAACCACTCAGAAGCACAATATCAAGGTTTCGAGATCAATAATTAACATACAGAGGTAGAAACTGAACTGAGGCTTAAATCCAACAAACTTATAAGTCTACTGATTAGTAACACGTGATCCTGATAGAAAGAAGAGAAAGCCTAGTTCTTAATCCCCGTAGGAAAGATAAGATGACTCAGATCAGAAGGGCATAAGGTATAAGGAGTAAAAAGAGCCTTACGTTCCATCCCACAATCAATTCCCTTACATATAACTAAAGCATTTCTAGACTCAACTTCGACCAGTTTGGCTTGGTAATCCTACAGGCAGTCAAGCTCTGATACCAACGCTGTCAGGACCCCGACTCAATGCCACATCGATCTAGCATGTAACACCTCATATCACTTTGCGGCCTCACGCACGGTATTCCCACGGGTGTCGCCTTACCTTTGCCCGGGACCGTTTGCGCCTTTTGGCACACGTATATGACAGTGTCGCTAGCATCCATATGATAAGGAGCCCGGGCTGACATGGCTAGTCGTAAACCCAAAGTGGCACAGACTTACAGGGACAGGCATCCATGACCCAGCATCGAACGTGTCGGTCATCAGCGAGTGAATCCAGGCTGTAGCACTGGGCTAGCAGGACTCCGGTGAACCGGGCTGTAGCGGGCTAACAGGACTCCGGTATTCATCGCGTGACATTTCCTCGAAGGGACAGACACAGGAACGAAGAAGGACACATGCCGGCCAGCCTAAGTGTTCCGGAGCAGTAGCAAGCTACCAAGGCTCAATGGAAACACTAGGAGACATTTCCCGGTAAGAGAGGCTACTAAAGATAAACAACTAGATGGTCAGATCCCACACATACCAAGCATTTCAATAACATACACACAATATGCTCGATATGTGCAAATACAACATGGCATCACAACATGACTCTACGACTCAAGTATTTAATCAATAGGCTCCGAGGAGCGAGGTATTACAAACATGGGTCTCATGACCCAACACTCAGAGCATACAAGTCAAAGCACAAGCGGAAGCTATCATGTCTGGGTACAGACATCTATAAATGAAAAAGGCTGAGAAGCCTGACTATCTATCAGATCCTGCCGAGGGCACAAGATCGTAGCTGAGGTAACAAGCTAAACGTCGAAGTCCACGTGGAACTACTAGTGAGACTGAAGTCTCTCTGCAAAACATAAAATAGGCAAACGTGAGTACAAATGTACCCAGCAAGACTTACATCAGATCTATCTACACATGCATCATTATCAACAAAGGGGATGGTGGAGTTTGACTGCAGCAAGCCAGCTTTGACTCGGTGGCTATCCTGAACTACGACTGCAATGTAACTCTTTTGAGGTGGCGCACACGAGTCCACATATTCACCATATCAATACACCACTATGGATCCGCTCCCGTCTCCCTACGAGAACGCCATCCATAGCACTCACGCTTATCTTGCGCATTTTAAAGTATCCACTTTCACTTGTCTATGAACTGATATAAGCAACCCAGAAGTCCTTTTCCGCGGACACGGCTATTCGAATAGATGATGTTAACCCTGCAGGGGTGTACTTCTTCACACACGCTCTCACCACTTACCGCCGTTTACACGACATGTACTCGGCAACCTTCAAGCGGAAGCCCAACGTGGGTGTCGGCCACGGCCTGCCTAAACACTCGAGTCTCTAGTCCAGGTTTATCGCCTATTCGGGTTCCATCCATGAGGAGATCCGGCCGGAGTTTCGCTCACAGCCCCAAACGATGTGAACAGGGTTCCCGAGACACCAAACGGGCGCCCGGTACACCGTGCCACGTGCCTACCGCATCACAGCCCACCCCTACGGTCAGTGCTGCCCACGGCCTCCAGCATACTACAAACACCAGAAACTACTTGCAACTCCTGGACAGAGGACAAGGGTGATCAAGAAGCCGAGAGGGTCCATTGGTTTCGGGCCCAATGCGTGGTAGTAGCTGAATCATGGATCACAAACACAGAACTCAGTTCCTGAGGACGGCTGCAATGAGACAACCCACCATGTACTCCTACATGGCCTCTCACCGCTACCTTTACCAAATCGTGTTCACACACTTAGCTCACACACAGTAGGACATGTTCACACACCTCTGATTCATCCCCGATGAATCAGACCTGACTCAACTCTAAGCAGTAGCAGGCATGACAAACAAACATGAATGAGTAGGCACAACAGGGCTCAAACAACTCCTACTCATGCTAGTGGGTTTCATCTATTTACTGTGGAATGACAGGTCATGCAAAGGATAAAGGGGTTCAGCTACCGCAGCAAGTAACAGATGAATCGATGTTGTCCTAATGCAGTAAAAGAGAGCAGGAGCGAGAGAGTGGGATTTTAGCGGAATGAACAAGGGGGTTTTGCTTGCCTGGCACTTCTGAAGATAACATTGAGTCTTCATCAGTGTCAACGATGACATCATCGGTATCGCGTCTATCGAGAGGGGACAAATACCGGCAACACGGAAAAACACAATCAATGCAATGCACAAAATGATGCATGCTATGACATGGCAATATGAATGTGTTTTGAGCTAATGTAACTAGCAACAAGTTAAATGGGGTTGGTTTGAATACAAGATTCAAATTCAAACTCCATATGTGATTATTTAAATGCCCTTTATTGGTTTTGTCCAAAACAGAGGACAACCATTGTTCAAACATGCATGAAAATGGTACAGATGGATTCCTTGAATTTTTCTGATAATTTTTCATATATAATTTATTTCATTTGGAGTTACGGTTAATTTTCTATGATTTATTGAAGTTTAGAAAATATTCTGGAATTATTAAATCATTTAAGATTTATTTAAATTCCAGAAAGGAATTATTGCGTCAGCATGACGTTGGCATGACGTCACAGGTCAACAGGGCTGGTCCGGTCAAACCTGACGTGTGGGGACCACACGTCAGTGACACAGTTAACTACCCTAAGTTTAATTAGAGCCTGGCCCACATGTCAGTGTCAGCAGGGGGGGTAATTAGTTTAACTAACTCGATTAGTGCTAATCCTAATTAGCTAACAGGGCTGGGCCCACCTGTCATTGAGTCAGGGCATCCAACTGGGGTCAAAACTCGCCGGACTTGGTCCACGGCTCGTCGCCGGTGAAGCCCGAGATGGCGGAGGGGGTCGGAATTCCTCCTCCGGCGACCAAATGGCCGGCGGAGGGCAGCTACGTGACGCTGAAGATCCCGCGCGTCGAGTGGTGCGGTCAGTTAGGCCGGGGGCGACCTATATCGACGGCGGCGAGCTCAAAGGAGGCGGCCGGAGCACGGCGAGGTCGGGGTTGGCGCTAGGGGGCACGGCAGGTCGCACGGGTGGGCGCGCTCGGCTCCTGGAAGGGTGCTGAGCACGTTGCCATGCTCGGGAGTTAGCTACGGTGGCTCTAGCACCGTCTGCGTCATCGCCGGCGGCGAGGAACGGTCGGCTCCGACAGCCAGGGTGGTTAGAGGGCGCGGACGGGCACAGAGAGAGAGGGGAAATGGACAGGGGCTCACGGTGAGTTCGAAGAGAAGGTCGGCGTGCTCGGGGAGGCGGTGGAGACGGCGAATCAACAGCGGCGGTGGTCGGAGCCCGAGGTGGAAGAAGACAGCGATGGCGATGTTCCGGGCCCTCCCGGCTTGCGTGGCTCATCGAAGATGAAGAAGACAACATGGCGGAGCTTCTGGGCGCGTCGGGTTTGCGTGGGGTGGCCGGTGGTCATGGCTACGGCGAGCGACGCTCTCAGGTGCGTTCGGTGACGAGAGGGAGGGAGAGCAGAGGAGGAGGAGGGGGTCCAGAGAGAGAGAGGCGGTCGAGGGGGTCGAGGGCGTCTCCGTGGCGTCGCGAGGAAGTCGGGGAGGCTGCCACGGCGAAGCAGGAGGTGGAGGCCTCCGCGTGCGCGCGTGTGTGCGGTGTCTGTCCTCCTGGCAGGGAGGAAGACGACAGGGGGGGTGGAGATGGGCTGGGCTGGCCAGGTGGGCCTGGTGGGCTGCAGAGGTAAGTCCAGGTGAGATTTCTCTCCTCTGTCTTTTATTTATTGTTTTCTATTTTGTTCTGTTTTGTTTTGGTTTAGGAATAAATACTAAACCATTTTATAAAATCCTGAAAATAATTATGTGGCTAGAACTAAAATATACCAAACCACATAAAATGTTCCAGTAATTATTGGAGATATATTATTTATATATCAAATATATATCCAATGCAAATAGCTATTTATTTAACTCAAAGGCCCAAAATAATTAACTCTGAGATACCAAAAATATTGTTTTGAGTTTTACCTCTTTGCAATATTTTCAGAGACTAAAAGGAGCATTTTCTTGGACTTCTTTGAGGAGATTTTAATGTTGATCATTTTTAGAAGGTTTCTGAGGCTTTGAAAATTCCTCAATTCACATTTCATTTGAAATAAAACATGATGCTCACATGAGGTCTAGCCTAGTGCATTACCAGAAGCTAGGGATGTGACAAAAGAATTCTTCAATATTCAGAAGAAAATCATATTAAATTTTTATGGCATTTCGAGAACTTTTATTTTTGGGTCATTTTTTATTGCACAGGAAATTCAGAAAACAGACAAAACATGCATTTTATTTTATTTAACTAATAAAAATAGAAAACAAAATGTAGGGTGATACGTCTCCAACGTATCTATAATTTTTCATTGTTCCATGCTATTATATTATCCATCTAGGATGTTTTATACGCATTTATATGCTATTTTATATGATTTTTGGGACTAACCTATTAACCTAGAGCCCTGTGCCAGTTTTCTGTTTTTTCCTTTTTTTGAGTATCGCAGAAAAGGAAAGCCAAACGGAGTCCAATTGACCTGAAATTTCACGAAGATCATTTTTGGACCAGAAGAAGCCCACGGAGTACCGGAGATGGGCCAGAAGAGTCCTGAGGCCACCACGAGGGTGGGGGCGCACCCCCTACCCCGTGGCCGCCTCGTGGACCCCCTAACTTGCTCCCGAGTCCAACACCTCTTATATATACCCAAACTTCCAGAAAGAAACCGAGATCGGGAGTTCCGCCGCCGCAAGCCTCTATAGCCACCGAAAACCAATCTAGACCCATTCCGGCACCCTGCCGGAGGGGGGGAATCCCTCTCTGGTGGCCATCTTCGCCATCCTGGTGCTCTCCATGATGAGGAGGGAGTAGTTCACCCTCGGGGTTGAGGGTATGTACCAGTAGCTATGTGTTTGATCTCTCTCCCTCGTGTTCTTGATTTGGCACGATCTTGATGTATCGCGATCTTTGCTATTATAGTTGGATCTTATGATGTTTCTCCCCCTCTACTCTCTTGTAATGGATTGAGTTTTCCCTTTGAAGTTATCTTATCGGATTGAGTCTTCAAGGATTTGAGAACACTTGATGTATGTCTTGCATGTGCTTACCTGTGGTGACAATGGGATATCACGTGATCCACTTGATCTATGTTTCGGTGATCAACTTGCGAGTTCCGTGACCTCGTGAACTTATGCATAGGGGTTGGCACATGTTTTCATCTTGACTCTCCGGTAGAAACTTTGGGGCACTCTTTGAAGTTCTTTCTGTTGGTTGAATAGATGAATATGAGATTGTGTGATGCATATATAATCATATCCACGGATACTTGAGGTGACATTGGAGTATCTAGGTGACATTAGGGTTTTGGTTGATTTGTGTATTAAGGCGTTATTCTAGTACGAACTCGAGGATAGATTGAGCGGAAAGAATAGCTTCATGTTATTTTACTACGGACTCTTGAATAGATCAATCAGAAAGGATAACTTTGAGGTGGTTTCATACCCTACAATAATCTCTTCATTTGTTCCCCGCTATTAGTGACTTTGGAGTGACTCTTTGTTGCATGTTGAGGGATAGTTATATGATCCAATTATGTTATTATTGTTGAGAGAACTTGCACTGGCGAAAGTATGAACCCTAGGCCTTGTTTCAACGCATTACAATACCGTTTACGCTCACTTTTACCACTTGCTACCTTGCTCTTTTTATATTTTCAGATTACGAAAACCTATATCTACCATCCATATTGCACTTGTATCACCATCTCTTCGCCGAACTAGTGCACCTATACAATTTACCATTGTATTGGGTGTATTGGGGACACAAGAGACTCTTTGCTATTTGGTTGTAGGGTTGTTTGAGAGAGACCATATTCATCCTACGCCTCCCACAGATTGATAAACCTTAGGTCATCCACTTGAGGGAAATTTTCTACTGTCCTCCAAACCTCTGCAATTGGAGGCCCAACAACGTCTACAAGAAGAAGGTTGTGTAGTACACATCATAGGGACAGAAGGTAGTGCTTACTAAATTCATCAACTTCATACCACTTAAAAATGATCCACCAATAAGGTTGACCAGGTCTTATTAATTACCACTTTCGATTAGCATGAAACCGAAGAACTTTCGTAAATCACTAAGTTACCTCAATGGGGATATGAATGTCCCCAACGATAAGCATTTCATATTTCTTTTTGACAGTACGTAGAGGTAGTTGAAAACTTCCAATAGTGATTGTTGGAGATTTTTCAATAACATTAATACCATTCACTTGGAATTGTTTCTTCGGAAAGTGCACCGTATGCTCATTATACCATTGATATGAAAAGTGACATTGCTTTTATTGCAATCAATAACAGCCCCTGCAGTATTCAAGAAGGTTCTACCAAGGATAATCGACATGTTGTCTTCCTCGGGCATCTCAAGTATAACAAAGTCAGTCAAAATAGTAACATTAGCAACAACAACGGGCACATCCTCATAGATACCGATAGGTATGGCAGTTGATTTGTCAGCCATTTGCAAAAATATTTCAGTAGGTGTGAGTTTATTCAAATCAAGTCTTTCATATAAAGAGAAAGGCATCACACTAACACCAGCTCCCAAATCACATAAAGCAGTTTTCACATAATTTCTTTTGATGGAGCAAGGTATAGTTGGTATTCTCGGATCTCCAAGTTTTTTAGGTACTCCATCTTCAAAAGTATAATTAGCAAGCATGGTGGAGATTTTAGCTTCCGATATTTTTCTATTATTGGTGATGATGTCTTTCATGTACTTTGCATAAGGAGGCATTTTAAGGATATCAGTCAAGGGAGTACACAAAAAGACTGGCCTCATCATTTCAGCAAAGCGTTCAAATTCTTCATCATCTTTCTTTTTAGTTGATTTAGGTGGAAAAGGTATAGGTTGTTTAACCCACGGTTCTCTTTCTTTACCATGTTTTCTAGCAATAAAGTCCCTTTTAACATATCTAGTATTCTTGGGTTGTGGGTTATCAAAGTTAGCTGCAGGTTCTATCTCAACATCATTGTCTGGCTCTTTACTATTTGTTCAAATATTTTCATGAACCTCATCATTATCTTTTTCATTATCAGAAGGTGAGTGTTCATTACTAGACTGAGTTTTAGCATCAGAGATAGAAGTTTCATTATCATTATCAGGAGGTCTTTCTACTTCAGGTTCACTAGAAGCATGCAAAGTCTTATTATTTTCCTTTTTCTTTTTCTTTTTAGAAGGACTACGTGCATCAGTGTTAGCTCTTTGAGAGTCTTGTTCAATTCTTTTTGGGTGTCCCTCAGGATAAAGTGGTTCCTAAGTCATTCTACCTCCTCTAGTCATTACTCTAACATCATGATCATTGATATTATTATTCATTTCATCAAGCAACTCTCTTTGAGATTTAGCAACTTGTTCCAACTGAGTTGGAACCATAGAAGCATGCTTTCCCACACCTCTAACATCATTTGAGATTCTAAATAACAAGTCACTTAAGCGAGCAATCATATCTGAATTGTATTTCAATTGTTTCATAACATTTGCATTGAAGTGATCTTGTTTTCTAATGTAGTTTTCAAACTCATAAAGGCAGTGGCTATGGTGCATATATTGAGGATTGTCATTATCATTGAATTTCATTAAAGAATTTACCTCTACCACCTTAGGCAGTGGTGGTGTATCAAGCCCATGTATTTCTTCAATAGGAGGTAAATTTTTGACATCCTCAGCTTTAATACCTTTTTCCTTCATAGATTTCTTTGCCTCTTGCATATCTTCGGGACTGAGATATAAGATACCCCTCTTCTTCGGAGTGGGTTTAAGCGGTGGTACAGGAAGAGTCCAATCATCATAATTTTTCAACATGTTATTAAGTAATTCTTCAGCTTGCCCAACAGTTCGTTCCCTGAAAACACAACCAGCATAGCTATCTAGGAAATCCCTAGAAGCATCGGTTAGTCCATTATAGAAGATATCAAGTATTTCATTTTTCTTACGAGGATGATCAGGCAAAGCATTAAGCAATTGGCAAAGCCTCCCCCAAGCTTGTGGGAGACTCTCTTCTTTAATTTACACAAATTTAAATATTTCCTGTAAGGTAGCTTGTTTCTTATGAGCAGGGAAATATTTTTCAGAGAAGTAATAAATCATATCCTGGGGACTACACATAGAACCAGGAGCAAGAGTATTGTACCAAGCTTTAGCATCACCCTTTAATGAGAACTGGAATAATTTGAGAATATAGTAATAGCGAGTTTTCTCATCATGAGTAAAAAGGGTGGCTATGTCATTCAACTTAGTAAGGTGTGCCACAACAGTTTCAGTTTCATAACCATGGAAAGGATCAGATTCAACCAAAGTAATTAACTCTGGGTCGACATAGAATTCATAATCCTTATCATCAATAAAGATAGGTGAAGTAGCAAACTTAGGATCATATTGCATTCTAGCATTCAGAGATTTTGCTTTATACTTGCATAACAATTTCTCTAGATCATCTCTATCCTTACAAGCAAGAATATCTCTAGTTGTCTCTTCATTCATAACATAGCCTTCCGGTACCTTAGGCAATTCATATCTAGGAGGGCTAGTTCTAGTAGGTGTTTCAAGATTTCCAGTTTCAAGCTCATCATTGGTTTCAACAACATCATGTTGTCTTACTCTAGCAATTTGTTCATAAAGAAAATCACCTAGTGGCACATCATCATCATCAAGCAAGGTACTAGCATCATCATAAGTATCATTCATAGCAGAGGTAGCATCATCAATAACTTACGACATATCAGGATTAATAGCATGTGGTGGTGTTGCAAGTTTACTTATAACAGAAGGTGGATCTAAAGTAGAGCTAGATGGCAATTCCTTACCTCCCCTCGTCTAAGAGGGTTAAATGTTAGTCTTAGAATCCTTCAGATTCTTCATAGTGATAAATTGATAAAGCCCAAGTGACTCAACTATTGGGGAACGTAGTGATTTCAAAAAAAATCCTACGCACACGCAAGATCATGGTAATGCATAGCAATGAGAAGGGAGAGTATCGTCCATGTACCCTCGTAGACCGTAAGCGGAAGCGTTATGAGAACGCGGTTGATGTAGTCGTACGTCTTCATGATCTGACCGATCTAAGTACTGAACACGCGACACCTCCGAGTTCAGCACCCATTTAGCTCGATGCGTCCCACGAACTCCGATCCAGCAAAGCTTCACGGGAGAGTTCCGTCAGCATGACAGCGTGATGACGGTGAAGATGTTGCTACCGACGCAGGGCTTCGCCTAAGCACTGCTACGATATAATCGAGGTGGATTATGGTGGAGGGGGCACCACACACGGCTTGGAATAATCAACTTGTGTGTCTTTGGGTGCCCCCCCCCCCCGCCCCCATATATAAAGGAGCAAGGGGGGAGGCCGGCCAGCCTTGGTGCGCCCCAAGGAGAGGAGGAATCCTCTTCCTACTAGGAAGAGGATTCATCCTTTCCTAGTCCAACTAGGAAGAGCGAAGGGGGATGGGAAGAGATGGAGAGGGAAAGAGGGGCTGCGCCCCCCTCCCCTAGTCCAATTCGGACTAGCCATGGGAGGGGGTGTGCCACCTCCTGGGCTACTACCCTCTCTCTCCCCTCAGGCCCACTAAGGCCCAATACTTCCCCGGGGGGTTCTGGTAACCCCTCCGGCACTCTGGTTTTCTCCGAAATCATCCGGAACACTTCTGGTGTCCGAATATAGTCGTCCAATATATCAATCATTATGTCTCGACCATTTCGAGACTTCTCGTCATGTCCGTGATCACATTCGGGACTCCGAACTACCTTCGGTACATAAAAATATATAAACTCATAATATCGATCGTCACCCAAATTTAAGCGTGCGGACCCTACGGGTTCGAGAACTATGTAGACATGACCGAGACTCATCTCTGGTCAATAACCAATAGCGGAACCTGGATGCTCATATTGGTTCCTACATATTCTACGAAGATCTTTATCGGTCAAACCTCATAACAACATACGTTGTTCCCTTTGTCATCGGTATGTTACTTTCCCGAAATTCGATCGTTGGTATCTCAATACCTAGTTCAATCTCATTACTGGCAAGTCTCTTTACTCGTTCCGTAATACATCATCCCGCAACTAACTCATTAGTCACAATGCTTGCAAGGCATATAGTGATGTGCATTACCGAGAGGGCCCAGAGATACCTCTCTGACAATCGGAGTGACAAATCCTAATCTCGATCTATGCCAACTCAACAAGCACCATCGGAGACACCTGTAGAGCACCTTTATAATCACCCAGTTACGTTGTGACATTTGGTAGCATGATAACCCACAAGTATAGGGGATCGCAATAGTTTTCGAGGGTAGAGTATTCAACCCAAATTTATTGATTCGACACAAGGGGAGCCAAAGAATATTCTCAAGTTTTAGCAGCTGAGTTTTCAATTCAACCACACTTGGAAACTTAATATCTGCATCAAAGTGTTTGGTAGCAAAGTAATATGATAGTAGTGGTAATGGTAGCAAAATTAATATTTTTGGGTTTTGGAGTGATTGTAACAATAGCAACGGAAAAGTAAATAAGCGAAGAACAATATAGGAAAAGCTCGTAGGCATTGGATCGGTGATGGAGAATTATGCCGGATGCGATCGATCATGTAATAGTCATAACCTAGGGTGACACAGAACTAGCTCCAGTTCATCAATGTAATGTAGGAATGTATTCCGAATATAGTCATCACTACAAAAAAATACACTTCCGTGATGATACGTGTTTGTCACAATAGGTCGCATTTTCTGTCATGCATGTACATCCATGACGATTTTATGACAGAATCAAGATAGTCATACATGTGTTGTCGTAGAAGTGTTCCATGACATTACCAAAATTATCATCAAGGAAGTGTCCACTTCCATGACGATAAATCGCACGTCACAGAAGTGCTTTCGTCAAGGGTGACCAACACGTGGCATCCACCATAACGGAACGCCGTTAAGCTATCGGGTCAGGTTTTGGATCTGATAACCCGTTAACAGCCCCGACCAATGGGGATTTTCCACATGTAAAATCATCATTGGCTGGAGGAGACACGTGTCAGGTCCGCGTTGGCACAGGTGTCACTCATCCAATGGTCGAGACGCGCCTATGATATGTTGATACGTGGACCGGCCCATCAAGTTTAAATGGGCTGACCCAACTAAAGGCCCACATGATTTTGTGGACCATAATGGGCCGGCCCAGCAAAAGGCCCACGAGATTTTGCGGACCATAATGGGTTGGCCCAGCTAAAGGCCCACAAGATTTCGTGGGCCATAATGGGCCGGCCCAGGTAAAGGCCCACAAGATTTTTGTGTGCCATAATGGGTCGGCCCAGTTAAAGGACCACAAGATTCTTGTGGATCATAATGGGCCGGCCCAGCTAAAGGCCCACGAGATTTCACCGACATTAATGGGCCGACCCAGCTATAGGCCCACAAGATTTTGAGGACCCTAGTAGGCTGGCCCATTAACTGGCTGCCATGTTTTGGGCCAAATGCTAGCCCATATTTGATCTGGTCCATTAATGGCCTGCCACGCTCTGGGCCTAATAGTGGCCCATATGAGATCCATCCCATTAAAAGCCTACCATGTTCTGGGCCAAATTACGGCCCAGATCAGGTCCGACCCTTTAAGAGGCTTTGGGCTCAATTATGACCCATATCAGATTCGGCCCGTCAACTAGACACTATGCTTTTGGGCCCACTTGCTAAAGGCCCACTTAGTAATTCGGCCTGATATTAGTTTTGGCCTGTTAAGGGCCCGTTTAACATTTCGGCCCTATATTAATTTCGGCCTGTTAAAAGCCCGTCATATAGTTGGGCCTAACTACGGCCCGATTTGCATCCGGCCTGCTCACAGCCGATATCTGATTGGGCCAAACAAGGACCGAGACAATTTTGGCATGTTAAAAGCCCGTGATTTGATTCGCACAATCATGGGCCATGGTTCATTTCGGGCTACTGCCGGCCCGTGAGTTGTTTGGCACGTTTCAGGCCCAACCTACATCGTGATTGCATGACAGCCCGATTATGTACCGTAATTTTACGGTTTGGTCGGTTTACTGTGAAGACAGGATATATATACAGTAAAATAACTGCAGCATCGTGAATAAGAAAGAACCTAGACTATACAATAAAGAAATTACAACAGATTACATACACTGGGCATCAAAGATCGCCACCAGTGCAAATAAACACGCCGACAAAATAATATACAAAACCAACAGCACTTCAATATAGTTCAAGAAAGGTTAGCCCTGCTGGGGAGCTGCAGCGCAAGCAGCTGAGCAAGATGATGAGACTGCGCTTGTTCAACACTTATATCTTCCTCACCCTGAAAGATAAACAAGCAGACATATGACAGGTTTTGCACATAGAAGTATCAGTGCTGACAATTCATCACATTTCTTACTGACGAATAAAGTGACACAGTTTAAAATTGCATTAACACAATATGGTATTGTTCAGGTCAAGACATGGCAGGAAATGACATTGTGAAGGAGTTGGCAGCTTCACGACACCACTGGATTACAGATCAAGAACTCATAAGTATCAATGGTTAGTGTGCTGTCAATTTATACCATTTCAGATTGGCAAATAAAGAGACGGTTTAAATAATAGTAGAATGATATGACATTGTTCACAGTTAAGACATTGCAGAATATGACATTGTGTTGTAGTGGGTAGGTTCACCACACCACTGGATTACGGAAGAAGAACAGAAGCATACATGCAGTGCAAAAGAAGATCACTTGCTCTGTATAGTTTAATTTACATGGTATGAAGAAGGAACTTGGTTGTACAACTGAAACTTAAATTGAGAAAGGACAAACTTTTGTTTATGAACTACATAATAAACTTTAAACAAGCAATTTGATGCAAACACCAAAAATAAACAGATGTTGCATTCATGCCTAACCAAATATATACAACAAAGTTTGAAGGCTTGAGATGGACAAACTTACATTATTGGTGAAGACAGGCTCTATAAAGGCCTTGTCTATGATGATGGGGGGCAATTCAAGAAGTTTACCACGGAATCTTCTTCAAAAGCATTGCCTTTATTCTACATTTTGTTAAGAGTAAATATAGATGTGATAATATACGAAAAAATGGAGAATATTTAAGATAAGATGAAGAGTGATGCTACATAACCAAGTAGCTATAAATGTAAGTGCAGCGATATAGGCAAAAGGTACAGCCAAGAGCAATGCACAGCTAAACTTCTTTAGTACCAACCTTATGGTAAGAGTAAATATAGATCTGATGTGTAGAAAATGGAGGGCAAAGGAAAAATAAGTTGCAGAGTGATGGTACATGAACAACTACCTGTCATTATAGGTACACTAATGAAGGACAGCATGTACTTACAAGAACAATGCAGAGCTAAAAAACATTGGCATTGGATATATATTCTACACTAATGTAACCATTCATACAAATCAGATAATTTGGAGCGAACAATTGATAAGCAAGCTATCATGCATACTACTGTCACATAATGAACCAGGTATGTATGCAAGTACAGTGATAGAGGACAACATGTACTAACAAGAGCAAAGTAGCGGGCAGCATATTTGCGATATCATGTCGTTCTTGTCAAACCAGAATTCTTCTTCGAGCAGATTTCCTGCAAAAAAGATCCGTAAGGCACATGCAGAAAAGTAGAAGTTCAAATTGTCATGTGATTTCATAGACAGTACCTCATCCTCGGAACAAGACCAGTGCATAACAAGGTTTTTCCATTCAATGTCTTCTAAATTTAGCACAGGAGACTTCACCAGAAATTCGTTTATAGACTTGCCATCAAAGTGTGATTTCCTCAGGTAACACCGATACTGCTGCAATGCTTCCTTGAAAAGCACAAGCAAGCTTTGCTCGTCATGACTATCCATATTGACCCTCGCCTAGTTACAACAATGTAATGTAAATCATTGATGTGTTCAATCAGCAGAAAACCGGAAAATAATAACCATGAATAATAGCACTTACACGTAAGTTGGACAGGAAGATGTGAAAATGGTGTTTGTCTTAACAATAATCTTCCCATGATGGGAATATATGCACGTAGTCCCTCACAACATTGAAAGCATTGTATTTTAAACTGGGAATAAATGGAATGGGGTTCCAATCTGCAGGAAATGGCCGTCTCTGCAGTTGGGATAGGTCTTCGACCGGTGGACTTGCTGTACTTTTTGCTGGAGTGGGATTTTTCTATGGTACAGCTGGTGCTATGGCAAATGAAATCGGTATACCTTTTGCTGGAGTGCAGGTCCTGTGTGGCGGGGATAGTGGTGTGGCCAGTGAAGTATGGGTACAGTCTGCTGGAGTCGGTCCTATGTTTTGTGTCACTGGTTGTACAACCAATATAAGTGGGGTGTTGTCTGATTTCTCCGGCACCACCATGTTTTTCAAGGACTTTGCTGGTACTCCTTCAGGTTCGGCAGTCACCCTCTTCCTTTTTGATGTCTGATGCACAAGAACATCATTTGATTGGAAAAACATGGTATGACGACAGATGGAATATGTATTGATAATGGATGGGCATGGCATCTCGACATATATGATGAGTAAACTAAGCAGATGGCGGTGCAAAAAAGTAGAAGAAATGCAAGACACCATATGCAAGATACTCGCAATCAATAAAACATTGCCAAATTAGAATAGGCACCTTGATGGGTGAACAAGACATGCCATCTTCCTTTGACTCCTCGAGGTTAGAATAGTCATTAGGATCAAATTCTGAACAAGAATCAACATGTGGGGAGCGTATGAGTTTCATTGCATCCAGAATGGCACTCAACGCCTTGGTGCCAATTTTGTAAGTCATTGTAGTGTTTAGCTTCAAGAGTGGACTGCTGCTAGTGCGACACAAAGCAGCTACATAGATCATAATGTAGATATAACGGGAAAACCTTAAGCATCAGAGTAAAATCAGCATAGTGGAACTTGCTGGAATATATGTGCTAGTATTGCCGGTACGGCTAGAAAGGCTTCTAATACCAGCTCTCTTCAAGTGAAGATGCGGTACTGTTAATATCAGTGTAACTCTCAAAGGCGACACAGCTCCCCGCATTTCATTGCTATTCTTATAGGATTCAAGTGGGTAGGCCACTACAAATCCTATTCCTATGTTTACAAGATCCTACGAATCAAAGAGGCTCAAAGTGTCCATCACAACCGACCGTATAGACCCCTACACTGCAAATGTCCCTACTCATCTTCAGTACAAGGAACATATTGTACTACTATCATATTCCATCCATTCCAAAATATAAGTCTTGGTAGAGATTTCCACTATGGATCACATATAGATGTATCCAGATACATTTTAGAGTGTAGATTCACTCATTTTGCTCCGTATGTAGTCCATGGTGGAATCTATACAAAGACTTGTATTTAGGAACGGAGGGAGTACATATTAAAGAAGAACGGAAGAGGAACATGGTAAAGAAGAGCAAGCAGATTTTGGATAATAAAATGGTGGTTGCGTAGTGCCCACACATGATGAACCAGAGCGCATTAAGAATGCAACTCCCAGCTGTCTCTCAACCATTTCAGGCGGTTGGATGAAGATCCTATGTCTCCTAACCCTTCTTCTTCCTCGTCTCTGATTCTTCCCATACAGAACACCGCACGGGCCACCGGCCGGACCACCGGCCCCACCGCATGTGTTCCTCTGCCTCCCCCACCCCCACTCCCGCCCCAACCCCCACCCGCGTCGAGTTTTCTTTGTTCGGCGAGGCCCCACAACCACCCGAGCCCCTTCGATCGCACCAGCGAACTCCGGTGAGCTCTGAAAAATTGACTAACCCAATTTTGAAATTTAGTCTACTGTGATTTAATTAGTGTGGAATATAAAAGGGGAAAACCATAAGCATTGGGAGTATAGTGTTGTGCGTGCGATGGCGGATCTGAAGGTGCAAACCGGACAAAGGCAACTTCGCAACAAAGACAAGAAATCAGAGTAAAGCAGTGGCGATCTATTTTCTTGGTGCGATAAATAAGTTGAGCAGATACGAAAGAGTACCGCCTCTGGTGCGGCGTCGTGTACGCATCTGCTGAGAATTTGACGGTGTTGCGGTAGTGATGGCTGTCGGCGGCGTGGAAGCAGATCTAGTAGGGTAGACGGTGGCGGCGGGGCGTGGTGGACGAGACGGTCATAGGAGCGGCACCGGCAAGGTGGACGACGGCGGGGATGAAGCAAGAGGACGGGATGCAAGGATCCCAGTCCGAAGCCGTGGATGAGAGAGGTCGATCTCTTGTAATGGACGGCGGCGTCGAGCTATCAGCTCCGGCATGGTGGAGGAGGACGGCGGTGGATGGGGTGGCGGACGGCGGCGGACGGAGGAGGGTGGGGTGGAGAGGGTGTTTTGGCGCCCACGGAGTACGAATGGGGAAAAGGGAGGTAGAGAGGAAGGGGGGAACCATGTATTCAGGGCGCGCTTGTCTCAAATGCGAGGAAATTTACAAACTTAGCCCCCGTTTCAAATTTCTACTACATCACAACAACATTAGTCGGTTGGGGATAGGACAGTAATCTCGCATACACCGAATATTTGCCGATGAGAGTTTGTTTTTGGCGCCCACCGTGTATGAATATGAATCGGGGAGGGAGTTGATTTCGGCCGAGGATACACTGTGTTTTGGCGCCCACCGTGTATGAATCCGGGTGAGAGGCGGTTACGTCACGTTTGGGTGAAATTACAAACCTACCCCTATCGAAACCTATAAAAATCCAGCAGATAGGCTTTGCGTGGCAGGGATAGGTAGTAGTGATTTCCATATCGCAGATTTTTGTTTTGGGCGGTTACTGCGACTTTCCCCGCTTAGTTCAAATTTTGTAGAGTGCACGTTTACCGTGCCAACTCAATTCGAATACCGTTTGTATTCTATTTTTTGGGCGGGATCCATTTTCAATTGGAATTACATTCTATATACATCATTTATATATATACTTTCAAAAGCACAGCAAAGAATCCTGCTTCTTTATATGTATAATATGATTTACAAATACAACGAGCTCGAAATCTTAAGGTTGAATTCGAATTTTTTTAACCAAATTATGTTCTACTAAAATGTATGGATCAGTAATATCTACATATTAAATAACATAGATGTGCGTGAATTCATATGAGTATGCATGTTTGATAGATCAATTTTGGTTCGAGTATGGATTACATGTATCATCATCTCGAATTCAAATATTTGAATCCCTTTTTTCACTCCTTTCACGCCCATCTCTCTCGCATGCATGCTCCTTCAGGTAGCTATCACTCTCTTTTCTCCAGCTTTCCCGCACGCTCACTTCATGTTTCTCCTATCCTCGCAAGCATGGTCTCTCGTTGTCTCCCTTGAGAAGTGTCACACTCTCCCTATCATTATACATTACACGGTTTTCATTATCTCTCACGTCTCTACTGTTCTCTGGTATCACTTGGTACCTAAGCTTTCTTTTTCACCGCCACACACACAGTCTCCACTCGTCTTTCACTTTGTCTTTCTCTCTATGGGATTCTCTCACACACCCTATATGTCTCTACATATGACTCATACCACTAAAATTACTCTCTCTCTCTCTCTCTCTCCTGTAGACACGACATTTGTTGCGGTCTCCTTTTTGTCTCCATCCCAGACTGACATTATTCATTTGTTTACCAATCAGACAACCCCGACTACCGTCTCCTCTCTCTCTCTCTCTCTCTCTCACACACACACAACTCCTGCTTCCACTCCCCTTCCCGACTACTGTCTCTCTCTCACACACACAAAACTCTCCCTTTCGCACCCCGACTCATATTTCTCTCAGAAACATTTATCGACTAGCTAGCCTCTAGATAGGTTTATACACCCGCACACTCGTGCTTCCACCAT
Organism: Triticum aestivum; assembly: GCF_018294505.1. NCBI lineage: Eukaryota > Viridiplantae > Streptophyta > Magnoliopsida > Poales > Poaceae > Triticum > Triticum aestivum. The sequence goes on along the minus strand of NC_057809.1, from coordinate 62,269,205 downwards.
CGCATACATGTCTCTCTCCCGCTCCTTGTATCTATGTACATTTTTCTTCCCTTCTTGAGACACGCCCTCTCGATCGTGCACACACACACTATCGCCTCATTTTAAGCTGATACCTATCGCACACACACTCCTTGTGTCTTTGTCACACATGCACTCCGTCCTCCTCCACTCTCCCTCTCTCTCACACACACATGGGCTTTTTGCAACAACTAGCAAGATGCCCATGCGTTGCATGAAACATCAAGATGCATTTGTATGAGTAGTTTATCTTGTGGGGGAAAAGGATGAACAAGGGAAGGCCTTATTTGCAAATGTGGAGAGGGGTGTGGGTATCTTTTTGCAAAATTGCCATAGTTTCCTTCCTATCCATCAGATATAGATCGGACGGCCTATATTGCAGGATGGCAGGCACACGATCATCACCGATAATGCTTTTTATAAGAGTAGGGATAAAAAATAGAGTTGGTGATGATGGTGGGCCTGCCATCCTGCAATGTAGGTCATCTGATTTATATCTGACGGATAGGAAGGAAAATATGGCAATTTACCCGCACTCTTCACCACATTTGCAGATAAGGCCATCCCTCGTTCATCCTTTTCTCCCACAAGATCTTGATGTTCCGTGCAATGCACGGGCATCTTGCTAGTAAGAGTAGAAATTAGACATATACCACTTCTCGAATCTTGAAACCAACAACATTCCTCCCTTATCTCATCAAAACCGCCAAAGGAATATATTTTGAGTGAAACATAACATATTTTTAGTGATATACATATTTCAAAATTAGACTTTTTTTCTATCAAATCGGTGAATATGTATTAATCTACTCTGATCGTGTGGCAACGCATTGGCACATTGCTAGTAGTTATTATAATTTTTTGGACACCAGACAAACGGTGGAGTACATATACGAAGAGAAGAGGCGCACACACACAGTCGGCCTCTCGCTGTCTCGCACACATGAGTGTTACGTAAAGGCGACGTTAACAAATAAACCCTAAAACCCTAGGTGCACAATTGCTGCATTCGCAGGTACAGGGTACTTGGTGGAGCACCTTTGTAGGAATAGTCAGCTCGCATGATAATTTGATCCGTAGGAGTTGATGGTCGGGACCACAGGTGAACGACTTGGAGCGCGGTGGCCCACCAGTTGCCACAGATCGAGTAACCACATTTGAAATATCATTTTTAGCGGGGTTAAGAGTTCCGATTTTCAATGGCGCGTTATAAGTAGTAAGTAGTTTTTAGAACGATTGGTATGGAGCGAAAATGGAATTCATAGTACTACGTACCTCCTTGGCGTATGGTTGTATGGTTTTTTTGCGATGGAGGTTGTATGGGTTTATGTTGCGAGATGTTGAACCTGGTAGTTCTAGGGCAAATACTATGGTTTAGATTTAGATGCTGGTTTTCAGTAATGAAAATCAGAAGGGGAAACCCTTCTTTGATTAAAAAAACTACTACCTCCATTCTGGTTTATTAGTCCCCATCGTACTTTGGGTCAAAGTTTGTCCATGAATTTTACTTGTAAAATGTGAATGGAAAACGAGATTTTGTTATACCCAAACAAAAAAGACTGGAGGGAGTGATTGCTCTGACACGGATGCGATCTCTCATAGCGCAGGCATTGAACCGGTGCTCCGGCAGGCATTTTAGAACACAAAAAATGACTAAAATATAATTAATTTACGCATGGTCTTGACTTGTTGTGCTCGCACTGGTAGCAGGAACTAGTAGAGGATTTTCTTTATTTATAACTCTCCTCACATTTTTTTGGATTTGAAGTGAATCATGGTTGTGGACATTATGTATGAATGTGCAGATATCTGTGAACATGAGTTTGATGTGGAAGTTGAACTTGGAATGTCGGGCTTGCGCGTGAACTATACCATGTCCAATGCTTCGTCTGTTATTGTTTGGAAAGTAATTGCTGTTATTACATGACCTGAAAAAAACATTGTGTGCCACATCAGTAGATGCACGAACATCACAACAGGCATGCTGACTGGATAAACATTTGAACCTAGCTATTATGAAGGAAATTTTGTATTGACAACAGTTTTAGATAGCAGGAGACGCCTAGCCTGCTCTGCCTCTGCTAGCTTATTTCTGGCTTCTTCCATCTCTTCTTTGGCTTGGGTGAAGAGAGCATCTGATTGCTCTTTTCGCTTCTTCAGGAACTCAGCTACATTCTCAAGGGCTGCTGCACGCTTTCTTTCAGCCTTTACTAATGCCACGAGGACACGAACAGCTGACGGCTCCACCTGGCTTGTGTGTAATCCAGCATCATCTGGGAATTTGCACCTTGTGTCTAATCCAGCATCATTAGGGAACTGGCACCTTGTGTGTAATCCAGCCTCATTTTGGAAACATTATCTCGAGGTTGACCATACTTCCCTCCTCGCAGGAACTGCATCCTGACATGAAGTTACTTCTTTTTTAGATCAATACTCAGAGCAACCTAGATCCATTTAGTAGAAGCCAGATAAACATAACTCGGAGAAGTGAATTCAAAAGAAAAAAAATAAAAAGACTACAAGGTGAGAACACCCACTTCCTACATCAAGCTAAAAATGAAAGCATTAGGACGATTAAGAATCTTCTTATTACACATCGAAGAACACCACGCTTAAGAGAAACAGAACTACAACATATACACATCGAAGAACACAAGGCTACACGAAAGTAATTGAAAGGGTGTTACTTACCAAAGCTCGTTTTACAGGTTCGGTGCAGCTCCTCTTTAACTTGACACGCTCCTTGAAGATGTCCCGAATATCCCGTGTTTGGTCTTCATTGCTCCTCTGCATGTTCGCACTCGTGGTTTTAAAATCTCAACATGGCAAGAAAACTATACTACTAGTAATACTCGCGCATCTTGTGGGCAACATTAAAGCACTCGTCTGCCATGTTAGAGCATCTCCAACAGAATCGCAACGCGCGGCGCTTTAAAAATCTCAACATGCTATCTCTACTCTCTTCTCTACTATTATATTTATTTTATATTTAATATTTATCTCTACTTCCTTTACTGTCTACTTTTTTTCTCTATACTTGTTTTTCTTGCAATATAGGCCGTAAGATTTATATCTGACAGATAGGAAGGAAACAAATGGGAATTTTGCAAAAAGATACCCATACCCCTCTCCAGATTTGCAAATAAGGCCTTCCCTCGTTCATCCTTTTCTCCCACAAGATAAACTACTCATACAAATGCATCTTGATGCGTGCAACGCATGGGCATCTTCCTAGTTCTAAAAACCTTTCCATTATTTGCCACACTACTGGTTGTAGATGAAAAACCTACCCAAGCACAGCGCGATATAGGAGCGACGCACAATTACAAGCTGATATTTTGTTGGACAATGGAGGCTATAACCAATTACTTTTACAGGAACAATAGCACCCAGGAAATTTGAAGGGTAGGTATGAACAAAATTGGAACTGCACATGTACTGCTAAGTGATTCAATACACACATTACCAATCGAGGAGGAGAACGATGGTCGCGGCGGCCTCTGTGAGTCATGGTCAGCAACGGGAGTCAGTTCATTGTCCACGACAGTGGTACTTATGCACTTGGCGTCGGCTTCTGGGAAGCAGGTCCGAGACCGTGGAAGACGATGTCAGGGAAGAGGCTCCGTGTACGACGACGACGGTGGACCGGCTCTAGTGCGGCGTACGAGGTCGTCGATGAGGCAGATGCGCTGCGGTGGAAGAGTGCGCCGATGTAAAGGGGAGGAGCACGAAGGTTGCAGTGCCGTGGAGAAGTCTATTTTGCGGTGGGGATAGAAAATGGGGAGTATTCAGGTGTACTACTCTGGGTGCCGGGGTGGGGTTGGCTGGGTAGGGTGAACCTGAAGTTATGAAAATAGCCTCCTACCAAGCGACATCCGTAGGCCTGTTCCGAAGGCTATGATGGTAACTTCGCACTGCTCGAATCAGGGTCGCGGGAGATTTTCCCGCCGACCTCAAAATTTTGTGACACTGGACTCCCCGTGTGGCGTGTTGAGTGATTCGGCTAAGCAACTAGCGAGTAGTAGTAGTAAACTCTGCATATTAGGTTTGACCGAAGTCAAACTTCCTAAAGTTTGACCAAGTTTATAGAAAAATATAAACATTTACCATAACAAATATGTATGATGTGAAAGTACATTCAATAATGAATCTAATGGTATTTATTTGTTATTGTATATGTTAATATTTTTTGTTATAAGCTTTATGAGAGTTTACAAAACTTGACTTTGACCAATGCTAATACGCGGACTTAAATAAAAATAGAGGGAGTACACATTTTTTTTCTTAGTTTTAGTGAACTAATCATTTGTTGAAATTGTGAAATAAATATATTAGGCTATTGACTTCGAATGTAATGGTCTATATAATTCAATAGTTACAACCATTGTCAAATCCCAAGATGTATACAAGGTCTATAGTGCTTCACAACATGCTCAAACTCACATAATCCCAGTCAAATGAGAATCTAAATGCATTTCATAGTTATTACTTTGTAGGATGCAACAAAAACAACCATAACTCTACATCAGCCATTATAGAAGCAACATTTTGGCATATCCCAATGTGTGAATGAAACGTGTAGAGAGAGCTTTTGAAGATGGAGCAGATAGGGCGGGAAAGATTGTATGTATGTGGACGAGAGAGTAGGAGACAAACCTAACGATACAGAGAGAGAGAGATAGAGAGATAGAGATAGAAAGAGAGAGGAAGAAGTTAGGTCTGTGAGAAAGATGGATACATGTAATATACATGAGATGCGTGTGCATCTGGATTCTGTATACGTGGAAGGAGAAGAGACAACATGTTTGATGAGAGAGCTAGAAAAACATGGACGAGAGGGGAAGGATCTTGTGGGTTGAGGGATTGACAATTTTGTGCGGGGGAGAGAGGGATTGGTAATTTTCTACAAGAGAGAGAGAGAGGGGGTGGGGGAGGAGTCAGTCAGCCGTCGTCACATCACCCTGCTTCCAAATGACGCCGCATTCTCTAGCGTGGTGTGGTCGCCGTCTTCGATCTGCTCGATGCCCTCTTTGAAGATTGAGGTGTTGTGCATGTTGGGGTGCAAAGAAGCACAAGCGAGAGTGGTCGCCGTATAACCTTGGATGGGGATGAATTGTGTGCTCGGGGGAGTGTGTGTGTGTGTGTGTGTGTGTTGTGCTGTGTGTGTCTCACTGTGTGTGTGTGTGTCAGATATTGAGAGAAAACAAACCTAAGGAGAGAAATGGGTATTCACGAAGAGATTGTGCGGCCTTGAGGTGGGCAGGGGCCGGGTGAGGGTGTCAAAATGTGTGCGTTGATGCATGTGTTGCATGCGACCGTGCGAGGGACGGACGAATCGAGAGAGATGGTTGTTGTGTTACGGATGCTCCTCTCTCTGTCTCTCTCTCTCCCTCTCTCCCTCTCTCTCTCTCACACACAAGTAAACTAGAATACCGTTCTCTCATGTATACACAACGTATCGGCATATGTCTATGTCTCACTCATGCATGATCATTTGCACATTCACACCTCTCTATGTCTGTATCACACGCACACCGTCTCCACATTCCCCTTCTGCCACAACACACATATGGACACATACACACATTCTCTCTCAGTCACACACACAAAATCAGTATTAAAAAAACTAGGGCGCACCTAAAACGTCCAAATCCAAATAAACATAAACCAGAGCTAAATTCAAATATATGGAAATATTGCAGCGTCAAGAACTTTCACAGGAAAAAAACTTGAGTAATATTCGAGGATTGTTTTCACACACACACAAAAAGGTTCGGTGGATGTCCTTCGAGCGTGACATGGTGACGCACCGTTTGATCGACCGTGCGGCCGCGGTTCACGCGCTTGCACAGGATTCCGTATCGTGGCTGTGGTACTAACTAATAAAAGCGCTGCCTAAGTCTAATGTTTACGTGTACTAGTACAGTTTTCTTTTAAGTTTGACCAACCTTATATATAAAAGTAAAGTAAGCTCCCACACGCGCACTCATCAATATGCCGATGCCGCCGTTGCGCATGCCGGCGCCCGCCTGCTCCGGCCAGCAATTTCTCGCCCATCACCGCCGTGTCACCACCATCCTTGTGCCATGAAGCCGAAGGCTCGCCCGCTCATGTCGTCTGCAGTCCCTCCTTGCGATGCCGCCGCACTGCCAAGCACGCGAGCAGTTGGTGGAGCCGCATCTATGCACGCAGCGTACGAAGAGGAGGACGAGCGCGTGCTCCGGCACACCAGCGAGGAGGAACTAGCATGTCATTGTCGTCTCCGCCCGCGTGGAGGAGGCGCGCATGGTGGCTGTCGCGGCGGAAGCCGGTCGCGCACGCGTCGAGCCCGCAAACCGGGTGTGGACGCGGAATCTACCTTCGAGACCTTGAATGCCACGTGGATCCTGCAATCTGAAGGAGCAATTTGGGTCAGTCGACTCATGTGAGCCGTTTGATGCAACATGGATGGCTAGAAGGGCTTCTTCCACCTCTTCTGCCGTCTTCTTCCTTCGCTCCGTTGAACTTCTTTCACAAATCGACTGACCCAAATTATACTACTAGTACGAACGTATTAAGTACAGCAGGAACACGAAGATACGAGCAGTAGTACCAACTGCGAGAAGAACAGTAGTAAGACATAGTACTAGTACTACTGTACGTACTAAAGAGTTCAAATAACAAGAAAGAACATAAACATAGTTTTGTTGGGGCCTCAGCACAACACACCCTTGAAAATAAACTAAGCAACTAGTCCACTTGACACTGCAGTAGAACTAGCATGACCGATGGCACTGCCACCTACTCGGAGTCCGAGTCCACGTCCTCAACTTCGTCCTCGTCCCTCTTCCTCTTCCTCTTCGCCGACGCTTCTTTGCTTGAACCGGACACTGGGCTATGCTTCTTCATCCAACCCTTGTAGATATTTAAACAAAGGTAGGCATCCATTGCTGCGTACAGGATGTGATCTTCATCTAATGTCTTCTACTCCCATGCATGATGAAACTCGTGATGAGGTTTCTTCAGTTTAGCGTACGAAGGATCAATCATGGCTGCTGCTAGGGTCAGCATTGAAGGTTGAGAGGAGGACACCAGGCTTGCCTTCTGGAGATCGAAGGGCTGGCCTACAACGAGACCTATCTAACGCAGGACATCCCTGTCGTTCTTAAAGCCTACAGTAACGAATTTCACTCTTTTGTCCTTGAGGAAGTTCTTAAAATCCTGGCACTCAACATCGGCATGGCATATGTGATAGACCAAGCAAACGTTATGTACGCAAACCTGGATCACGGCAGGCTTCTTCCTCTCTTCGTCCTTTAGATCCTTCTCTCGTCCCAGGACTGTGGTGTACTCAACATCTAGCCCAGCGACCCACTCATCCGTTGAACTGTTGAACATGCGTAGGAAGCGAGCAAGCCATGCTTTCACCATCTCGGATCCACGTGTGTAGATGACGATGAAATGATCGCCGATGATGGCTCTAACCTGGTACTCAGCAGCGACCATGGAGATTTGGAAGGCCATGGATTTTGGAGGAGGGTTAGGAGAAGTTGAACTGTTGTACCCTGCAAAAAAACTAGGAGCGAACTAATGTGAAAGGATGGGACGACTGGGAGCGAACTGTTGTAAGGTAGAAGACAGGGACGAGTAGGGCGTGCGAACGGCGTGGGGTTGCTGGCTTGCCCGGTGGATAAACGGCTGCAAGCCCCCAAAGAGTTCTCGAGAACTATGCGGGACCCACTAGATGTCATGTCTACTAGACCCATATCTTAGGCCTGACGGTATAGCTTCTGCCTGTCCGCATGCCATGTCGGCGCATGGATGTAACTTCACTTAATTTGGTCAAACATCACGCCTCCCAAGACCTTCGCCTCCCTCGCGCGGTCGCGCCCTTTGAGACTTCGACCGGCTATAAATGAGCAATTTTGTTGCCTTTTTTTAGACAAGCGATTTGTTTGCCTACTCCGCATGCATGATACTCCATCTGGTCCTTTTTACTCCCGTCAACCGTTTGCAAAGTGTTTGACCAAATTTATACTTTTTTTGAACACCACCTTATATTAATTAACCAACCACACCAGTACACTCATTTGATACAATATTCACCAAACAGGGCGGTACGTTATTTATAAGAATACCATCTAATCTATTCTCAAAGCTATACTTAGTGATTAAGTGTGCCACCTTATTGGCCGAACGGCTAATCTTTGACAATTGAAGATTGTTGATCAACTTCGAGATGCTCAACGCTTTCATCTTCAGGTCACGCATAGCGGACCTGTCATAGTCCCCCGATGCAAGAGACGCTACCACAAAAGTGCAATCAGTCTCTAAAATTACAGGATTGTGAAGAGAAATACCTATGTAGAGACCGGCAATGCAAGCCCTAAGCTCTGCTTCCTCCACGCTTTGACAGGCATCAATGAAATCCCACGACCAAATTTATACTAAAAATATCAATATCTACAATACTGATTATAATGAGTATAAGAACTACATTTTATAATGAGTGTAAAAATATTGATTTGACATTGTGAATGTTGACACATTTTTCTATAAGTCTGGTGAAAGTAGAGGTACATTGACTTCAGACAAAACTTAAATGCACAATGCAGACTAGTTCCTCCGTCCAGGTGCGTGCCATGTCCTATCTTGTCATCACAACAAGGTTAGCTATTAGAGTACCACTACCTTTCTTCTAGTTTAAAGGGCTCGATTCAAAAATTTCACCTACTCTTAGCAAGATAGTAGAGGTGGTGGAATAGTTTTTGAAGTCTGCAAAAGTATTCAACTAGTGTTGTCGTTCTTCACAAAAAATGTGTTTACCAATGCATGCATGAACACTAGTTACTCTAACCCCCCTCTCTTCTTTAATTATTTGCCACATCAGCATGTTTGATATTCCCGTGTGCATGATACCAGCTAAGATACCACCATTATGGCCAGCCTTAATCATCGCATGCAATAATTTAGTGCACCTTGAAATATGAACATGTGTGGTGCGTGTATGTTTTTAATGACTTGAGACTATACCTAGATCGGCATGCAAGATGACTTATTATGCACCGTTCCCCATACCCGCAGGAAGCCCGTGTGAAAAATCTGCATGCATGACTCTCCTCCCCCACGCTCGTCCAATCCGTTGTGACCAGCAATATTTCCACCCCTTCGCTCCCCCGTAATTTACTCCAACAAATATGCCCACGTAGTTGTTACTTAACTACAGGTGCATTGGGTCACTGACATATGGGCCCAACAGGGGTCTGGTCCACATGTCAGTGACGCAACTGGACCTGCAGTTAAGTCAGTGCAGCTCAGTCCATATCTTAGATAGGTGTGCCATTGCTCGCTATAAATACTGCACCTCCCACGACATCGCTATCTCCTCCCCCTCACGTTCACGTTCATCGCTATCTCCTCCCCCTCCCTCTCACATCGACCACCATGGCATTGCCCCTCCCAAGCCCTAGGATCCCCTCGCTGCACCGCGCGGACAGTCACGCGTCGCCATTCCGTTCCTTTCCGCCACTAGTCGAGGAGGAGGCGTCGGTGTTCCGCTCCTCGACGCTACGCGATGCCTCGCTGTTCCATTCCTCGCCACCACTAGTCGAGGAGGATGCATCGGCGTTCCACTCCTCACCGTGAAGTGTCGAGGTGGACGCATCGGCGTTCCCAATCTCGCCAACACGCGCGCCGGAGGACGCGTCGGCTCCCCGCTATGAGGAGAACGCCGTGCCGCCCGCCAAGCCCCCCAGCCTTGAGGAGCTTTGGAAAGAAATGGATGTCTCCTTGTGGGAGGCTTTGCCTCTAGCAGAGCGCGCCAAAATAGAGGCGGAGAAGAAGGCCGAGGAAGAGAAGTGCACCACGGAACAAGTTTCCTGGGAGGCCTATGTCGCATCCGAGAGAGGCAGGCAATTGGCTCTTTGGCAGAAGGCTCGTGCGAGGTCCGTGAGGGTGGCAGAGGACGCCCGTGCTGACGCCCTGAGCGCAGTCGGACCCAAGCGCCTCATCTATGCTTGGCAGTACGTGGACCGGGTGCACGCTTCCAGCGAGGAGGAGTACCTATTGGCGCCGGATCACCACACCGGTGAGATCACTCTCGCCTGCCGGCAAGCCGCCAATCAGCACCTCGCGAGTTGCTAGGCTGAGGAAGAGGTGTTGTGTCGGTGCGCTGGGAAACGGCCACGCACCAGGGCACTCGTGGCGCGCTACAAGCACTCCTGCGAGCGTCGTGGCTTTTAGGAGGAGTATAATTTTTTTCGTAAGGCGATCTCATTAGTTTTGGGGCGCAAATGATGAATCCCGAACATTCAGGAATTTTTAGCGTACTTAATTAAGTATGTAAAAGGGAAAGTTTGGAGACCTTGTGTATTTGTATGCATTTTGCAAGTACGTGCATATAGCACAAACTTTACTATATACTATCACACTACACGTCTCTCTCGATATATGCTTGTAGACTGTGCTACTCCCTCCGTCCAGGTCAATAAGTCATCTTTGGTTGTGCACCGTGACCAAGAAGGAGGGAAGACTTATACACCTAGATGGAGGGAGTACTACTATTACTTAGTACGTGCAAATGCATGTTTTAACATTACGATGCGGTTTTTGTAAAAGTAGAAAAACAGCACTAGTCAAGCTTGTGAAACGATTCAATACAAAACAAATGCAAAAATGCTCGTTTGATTGTTTACTTTTAGCTTCCTTCTCTGTGGTTATTTCTCTATCGTACTTTGTACGGAGTATCTCACTGGTTGGAAAGGCATGCAAATTCCCAAACCGCTTCCTACACCATGTATCAAATTTTTTGCCTAACAAGTGGTGTCGTGCAATTGGAATTCCAAATTGAGTACTACTACTAGTAGGAGTACCAGGGGCCAGTTCTTTTAGGCTTCTAGATTAGTAATCCCATAATTACTACCTCCATCCTGGTTTATTGGTCCCCATTGTAATCCGTGTCAAATTTTGATCATAAATTTAACTAATGAAATGTTAGTGCATGTCACATGCACTACTCCATCCGTCTAGGTGAGTAAGTCATCTTAGGCTGTGCACCGTGACCAAGGAGGAGGAGAAAACGAGAAACGTTAATGTTTATTTGCTAATTAATAGTATTGCATGCAATGAACTAACCACTGCATGTCGTGTTTGATATCTCAAGTCATTAAAAGCATGCACACTCTTTATCTCTTATTCGTTGATATGTCAAGAAACAAGAAACGAGGTAGAAGTTAATGCACCGCGCCTAAGTGTTTTGGGATTATTTGGTTTTCGTGAGATGACTTACACACCTAGATGGAGGGATTACAATGGTGAGGAATAAACCAGCTAAATCTTTGGTCAAAATTTAGCACAAATTACAATGGTGAGGAATAAACCAGGACGGAGTAGTAGTTTAGAAACCCAAATAAATGAGTGAGGCGCCTTATTGTTACTCTCCACTGTGACTAGTCTTGTGGGAAAAGCTGGGGAAGCCACCAAAAGAACTGGCCCTAGGAGTAGTAGCTAGGGATCGAGTGTGCGAGATTCTCTCGAGAAAGTAAATGCAGAGAGATGAAATGCAAAAAAGACGGAGGGATGTGATGGTTGCTTGTCCATTTATTTTACCAGGCCACTTATTACTGGGAGTGGTTGGGTTTTGTGATATGACGGCTTTACTGCCGCGCCACGAGCGGGGTGAGAGGTGAGACTCCCGTGCAGCGCCGCCCTCTACACTTGTACTACATCGGTCGTGGTTTATTAGTCCCCCATTGAATTTGACTGAAGATTTAACTGAAAAAATGTTAGTGCATGTCAACAAAAACTATATCGTCGGATTCGTATTTGAACATAGTTTTGAATGATATAATTTTAGGTGACATGCATCAGCATTTATCGTACTATATATAATGTTAGTTCAATTTTTGGTCGTACTAATCTATAGTAGTAAGGTGCCCGTGCGTTGCACCGAAGAGTGAAATGCATTGATCGGGGAGTTGTTTATTTTGACAAAGGATGTGGGGGTCATCTCATGTGTAACGGGTATCGATAGGTTTCTTCGGATATTATTTCATCTCTAGAGCTCACAAACATCTGGGTGAAATAGATAAAAAGGTATCTTTTGCAAACAAAAGCGTTCAACTGTTCAACCTGCATCCAAAACTTTGTGAAGAAATAACACTTATTGTGCTTTGCAAGAAATGATCTTTAAGAATTAGTTTTTGAGTATCGATTGTTATTCATGTTGGCTACAGATGACATGGCACTTTCTTATAGTCAACAGTTGGCTATACTATTAAGTAATATTAACCATGCCCTTATACACCTAGACGGAGGGATTAAATCAAGATGACTTGCAAGCGGGCAGAGGAGATGTAAGAAATGGTTCATCGTAAGTCTTTCACCAGTACTGTAGTAAAAATTCATACATGGAAGATTCTAGACTAAACCATAAACGGATACACTTTTATTCATGTGCGATACTCCAATAGACCAAGATCCTGCATGGAAGTCTCCACATGCTTAGACAACGGATTACATTGAGCGAAGACTAATGGTCAACATTTAACTTGGTAATGCGTATGTCCAGGTGAACCTCCTTGGAGTCCCCGTGCACCGCGTCGGCGGGTAAAGGATGCCATGGGTTTTCCAAGTCCACATTGGCGGGATAGTCCTAGCTCCCCAGAGTCCAAGTCCGTTCGATGAGGCCGGTGTCGCCGCCCACGCGACCCGGAGGGGTAGTAACACTGACCACGCACCCGTACATAGGCCTCGTGTCAGTGTCAGCGTCAGCGGCGTCGCCCCTGACGCACATTACAGAGACGGGGCGGCGGCCTGCGCGGGCCTCGCTGGTGCCCACGATCAAGAGGAAGACGGTGCCGTCCTCCTCTGAGACTAGCAGGCGATGATGATCCTCCAGCGACTCCGGCATGGTGAACGGGTAGCACATCTCGTAATTGATGTCCTCCGCCAAGGGACAGCAGTGACCGCTGCATGCATCCGTGAGGTGATGCACCATGTCCGCCGGCGAGCCACAAAACAGCATCGGGCACTCATAGCAGTGGACGAAGGGCTCCTTGGAGGCATCGACCAGGCCGTCCATGAAATAGGAGTGGCTATAGGGGACGTTGCGCCAGTTGAATATATGAGCAAGTTACTACGAGATTTAATCCGAATAAGCACAAAATAAACCATGTTTTCTACCACGATTTCGAACAGGAAAGACAGAAACACATGCGGTGCAACGGGAGCAGCACCGTTGGCGTTGAGGTTGTCGCCCATGTCCAAACACCACGTAGACATGGTCTTTGAGCACGGTTCGTAGTCGTTCCACGCTCGGGCATTGAAGTTTGTAACTATTTTAGATTATAATACACTACTCCTCCGGTGCTATTAGTAGAGCAGAGTCCTACTCTACTACTCTACTCAAGCAAGTTAGGGCATAGCACTATAGGGAGTACCAATACTGTGATCACACAAGCAAGTTGTGTGGCATTGACATGACCCTACGCTGCCAGTATGTGTCTCGTAAGTCAAGCGGCATGCGGTAGTCATCATCACATGTCCACTTCCCGCAGCACATATTCGCTTCTCCATCTTTGTCCGCACATAATCTCATCCAATCTTCCATCCCCGCTAAGGCGCCTCCCCCCTCGTCTGAAACCCAAGCACTAACAATGGCAGAACTGAGCAGCGTCCGCCGAAAGAGTGGCTGGAATTCGCTCCCCACAGAGGTAATCAAGCTCATTGTTTCGCGTGTGGACAATCTCAGTACCATGCTTCTCGCCGCGTGCTCGTTGGGGCTGTACTGTTTACTCAAAGCCCTCAGGACGGAGCTTTTTAAGCCAGCTCCTTGCTTGCTGATGCCGCCTGATCTTCAGAAACGGCATGTCACGCAGCATAACGATCGTAGGGTGGCGAGCATCAACCCTCTTGACTGCGATCCGATCCCCGTCAGCCTCAACTACATTAACGGTATGTACTGGGTCGACATGAACACGTCTTGGATGGTGCTCGTCGACGGTCGCGGCAGTTGGATGCTCGTGGAGGTCTACACTCGGCGATTGATCCCCCTTCCTTCGATTAACACTGCACTGCTTTGGCACCGCGGCCCAGAATACTCGGAATCTTACAATAGCCAACATGATACCAAGTTTGATTTGCTCAAGGTTGTAATCTGCCAAGTGCCCACAAGATCTACGAATTATAAAGACTTTAGGCTAATTGCGTTCTTCAACTGCGGTCTCGTCTATCTGACAGGTCACTGCAGTAAGTGGATAAATCTGCACGTCCATCACAGGATCATACATCCTCCATGGCTCTCTGATGCCATTGAACATAAGGGCTTCATTTACGCTGTCGATTCCTTCTATGGCTGGACGTATTGCTGGCCTACTCCAGTCATCGCTACAAATGGCTGTTACAGCAGTATGTTACTTTCCTATGATATCATGATGGCTTGCTTATATTACTGTCAACATTTGCTGAAAAAATATTCATGCTCATAAGATGTTGTTCTTAAGATTGACTAAATCAAGAGCCCTTTTTTATTTGACTCCAACTTGATATGATGTTGTAGGCCGCCTGGTGTCCCTACCCTTCCTAAACCTAGAACCTTTCAAAGAAAAGCGGCATGGCAGTTGCAGGTTGTTCCTGGCTCGATCAGACGACGGTGAAAGATTGATGATCATTCGCATGTACCAGATGTGTTGTTTCGCGGAATACAATCACAGTCACTACAGGGTCTTTGAGCAGGATCCCAGCTTCTCTGGGCCTTCAGGAATTTTTGACTGGAGGCTGGTAAGTAGCCTTGGTACACGCTCTCTGTTTGTCGGACTGAATTATCCGATTAACTAGGAGATAACCGACGGCAAGGATCATGATGGCAGCACAGTTTCATTCATCAGGCAAAACTGTGTACACAGCGTACCATGCGTCTCTACATGCACCATATCCTGATATGTGCCGCCACGCTCTGCAGCCCAAAGTAGGAGAGAGGGTCGCAAGTATCAGACTTCGACCTGCTGGCTGGAGTTTACCCTGTCAGGCACCCATCTAGTTCAAGCCGTCAGCCAATCTCCACAGCTTAATAAATAGTAACGTCTAACTGAGCCTGTTAGTTAGATGTGTACACTTGGTGTAGTAGGATCTTTATTTAGTTTGATGCATACACTTGTTCTTTTTTGGTAGCCCTTTTGTAATGATGGCTGATGTTTGGTTTGGAAGAGAGAGTTGCGTCTTCACTCTTCTGGCCTGCTTACTGCTTCTGTTGCACCCCCAGCCCTGGTTGCTGTTGCTGCTGTTTTCAATGTACAATCAGTAGTATATTTTGTGTGTTGGTTGAATAAATGTGTTGTTAGAACGACAAACACAATGTTTTGGAAGTCGTTGCACGGTTCGATCCTTTAGTGCCCCGTATCGTACGTAGCGCATGCTATTTTTTCGTACGGAACACATTTTCCACTTGTTGATAACATGCAGCCCATTGATGAAGGCCCAATAGAGAAGCCCATAATTAACTGGAAGGGAGGCTCTCACATGAATCCATCCCAGGTACATGCTCATGGTCCCCTAAACATAAATAAGAAAATAAAGCTAAATGCTCATGCACCAGTTCTTTGGGAAAATAGGTAGCCCAGTATTTCTTTTTGAAGAATATCCAAGCTAGGCCTATTTGTTTTCTCCGAATTACTGGGCTGCAAATCTTTCAAGACGAGGAGGGATGCATTCTGGCCTGGCTTAAGAGTATGGTCAATGTCTGTTAAAAGTAATATCAAAAGGGGTTGAAAATTCCAAAAAATTTATAGCAAATGGGATATAAGTTTCTTTTTTTGTTTTTGTTCTTCACTAATATCTTATACGTATTTCATTGGATTTAACATGACATAGTACTAATTTGTTTTTAAATTTGTTTTAGTATGGCTATTAATTTTTGGATTAAGAATATTTCATTCCCCAGCAAAATTTTGCGAATTTTCAAAATTTCCCACATATTTAGTTAATTTTTTAACCCTGGTACTGACCAGAAAATGGACAGCAATTCTAAAAATGGAAAACGGGCTGCAATAAATTCCATATGAAATAGAAAATGAGTAAAAATTATAAAAATAATAGCAAATGGGCTGTACACGCCACAGATTTCGAGGCTAACTTGTTTATGCAAGGTTTTGTCAGTGAACACACGATTCTAGCAGCAGTGACTGTTGGATGTCCATCCAACGGCCGACGTGCTTCTTCAATCTCTGATCTTCCTGCTCCAGCCGCCTAACTAGCACCGGCGGGACTGCCTGCTCCCTCCTCTTGTGGCCTGCTGTGATGCCGCGCAGGCTTCCCCGGCCCACCCTACTCCCTCCGCTGGCCTGGCCGCACGCAATCAACTGCCTCCTTATTACGCGAAAACAATGATTCCTCCCACTGACATCTGGGGCACACCGGTTGGGAGGCTGGCCTATGGGCCTACTAAGTTGATGCGTACGCAGGGCTTGTCAACTTAGTCAACAAACAATTCTAGCAGCAGTAACCGTTGGATTTGAATCGAACGGTCCTGCTGCTTCTTCAATCGCTGCTCTTCTTGCACCAGCCGCCCAAACCAGCGCCGGGGAGACCGCCTGCTCCTGCCTCCAGTGGCCGGCTGTGATGCCGTTGAGGCCTCATCGCCCCCTACTACTCCCACTGCTAGCCAGGCCCTGCGGCGACGGGAGCCTCACACCACAGCCGAACTAGTGAACCCTCGTACTCCTCTCCGCGTGGGCATCCACTGCTGCGTCTTCCCCGGCTCCGCGTCCTCCCCTTCCTAGGCCTCGCCGTTGTCCACCGCCTTGGTGCTCTCGGCGCGGCGTGGTCAACGACATTCCATCGGAAGAGTACTATACGTGGAGAGGCTGACAGCTGGGTCCACGGCCATAGCCCAGTTTTTTTGTGATTTGCCAAGTAAGTCGCTTTGTCAGGCCTATTGGGCTACAAATCTTTCAAGACGAGGAAAGCTTTCATTCGGCTGGCCAAGAAAATGGCCCATCAGTAATGAGAAATGGGTTGTACATTTTTAAAACACATCAAACCGGCAATTAGTTTCAAATATCTTTTTTTTCATTTCAAGATTTTAAATTACATTAATTTTTATGCGTGGAGAATTTGTTGGATTTTATATTGATATACATTTATTTTTTAAATCAGTTTGAATGTGAGTCGAAATTTTGGGATTAAAAACAGTTAGGACCGCACCAAAATATGCAAAATTTTGTATAATTTTTTAACCGTGGCCACAATATGGGCTGTAATGCTAACAAAAAGAATATGGGCTCCAAAAAACCTTAATAATTAGCAAATGGGCTGTAAATTATTAGAAATAATGGCAGATGGGTTATATGCTGTTTTCCACAGATTTGAGGCTTTCCGAAAAAAAGGTTGACGCACAAGTAGTGACTGTTGGATGGTCATCCAACGGCCGTCGTGCTTCTTCAATCTCTGCTCTTCCTGCTCCAGCCGCTCAAACAAGCGCCGGCGGGACTGCCTGCTCCCTCCTCCCCACGGCCGGCTCTGCTGCCGTGCAGGCCTCACCGCCCCACTGTACTCCCATTGCTGGCCAAGCCATCCCTCTACTCACCCACACCTGTTGTTATTCTCCGGCGACGGCAGACGAACCAGTAAACCCTCGTACAGTCATACTCCCCTCCACGTGGGAAACAACTACCAAGTCTTCCCCTGTCTCCGTGTCGTTCCCTTCCTAGGCCTCACCTTCGTCCACCGCCCTGGTGCTCTCGGCGCAGCCTGGTCAACATGGTCAACGACCGACATGCATCTAAAGTGGACTGTACGTGGAGAGGCCGACAGCTGGGTCCACGGCCGCACGCAAGGAAATGCCTCCTTATTACACGCAAAATAATGATTCCTCCACCTGACATCAAGGACCCACTAAAAGGGCCTCTGTATTTCGCGAAAAAAATGTTACCGCCGCTGACAGCTCGGACCCACCAGCTATATCTTCGCACGCAAGGAAGTGCCTCCTTATTACGCACAAAAAAATGAATACTCCCCCTGTTAGCTTGGACCCAGTATAGTGGAAGGCTGACTTGTGGGCCTACTAAGTTGACGGGGACGGAGGGCTTTGTCAACTTAGTCAATATGCACGATTCTAGCTCCAGTGGCCGTACGATGTCCATCCAACGGCCGTAGTGCTTCTTCAACCTCTGGTCTTCTTGCTCCAGCCGCCCAAACCAGCGCCGGTATGCCTCGTGCTCCTGCCTCCCGTGGTCGGCTGTGATGCGGCGGAGGCCTCACCGCCCCCTACTGCTCCCATTGTTGGCCAGGCCATCCCTCTACTCACCCACACCCCCTGTTATTCTGCGGCGACGGCAGCCTCACACCGCAACGAACCAGTGAACCCTCGTACTCCTCTACGCGTGGGCATCCACTGCTGCGTCTTCCCCGGCTCTGCGTCGTCCCCTTCCCAGGCCTCGCTGTCGTCCACCGCCCTGGTGCTCTCGGCGCGACGTGGTCAACATGGTCAAGGAACGGCTTCCATCGGACGTGAACTATACATGGAGAGGCTGGCAGCGGGGTCCACGGCCGCAGCAAGGAAGTGCCTCCTTATTACGTGCAAAATAATTATTCCTCCACCTGACAGCGGGGACCCACCGGACGGGCCACCGTATTTCGTGAAAAAAACATAACCCCCCTGACTGTTGGGACCCACCAGCTACATCTTCGCACGCAAGGAAGTGCCTGACAGTCGGGACCCACCTGGTCAAAGCGTACGTAGCGTTGTCATTCTGGTCGCGAACGTGTACGTACATATATACTGGTGGATGTAGAGGCGTGCACGTACCGTAGTAGAGGCGCGCACGTGTCGTAGTAGAGGCACGCACGTAGCATGTACACGTATGTACAACGACCAGGGTGCAAGAAAGAAAATACGACCACGTATGCGTACATACGGGCGGGGTCTCGAATGCCTACTCACGCATACGTACGGCCAGGGCTCGTGTACATGGCTGGGCTGGAACGGACAAACAGCATCGTCGTCGTGTTCATGAGGAGGAAACGGAATGCGTCGTGTTCATGGGGAGGCAACGAAATGCGTCGTGTTCATGGGGAGGCAATGGAATGCGTCGTGTTCATCGGGAGGCAACGGAACGCGTGGGAGCCAACCAGCTGGGTCGGAACGGAATGCGTGGTCATGTTCATCGGGAGGGCTTGGACAGAGCAGGCGATGGAAACGAGGCCTGGCATACCGCAAAACGGAGGAAACGGACCTCCTACGTTTGGAACGGGGTCCTGTTGATCGGGAGGGGTGTGGCGTACCGCAAAACGGACGAAACAGACCTCCTACAGTCGAAACGGGGGTCCTGTTCATCGGGAGGGGTGTGGCGTACCGCAAAACGGGACTCCACGGGATACTGTTCATCTCCACCGTCGACCTCCTCCAGCTTCCACGGGCTACCGTCGACCTCCTCCAGCCTCCATGGGCTCTTGTTCATCCAGCCTCCACCGCGTGCTACTCCATCGGCTATTGTTCAACCACCCCTCCATGGGAACCCCTCCACCGTCTACTGTTCATCCAGCCCTCCACACCACGGGGTCCTGTTCAACCACCCCTCCACGGGCACCCCTCCATCATCTACTGTTCATCCAGCCCTCCACCACACCACGGGGTCCTGTTCATCCAGAGGCGATGCCACCGCTCACTGTTCATCCAAACCCCCCGCAATGCTCACTGTTCATCCCAGAGGCAGCATCGATCAGCTTCAGTTAGCAGCAGTAGTGAAGGAATCGCTCGATCGGGTTCAGTTAACAGCCATCGATCGATCACTCGAGTTTAGTAACGCGTAGCCTGCAGTGCAATCGCTCGGGTTCAGTTAGATCCCAACGCCTTGCTCGGGTTCAGTTAGAGCCAACGCCTCACACACACGTCGTACGTGTACGAGAGAAATGTGCATCGCTCGGCCCCCGACCTCCCACCGTAACCGGGAACTCACCGAAATTTTCCTCGCCCTCGCTTCTACCATGGTTTTTTCCGTCATGGACGGCCCAAAGAATGTCATGCAGCTGCGTCTCCGGCCCGCCCAGGACGAAAATCCCATTTTCTATCATGATTTTTTGTCATAGAAGTAGGAGCCCACCACATATATGATGATACCAGGTTTTGTCACAATTATCGTCATATAAGGGTCATATGTATGACAAAAAAATTCGTTCGGCCCAAAATGTCACGGATGTGTCTTTTTTTTGTAGTGCATACGTGCTTATGGAAAAGAACTTGCATGACATCTTTTGTCCTACCCTCCCGTGGTAGCGGGGTCCTATTGGAAACTAAGGGATATTAAGGCCTCCTTTTAATAGAGTACCGGACCAAAGCATTAACACATAGTGAATACATGAACTCCTCAAACTACGGTCATCACCGGTAAGTATCCCGATTATTATCACTTCGGGGTTAACGGATCATAACACATAATAGGTGACTATAGACTTGCAAGATAGGATCAAGAACTCTCATATATTGATGAAAAGATAATTGGCTCAGATCTGAAATCATGGCACTCAGGCCCTAGTGACAAGCATTAAGCATAGCAAAGTCATAGCAACATCAATCTCAGAACATAGTGGATACTAGGGATCAAACCCTAACAAAACTAACTCGATTACATGATAAATCTCATCCAACCCATCACCGTCCAGCAAGCCTACGATGCAATTACTCACACACGGCGGTGAGCATCATGAAATTGGTGATGGAGGAAGGTTGATGATGACGATGGCGACGGATTCCCCTCTCCGGAGCCCCGAACAGACTCCAGATCAGCCCTTTCGAGAGAATTTAGGGATTAGCAACGGCTCCGTATCGTAAAACGTGATGAATCCTTCTCCCTGATTTTTCTCCCTGAAAGTGGATATATGGAATCAGGGTTGAGGTTGGTGGAGCATCGGGGGGCCCACGAGGTAGGAGGCGCGCCCCCCACCCTCGTGGACAGGTGGAGGGCCCCCTGATGTGGATCTTTCTTCCAGTAATTTTTATATATTCCAAAATAATTCTCCATAGATTTTCATGTCATTCCGAGAACTTTTATTTCTGCGCAAAATAACACCATGGCAATCCTGCTGAAAATAGCGTCAGTCCGGGTTAGTTCCATTCAAATCATGCAAGTTAGAGTCCAAAACAAGGGCAAAAGTGTTTGGAAAAGTAGATACGACGAAGACGTATCAACTCCCCCAAGCTTAAACATTTGCTTATCCTCAAGCAATTCAGTTGATAAACTGAAAGTGATAAAGAAAAAATTTTACAAACTCTGTTTGCTCTTGTTGTTGTAAATATGTAAAGCCAGCATTCAGGTTTTCAGCAAAGATTATGAACTAACCATATTCACAATAACACTTAGGTCTCATGTTTACTCATATCAATGACATAATCAACTAGCGAGCAATAATAATAAATCTCGGATGACAACACTTTCTCAAAATAATCATGATATGATATGACAAGATGGTATCTCGCTAGCCCTTTCTGAGACCGCAAAACATAAATGCAGAGCACCTTTAAAGATCAAGGACTGACTAGACATTGTAATTCATGGTAAAAGAGATCTAGTAAAGTCATACTCAATGTAAACTAACACTAATGAATGCAAATGACAGCGGCGCTCTCCAACTAGTGCTTTTTAATAAGAGGATGATGACTCAACATAAAAGTAAATGGATAGGCCCTTCGCAGAGGGAAGCAAGGATTTGTAGAGGTGCCAGAGCTCGATTTTGAAATAGATATGAATAATATTTTGAGCGGTATACTTTCATTGTCAACATAACAACCGAGAGATATCGATATCTTCCATGCTACACACATTATAGGCGGTTCCCAAACAGAATGGTAAAGTTTATACTCCCCCTCCGCCAACAAGCATCAATCCATGGCTTGCTCGAAACAACGAGTGCCTCCAACTAACAAGAGTCCCGGGGGAGTTATGTTTGCCGTTATTTTGATTTGATTTGCATAAAGCATGGGACTGGGCATCCCGATGACCAGCCATTTTCTCGTGAGTGAGGAGCGGAGTCCACTCCTCTTGAGAATAACCCGCCTAGCATGGAAGATATAGACAGCCCTAGTTGATACATGAGCTATTTGAGCATACAAAACAGAATGTTTATTTGAAGGTTTAGAGTTTGGCACATACAAATTTACTTGGAACGGCAGGTAGATAGCATATATAGGTAGGTATGGTGGACTCATATGGAATAACTTTGGGGTTTATGGAGTTGGATGCACAAGCAGTATTCCCGCTTAGTATAGGTGAAGGCTAGAAAAAGACTGGGAAGCGGCCAGCTAGAGAGCGACAACAGTCATGAACATGCATTAAAATTAATCAACACCAAATGCAAGCACGAGTAGGATATAATGCACCATGAACATAAATATCATACAGGCTATGTTGATTTTGTTTCAACTACATGCGTGAACATGTGCCAAGTCAAGCCACTTAAATCATTCAAAAGAGGATACCACCCTATCATACCACATCACAACCATTTTAATAGCATGTTAGCATGCAAGGTAAACCATTATAAGCTCCTAGCTAATTAAGCATGGCATAAGCAATTACAATCTCTAATTGTCATTGCAAACAAGTTTATTCATAATAGGCTAAATCAGGAACGATGAACTAATCATATTTACAAAAACAAGAGAGGTCGAGTTCATACCAGCTTTTCTCATCTCAATAATTTCATCATATAATCATCATTATTGCCTTTCACTTGCACGACCGAATAGTGTGGAAAATGATAATGGTGCATGTGCATTGGACTAAGCTGGAATCTGCAAGCATTCAATTCAAGAGAGAAGACAAGGTAACATGGGCTCTTTGTTAGATCAACAATAATGCATATAAGAGCCACTCAACATTTTCATTATGGTCTTCTCCTCTCGACCCCCAAAGAATAGAAAAGAAATAAAACTATTTACACAGGAAAGCTCCCAACAAGAAAAAGAAGAACGAGAAGTCTTTTGGGTTTTATTTTTAATTATTACTACTACAGCATGAAAAGTAAACTAGCTAAAAAGCTACAACTAATTTCTTTTGTTTTTTTATTAAGGTTTATCAAACACACAAGAAGAAAGCATAAAAAGGGAAATAAACTAGCATGGATATTACAATGAAAAAGTATGAGCACCGACAACTAGAATGAGTGTGTGAACATGAATGTAATGTCGGTGAGAAATACGTACTCCCCCAAGCTTAGGCTTTTGGCCTAAGTTGGTCTATGGCCACGGCTGGCCTGGAGGATATCCAAAGTTGTAGTTGGGGTCGTACTGAGATGCAGCAGCAATTGCGTGATGAGATGCAGCTTGGAGGGGAGTTGTCTCCGCCCTCCTCTCGTACTCGGTCGCCTCCTCCCTGGTTATAAAATATCACCCATTTGCCTGAAAGTCAAAGAAAGTAGGAGCAGGGAGGGCGACGTGATAGGTGCGTCGTCTGTCAAAGATTAGTCGGTAATGGAGGAACTGATCGTTCCTCTAAACAAACTGATGACGAACCATAGCCTCATAATCTAAATAAGAAGGAGGCAACTCAATATCATGTCCACGTATGGGTATCTCAAGAAAGTTAGCTATACGAGTTGCATAAATTCCACCAAAGAAATCTCCATGAAGACAATTATTATGCAACCTACGTGCAACAATGGCTCCCAAATTATAATGTTTATCTCCTAATACAGCACTCCTGAGAACACTGAGATCAGGGACACACATGTGACATGCTTCATCCTTACCATTGATGCACCTACCTATGAAGAGAGCAAAATAATGTATAGCAGGAAAATGAATGCTCCCTATGGTAGCTTGTGTTATATCTCTATACTCTCCCATAGTTATACTAGTAAGAAAATCTCTAAATTCAGATTTGCGAGGTTCACTAACATCACCCCACTGAGGGAGTTTACAAGCAGTGTTAAAATCTTCTAAGTCCATGGTATAAGATTTATCATAAAGATCAAACATGACAGTTTGAGAATTGCGTTATCATGAGAATTTAAACCTTCTCACAAATGAATCAATTAAATAGAGGTATTGACGGCACTTATCTGCCTCGAAGCACTCCAGATCAGCATTACACACATATGCATCAAATTCCTCTTTAATTCCTGCTTGGATCATGAAGTCCTCTGACGGCCATTCACAAGGCCGCACTTGAGAGTCTCTTGGTGGTTCCTCGTCCGCATCGCGTATTGAGGGCCTGGGTCCTTGCTTCCTTGAAGAACCACCTTGGTACATTTTCCTAAACATATTTCTTCCTCTGAAAAATTTCTGAAATTTTTAGTAACTTCAAAATAAAAGTGAACCAAACTCAACAAAATTGATAGGAACTACTCCTACAAGTGCCTAGAAGCTATATCATGCATTAGAACTACTTGGGACCATATAAATTTGACATGCAAGCTCAAGAACAAGGTCACCTAAGGAGCAAAAATTTGCAATGAATAAAACACTAGAACAAAAACTAATTGGACCATTGGAGGAGTCACATACCAAGGAACAATCCCCCAAAGCAGTTTTGTGAATGGAGCTTTGAGCAAGGAGATCGAAAATGGTAGCAAAATGAGCTTGGACTCGGGTTTGAGCTGGTTGGTGATTTTTGTGGGAGGAAGAAGGAGTGTGTGATAGCTGGAATAAGTGGAGGGGAGCCACCATGGGCCCACGAGGCAGGGGGGCGCCCAGGGGATGGGCGCACCGTGGACCCTCATGGCCAGGTGCTTGCTCCCCCTGATGAGTACTCAGTGCCAGATATTCTCAAATATTCTAGAAAAAAACATATTTAATTTTCAGGGCATTTGGAGAACTTTTATTTTTGGGGTATTTTTTATTGCATTGATAATTCAGAAAACAGACAGAAAATACTATTTTTGCTTTATTTAATATAAATAACAGAAAGTAAAAAGAGGGTACAGAGAGTTGTGTTTTCTAACTTCATCCATCTCATGCTCATCAAAAGGAATCCACTAACAAGCTTGATCAGGTCTTGTTAACAAACTCATTTCGAGTAACATGAAACCGGAGAAATTTCGAATAACACTATGTTACCTCAACGGGGATATGCATGTCCCCAACAATAAGAATATCATATTTCTTCTTGATAGTGGGAAGAGGAAATTCAAAACCTCCTATTGTAATTGTTGAAATTTTTCCAATAGAATTGATACTGTGGACTTGAGGTTGTTTCCTCGGAAAGTGTACCGTATGCTCATTACCATTAACATGAAAAGTGACATTGCCTTTGGTGCAATCAATAACAGCCCCTGCAGTATTTAAAAAGGATCTTCCAAGAATAATAGACATACTATCGTCCTTGGGAATATCGAGAATAACAAAGTCCATTAAAATAGTAACGTTTGCAACCACAACAGGCACATCCCCACAAATACCGACAGGTATAGCAGTTGATTTATCAGCTATTTGCAAAGATATTTCAGTAGGTGTCAACTTATTCAAATCGAGTCTACGATATAAAGAGAGAGGCATAACACTAACACCGGCTCCAATATCACATAAAGCAGTTTTAACATAGTATCTTTTAATGGAGCATGGTATAGTTGGTACTCCTGGATCTCCAAGTTTCTTTGGTATTCCACCCTTAAAAATGTAATTAGCAAGCAAGGTGGAAATTTCAGCTTCCGGTATCTTTCTCTTATTAGTAACAATATCTTTCATATATTTAGCATAACGATTCATTTTAAGCATATCAGTCAAACGCATACGCAAAAAGATAGGTCTAATCATTTCAGCAAAGCGCTCAAAATCCTCATCATCCTTTTTCTTGGATGGTTTAGGAGGAAAGGGCATGGGTTTTTGAACCCATGGTTCTCTTTCTTTACTGTGCTTCCTAGCAACAAAGTCTCTCTTATCATAATGTTGATTCTTTGATTGTGGGTTATCACGATCAATAGCAGGTCCAATCTCTACATCATTGTCATTGCTAGGTTGAGCATCAACATGAACATCATCATTAACATTATCACTAGGTTCATGTTCATTACCAGCTTGTGTTTCAGCATCAGAAATAGAAATATCGTTGGGATTCTCAGGTGTGTCAATAACAGGTTCACTAGAAGCATGCAAAGTCATATCGTTTTTCTTTTTCCTCTTAGAAGGACTAGGTGCATCAACGTTATTTCTCTGAGAATCCCGCTCAATTCTCTTAGGGTGACCCTCAGGATACAAAGGTTCCTGAGTCACTTTACCTCCTCTAGTTGCAACTCTAACAGCATAGTCATTTTTCTTATTATTTAATTCATTGAGCAAATCATTCTGAGCCTTAAGTACTTGTCCTTTAACACTAGCCATATAATCACTCAAGTGTTCAATCATATAAGCATTATTTTTCAATTATCTAGCAACATAAGCATTAAAATCTTCTTGCTTAATCATAAAGTTATCGACTTCATCCAAAGATTGGCTAGCAAACTTAGCAGGAGGGATTTCAGCTTTATCATATCTATAGAGAGAATTTACCTTTACTACCTGTGTCGGGTTATTGAGACCGTGTGTTTCTTCAATAGGTGATGAATTAAGACCATGTATTTCTTCAATAGGAGGCAAATTCTTAACATCTTCAGCTTTTATACCTTTTTCTTTCATAGATATCTTTGCATCTTGCATATCTTCGGGACTGAGAAATAGAATACCCCTTTTCTTCGGAGTTGGCTTAGGAGTTGGTTCAGGAAGTGTCCAATTATTTTCATTGGTCGACGTATTATTCAATAGAATTTCAGCTTGATCAATCATTCTTTCCCTGAAAACACAACCAGCACAACTATCCAGGTAATCTCTGGAAGCATCGGTTAGTCCATTATAAAAGATATCAAGTATTTCATTCTTCTTGAGAGGATGATCAGGCAAAGCATTAAGTAATTGGAGAAGCCTCCCCCAAGCTTGTGGGAGACTCTCTTCTTCAATTTCCACAAAATTATATATCTCCCGTAAAGCAGCTTGTTTCTTATGAGTGGGGAAATATTTAGCAGAGACACTACAACAAGAACCCGCCTATAGCAACACATATCTACCAATGATATGAAAATATGTGTTGTCTTCAGTCTCCCACTTCTCCTAGTTGTCAAAAGAAAGAAAAACATCCCACTTCTCCTACTTATCCCACCCCCCCTACTTAGCGCTAACCTCCTCTCCTAAAAGTCTAATCTCCCCGTATGGCCGTACCCACCTCTCCATCCAGATTTTCCTATCCCTCGTCTTTCTCCCCCTCCTTCTGCGATTCCCCTCTCACCCGAGATCAATGGCATGACACTGACCGACACCGTCGATTGCTGCTAGCTCTGGCGCTCTCCCAGACGTCACTCACCAACCCTGCTGCCCCTCAACCTCTCCTCCGATCCTCCGCCACCACGGCCTCCTCCGGACCCCTACACATGCCCTGCATCTAGCCACCATGGGTGGCCGGTGCGACTGCCGCGTAGGTCCTCTACCCCACGTCTCCGTGCACGCCGCTGCCGGATAGGTTCGAAGGTGCTGCTCCCCATCGGCTACCCTGCCTCCGTCACTGACTGATTAGTAAGACACTTCCCTCCTCTGCTCATACCCTCTCAGATGCTTTGTGGTGACATGGCCTTCGTGCCATGGTCAATTCTTTGTCAGAAATGGCGATTGTGATCTACGCTACCTATTGTTACTTGTTAGCTGTCGTAATGCCGTACATAACGGCTGGATAACACAATAAAACCCCATCACGATCAGCGGCCTTGCTGGAGGCTCAAAAATTCACTTCACCATTCTAGGGAGTTTTGTGCTTGCACACGAGTTATTTCTAGTTAGGTTGATCTATTTGGATGTATTGTCGAGTGATCTACCACTTGCACATATGTGTTAATTCTGGAAAATGCGCTTCTTTTTTCTCAATAGTTCTTCATGCTGCTATGTTCATGGATGAATTCTTACTCATTTCCTTGTCACACATTGTGTAATACTATAGGAATATGTCTCACACGTTTCCATCCGTCCTAATATTCCTATTTATTTTATATATAATCCTTAATTTGATCTTTCCTTACAAAGTCTGAAACCGACCTTGCTTCAGCCAAAGTGTGTCTGTTTGTTTGATTGCATACTCATCGTAGTTGTAATTCAATCCGTTGCAATGAACATCCACGCGAGGCTGCAGGATGGTTGTGAGTTGCAAAGACAATGTTTCTCTTAATTAACTAATCGCAGACTCATTTTAATCGTTGATCCGCCTGCTAAGTTCGGCATGGAGTTTTGGTTTGACCTTTTGATTGCGGTGCTTGCAGAATGGTGTAGCCGCAGAACTGCACAAACCAGTGACGACGAGCAAAACTGCAGATCTTTTCGTCGTGCCCACACGTTGTGGAGCCACCGACCTGCCTGAGCCGCCCCCGATCATGCCAACTCCGTGAGAGAAATCTATGGTACTGCTTTCTTAAGTTGTAAGCTTTTGTGTTCCCATAGAATTTAAGATGGTGAAGTTACTGGATATAGGAACTATGGTTTACTATGACGGTAAGATGTTTCGTTGTTTCTTGATTTGTTTCAGTAAGAACTTCAGTGCTCGAGTCAGAAACTTTTACGATTTCACCTTGCTCCAATTGTTCAGTTAGAACTCATGGTATTCTACATGTTGTTCGCTCTCAGCTTCCTTCAATCAGCATCTGATTCTTCACAAGACCATGACATCAATATGTCTCACAGGTTCTCCATTGGCTAATTTCTCAGATTAGGAGTTGAGATAAACATCAATATGCTAAAGGTAATACACCCTACTTTGCATAATAAACCATATAGAGCTATTTTGAATGCAAAGCATCTTTGATAAACTAAAGATGATGTCACGACCTACTTTGGCTTATAGATTACAGAGAAGTTTCCCAGTCTAGAAAAGAAAATATGATGCCAAGATGATCTATGCAGCTGTGATGCTGAAAAGTTTGTGTACGTTCTTCTGACCATCTCTCAAATGTCTCACATATCCTTTTATAGATCAAGTGTTGATGATATTTGAGCAAAAAAGTGTGTAATTTCCCATTCTACATTACTACTAATGCTATTTTGATGCAATGCTATGCCTGATATCTTCTAGCATTCCCTGTAGATTTTATACTGATGTAAATATTGTACTAAACTGATCCGTATAACTGAATACAAAGTTTCTAAGGGTCTTGTTGCTTGGAGAGGCTAATACCCCATTTTGTCAAGATATTCAGACTTCTTGTACTATAGTTTATTACTTTTGTACTAAAATTTACCTTGTTTTACTAAATTACATGTTACTACATTTTTGCATTGTTGTACTTGAATTTCCCTTGCTGTTGTACTAAAATTTAACCATAAGTAGGCAGGAATAGCTCATGGGAGCCAAATAATGAGAAAGAAGTACTTAGGAGAACATAGGTCAAAATCTACTTGGGATGTGACCTTCAAATAACTCAGAAATCCTAACCAGTACATGATTCATGATAGAATTGCACCAGACACATGACATCCAGTTACATAACTGTATATACTAGATTGTACTTGATGCCTATATTGTTCCTCTTAAACTTGTTCAGGAAACTGGTTTGGTCTGAATTATATATGATGAAATTTAGTTATGTTCATTTTTTGGGTGCATTATCAAAATTCAGTCATTTGTTTTCACAGTAGTTGCTTGCATTTAGTAGGCGAAAATAGTGGGTGAAGATGAATGATTTTGTGATACAATTTTTTAATATTTTTTCATTAAAATATGTCAAGCGATGTACATGTGGATCCCCAAAAAGATTTATGTTTGACATAGTTAATGTTGAAGCACTAGAATAATTACACCCCGGTTGCAACACACTGGCAATTTCCTAGTATATTTAATAAAAGTCTTGGTAAATCATATTTGTGAGCATGTAACACAGCACCTAATTTAGGTACATCCATATTTTGCATGACATATGAATCATTTTCTTTGAACCTAAAGTATTTTAAAATTGTTGAAACCTTGCATCTATTTGTATTTTCTAGAGAACTGCAAATCTTTCTTTGAAAAAGAATGATGTGTGGTATGTCAGCACATGTTTTTTCAAACGAAGCATGTGATTTCTTGTATACTATTCTAAGTTTATGTTAACTCAATTGACAGATAGCAGATTTGTTCATAAGAAAACAAGGATCAAAAGCACTTGTCGGATGTAGGCTATTATTTTCCTCTTCATGCAAAGCACCTACTGTCATGGCCTTCAAAAATTTTATGTTGCTCCTCCTTTATATTTTGCTGCTCTATTAACCTAATTTTCTCTACCGTAAGTTACTCATCTCATTTGTTTGTAGATTGCAACATAAATGGATTGTGCATGGCTCAGATGTTGATTGCAAGGCTGAGAATGGGCTACTATTAGATAATTAGAGTTGTCATTTTCAGGACAATGTTTCAATAGTTGATTGTAAGGTCAAGAATTTGGCTAGTACAGATAAAAACATTATAGCGATTGCTGGTTGAGAATTTGGCTACTACTATAGATAGTTTCACATCTTGTAATCTTTCAATCATATTCTTTGTAATGTAACATAGTTGATTTAATATATGAGATGTTTCTATTTATTACATTGTGACTCCTATAAATCGTTTATATTGACCTAATAATTCTGGATGGTGACGTACAAAATATCACCCATTATTCATGCTATGTAGCGAAGCATTAGTCGTTACAATGATATGCTACATCATTGTGCAGGGTATCCACCAATGCATAAGAAGTGTTGTTAGGCTCTAACTCTATATGTTGCTACCTTACAACGCTTCTACATGTCGTTTACCAACGAATGTATATACGTTGTTGTAGACCCTAGCAACGCCACCAACAACATCACATAATAATCCGTTAGTGTAGACCTTAGCAACGCATGTATGGACATACGACAACGCATTGATGCGTTGCTGAAGGGGGGTTCCTGTTGTACTGAGAAGTAGTAAATCATATCCTGGGGACTACGCACACAACCAGGATCAAGAGAATTAAACCATATCTTAGCATCACCCTTTAATGAGAATGGAAATAATTTAAGGATATAATAGTAGCAAGTTTTCTCATCATTAGTGAACAGGGTAGATATATCATTTAATTTAGTAAGATGTGCCACAACAGTTTTAGATTCATAGCCATAGAAATGATCAGATTCAACCAAAGTAATTAACTCAGGATCAATAGAGAAATCATAATCCTTATTAGTAATAAAGATAGGTGAAGTAGCATAAGCAGGATCATATTTCATTCTAGCATTCACAGATTTTTGTTTTAGCTTAGCTGATAGTTTTTTAAGATCACTCCTATCATTGCAAGCAAGAAAGTCTCTAGTAGTTTATTCATCTATAACATAACCTTCAAGAACAATAGGTAGTTCATATCTAGGGGGAGAATCTTCATCATCACTTTCATCAATATTATCAGTTTCAATAATTTCATTCTCTCTAGCCCTAGCAAGTTGTTCATCAAGAAATTCACCAAGTGGCACAGTGGTATCAAGCATAGAAGTAGTTTCATCATAAGTATCATGCATATTAGAAGTGGCATCATCAGTAACATGCGACATATTAAAATTAATAGCAGAAGCAGGTTTAGGTGTCGCAAGCTTACTCAAAACAGAAGGTGAATCAAGTGCAGAGCTAGATGGCAGTTCCTTACCTCCCCTCTTAGTTGAGGGAAAAATCTTGGTTCTTTGATCTTTCAAGTTCTTCATAATGGTAAGCAGATATAAATCCCAAGTGACTCAAAGACTAGAGCTATACTCCCTGGCAATGGCGCCAGAAAATGTTCTTGATAACCCACAAGTATAGGGGATCGCAACAGTTTTCGAGGGTAGAGTATTCAACCCAAATTTATTGATTCGACACAAGGGGAGCCAAAGAATATTCTCAAGTTTTAGCAGCCGAGTTGTCAATTCAGCCACACCTGGAAACTTAATATCTGCAACAAAGTGTTAGGTAGCAAAGTAATATGACAGTAGTGGTAATGGTAGCAAAAGTAATATGTTTGGGTTTTGTAGTGATTGTAACAATAGCAATGGAAAAGTAAATAAGCGAAGAACAATATAGGAAAACCTCGTAGGCATTGGATCGATGATGGAGAATTATGCCGGATGTGATCGATCATGTAATAGTCATAACCTAGGGTGACACAGAACTAGCTCCGGTTCATCAATGTAATGTAGGCATGTATTATAGTCATACGTGCTTATGGAAAAGAACTTGCATGAGATCTTTTGTCCTACCCTCCCGTGGCAGTGGGGTCCTATTGGAAAATAAGGGATATTAAGGCCTCATTTTAATAGAGTACCAGACCAAAGCATTAACACATAGCGAATACAAGAACTCCTCAAACTACGGTCATCACCGGTAAGTATCCCGATTATTGTCACTTCGGGGTTAACGGATCATAACACATAATAGGTGACTATAGACTTGCAAGATAGGATCAAGAACTCTCATATATTGACTAAAACATAATTGGCTCAGATCTGAAATCATGGCACTCAGGCCCTAGTGACAAGCATTGAGCATAGCAAAGTCATAGCAACATCAATCTCAGAGCATAGTGGATACTAGGGATCAAACCCTAACAAAACTAACTCGATTACATGATAAATCTCATCCAACCCATCACCGTCCAGCAAGCCTACGATGGAATTACTCACACACGGCGGTGAGCATCATGAAATTGGTGATGGAGGAAGGTTGATGATGATGATGGCGACGGATTCCCCTGTCCGGAGCCCCGAACGGACTCCAGATCAGCCCTCCCGAGAGAGTTTAGGGCTTAGCGGTGGCTCCATATCATAAAACACGAAGAATCCTTCTCCCTGATTTTTTTTCTCCCCAAAAGTGAATATATGGAGTCAGGGTTGAGGTCGGTGGAGCATCAGGGGGCCCACGAGGCAGGGGCGCGCCCCCCACCCTCGTGGATAGGTGGAGGCCCCCCTGATGTGGATCTTTCTTCCAGTATTTATTATATATTCCAAAATAATTATCCATTGATTTTCAGGTCATTCTGAGAACTTTTATTTCTGCACAAAAATAACACCATGGCAATTCTGCTGAAAACAGCGTCAGTCCGGGTTAGTTCCATTCAAATCATGCAAGTTAGAGTCCAAAACAAGGGAAAAGTGTTTGGAAAAGTAGATACGACGGAGACGTATCATAGCACACAAAGTGTTCCTCCGGTATTCGGGAGTTGCATAATCTCATAGTCAGAGGAACATGTATAAGTCATGAAGAAAGCAGTAGCAACAAACTAAACGATCATCGTGCTAAGCTAACGGAATGGGTCAAGTCAATCACATCATTCTCTAATGATGTGATCCCGTTAATCAAATGACAACTCATGTCTATGGCTAGAAAACTTAACCATCTTTGATTCAACGAGCTAGTCAAGTAGAGGCATACTAGTGACACTCTGTTTGTCTATATATTCACACATGTACTAAGTTTCCGGTTAATACAATTCCAGCATGAATAATAAACATTTATCATGATATAAGGAAATAAATAATAACTTTTATGATTGCCTCTAGGGCATATTTCCTTCAGTCTCCCACTTGCACTAGAGTCAATAATCTAGTTCACATCTTTATGTGATTAGTTCACATCTCCATGTGACTAATACCCAAAGGGTTTTCTAGAGTCAATATTCCAGTTCACATCGCTATGTGATTAACACCCAAACAATGATCATGTTTTGATTGTGAGAGAAGTTTAGCCTACGGGTGACGGTGTCCTGGACTAGGGGGTACTCACCACGTCGTCTCCCGATCTATTAGATTGGGCCGAGGACCCCCGTGGCCATATACTCATGGGCCAGTTCGGATGGCTACCGCATACAAGGAAGATTCCACAAGACTTGGCGATCAAGACAAGGGCTTCTCCCCACCGGCGTATTCGGCTAGGACTCTTGTTATCCTAGGTCTCCGGTGCATTATATAAACCGAGGCCAGGCTAGTCGATAGATAATCAACTCCATACACAACAATCATACCACAGGCTAGCTTCTAGGGTTTAGCCTCCTTGATCTCGTGGTAGATCTACTCTTGTACTATCCATATCATCAATATTAATCAAGCAGGAGTAGGGTATTACCTCCATCGAGAGGGCCCGAACCTGGGTAAAAAACATCTTGTCCCTTGTCTCCTGTTACCATCCGGCCTTGACGCACAATTCGGGACCCCCTACCCGAGATCCGCCGGTTTTGACACCGACATTGGTGCTTTCATTGAGGGTTCCGCTGTGTGATCAACAAAAGGATCGATGGCTCGCCTGCAGATCAACTACGACTTCGGCATCTTCATCACCAGCTCGACTGGTCACCTTGGTTCGACCAAGAATTGCTCCCCGTGTTCGGATCATCATGTCCGGACGAGGGCCTTCATCAAACATCAACTCCGATCTCTATCAAGATCACGGAGGAATCATCTATGGAGCTCGGGGGCTCAACGTCAACATTGCCCTCAAGCGACCGTGCTGTTTTTCTGGACAGCGAACTCGTATCTGCCACCACCACCTCCTCAAGTATCGCTTTGACGATCGCTTTGGTGGAATTGTGTGGAATTGAGTCTACAACAACCCTGAAAAATTTCGTCGAGTTCCAATGGAAGAATCTCTGGCAATCCATGATATACCGGAGCCCTGTCAAATTTGGACGGGAATTTAGATGAGCTTAGGGCGTGGTGTCCAGCTTCTAGCTCGGACGTCCTTTGGAAGATCCAACCGTTGATCGGCTGCGGAATTCCTATATCTACCACCTCTTAAAATTTCGGCTCAATCCGACCGTCCAAACTCCGTAAACCTTCCGATTAGTGCATCACTTTTCAGATCTGTTTTCTGCGCGAGAACGAATCCGACTCGAGTTCATCTTTTTTATGAACAGGATTTCGGACATCCTTCTTGAAGGAAGTTTTGTATGGGGTATTGTGTTTTGTTCCCAAACACACCCCACTAACTGTAAGATCTTTTGAACATGATCTCCAACATCATGCTGGTGTCAAACCAGTCCGGCAATATTACTCCACGGCTGCCGACCTGCGCTAGACACGGAGTCACTTTGTTGAGCCGAGCTCAACTTCTTCAGATCATCATCTCGGCAAGCCGAACAAGAGCCCAGCATCACGAAGGATAAATCATCACCAACATTGCCGCCCCACGAATTACACGGAGCGGGCATACCGGCATCGCCGCATGGTCGCTTCATCAAGCCGGTATCGACAACGTCACGACCTGCATCGACAGGGCCGCACTATTGCTTCTTCAAGCTGGTGTCCATCACGCCGCCCTACTTCGACTCATCGGCTAACATCGAGGCTTCGACATCTCGGCTGGACCGGGGGCTTCGCCATCTCTTCATCAACCTACTCCGGACACTTCGGCGTCGCTAGCCGACCAACTCCGTCACGTTAGCTGGGCCGAGGGCTTTGCCTCGGCGAGCCAACCTTTACCAGCATTGCCATGCCGTCGTTTTATCGCCCATCAGGCAATGGGTGTGCGGAGCGAGTCCCAATTTTTGGAATCACCTTCCTTCGGATTGCTACAACAAATAAACCAGGTGCTATTAATCCCAGTATTTTTTGCTTGTTTGGGTCATTTTTCCCAAGGAATTATTACTCTGGTTTGTCCATCATATGTACACAGGTCTATCAAATGGTGGCCACATTAACGACGATCGCGTGGTGGTTCGAGCAGTTTCCGTGCATAGTCCGGCGAACGCCGCGTCCGGAGCTCAGACCGACATGTGAATTCAGGCTTTGCCACACCTTTACTGCATCACGCCAACACCCTACATCGACATTGACTTCGGCGCCAGGCCATATTTCTTCTATTACTCACTTTGCATAAATTATTTACTATGCAACGATTTTTTTATTTTTTTTATTATCATTATTACTATTATCTCCGGTTTGCACTATTTTTTGTGCACAGGAAAATGATCCGGGGACTTCGGCGTCACTCTGCCGGTCTGCATTGATCGTGCTATGTCACCACTTCGGCGTGCCAAGCTCTCCACTCCGCCACCTCGGGACCGGCTTGAGGGATGGAACCTTGCCCCACATCAAGCTCGGACCGCGTCATCAATACCGAACACATTAACCAGCTAAGTTGCTTTCATGCTCAAAGCTTTAATTTCTAACTTGCGTTCGGTTCGACCAAGCATTATACTTTTTTGGAAAAAAGTTGCTTCTAAAAAATTTCCTTGTCCAAACTTTGTTTGTGACGCATAAATTCAAATACCCCGTTTACTTGGGGGCTTCCTTTATGAAGCTTTTCCTGTTGCATATGATTATACTTGTACGGCTTCGTTCCTTGTTCGTGTATTACGCTACAATATGCACCACATTGACTCAAGCGATTTGCAAGCTGGGTTGCCTCGCTCCTGTGTTTACCCCTACGTTCCCGATTGTTCGGCTAGGGAGTAAAGAGAGCACCTCTGCGATTGTCACGATCGGGTCACCCGAGCCGGACCTCAGACTGGGTGAAGCCGAAAGCTAGCGCTCTTATAGTTATTCAATGATGGTCGGCACACAACGGAACTCATGAGTACAAAAAATCTATTGCACAAGTCTCATAATAACAATGAGCACCGAAGAAAGGTATCGGCGGGGGTACTATTTTCTTCGAAGATGCTTCTTACTCTTCGCAGTAATATAGCATAAGTTCCCTGAGCGCGCTTTGTCTGTTATAGCCTTATGGCCTGATTGCCTGATTATTGGAAACACCGTCGATATTCTCGACCGATGGAGTACATAACACTTTTCGGTCCTTAACCAAAGAGGGAGAAGCCAACGGTCGGTTAAGACGCGTTTAAAGTTCGGTTGAACATAGATATGATATAAGTACTTCGGTACATGCAATCATTCTTCTACCCAAGTCACTTGGGGGCTCTTAAGTTTATTTGAGCCGTTTTATAATAAGTGTTCTTCTTCTCAGTCGTTGCAAAGTTCTATTATTATTATTTATCACTCCTTTTTTCGACGCGAGTGTGCGGTCACTAGCCGGGGAGCCTAATTTCTCTCTCAAAGCCGCTAGAGTTTAGTTTGCTAAACTGGCCTAATGAGAAGTACTCCGCCCTCGGGATAGGAGGTTGAAGCCGTAGGCTGACCCGCTCGAAGTCTTGAGATAGGATGTGTCATGTTAAAGGATGACAGAAGCACTTCTTTTTTCTAAGACCAATTTTCGGATTGGCACCGAACACTTGATCTTGTTCGGACGTCATGTTTTTACTGACGTTTCTTGGTTTTCCAAGCTTTTTGGCACTTTTAAACTATTTGTGCTTTTCCAGCATTAGTCTCGCAGTGCAACGCCGGACACCTTTAGGGATTCGGCAAAAACATTCTCAGATATTGCTATATATGCATCGGTTTCGAATTGTGTCTTCGGTCAATAGTTGGGTTGCCCGGCTCCTGCACTTGCTTCCTACGTTCCGTTTTGTTCGGCTAGGCGTGCAAAGGGAGAACCACTACGATTGTGCTTCCAGCTCACATGGTTAAGCACCTTAGTGGAGAAAGCCGAAAACTGACTGTCACAATAAGCGTAAACTGGTCAGCGATCCGATGACTATGACGGGCCATTCATAACATTGGCCGAAGTGTTTACGGCTTGACCTCGACTGTCGCCGAACACTACCAGGGGCTATTAACTGGCCTCCCAAACTAAATCCTCGATATTTTGCTCTTACATTCGAGCTGAGGTTTCATGATCATGCTTAGCATGACAACCCAAAGAAAGGAACTGATAGCGGGACTATTTTCTTTGGAATACATTTCTTCTGTTAAACAGTAATATAACATATCTCTCTGCGTACCTTTGTTTATAAAACCGTGTGGCCAGATTGCCTTGTTTGTCGTAAATCTTTGCCCTCATAAAGGCTTTATAAAGTAGGACAAACACTCCTCGGCTACTGGCCAAGGAGGTGGAAGCCGATGGTCGGTCAACAAAGTTTTGTACAATGCGGATCCGAGCATTAATGACGTAATGTACTTGGATACATAGAGTCATTACACATAATTTGTGATTTTACTATGGATATTGATCCTTAATTCGGCCACCCGTGCCCGCATTAAGGCTCGGGGGCTACTGGGCTTCGGGCTTATTATTTACAAATATTAAAGGGGCACATTGATCCCCTGATCTGGTGTTGCCACCCGACCAGTGTCTCGGGGGCTACTGCATTGCTTGTCCAATGCAGAAAATTTTATGTGCAATATAGTTTCCGAGGAGATTTTGATCCTCAGGTTGGTCAGCCGCACCCAACCTGAGTCTTGAGGACTGAGCATGCCGCTTTTGTGTCCCGAAGTATTCTGCCGAGCTAGGACTTGATCCTCAGGCCGATTTTGCAAATCAACCTGAGTCTCAGCGGCTACTGGGATCAGCGGTCTTATGTCATCCTTCATGTGCATCTCGGGTTTTAGACCGATACACACCTTGAGGGCTACTGGCTATATATCTCGGCAGAGAATAAATTGCACCAATAAAAAATATTGACAAAAAATCGGCCCATAGTCGGGGTGGTGCACCACCTCGGAAGCAGTCCGGCATAAAGCTCACGCGCTAGTGGCTGGCTCCATAGAGGGCATTTCCGGCATTAAGCTCGGCTAAAATCCTTCAACTTTTTTGAACCAAGGTGATATGACACCTCGGATATAGTCCGGCATTGGAGCCTGGACACAGTCCGGCGTTGGAGCTCGGATATATTTCGGCGTTGGAGCTCGGATATACAGTCCGGCGTTGGAACTCGGATACATAGTCCAGCGTTGGAGCTCGGATACATTCCGGCGCTAGAGCTGGGAAGCGGTCCGGCGTTGGTGCTCGGCTGCAAAAGATACCTCAAATGCAGTCCGGCGTTGGAGCTCGGACGCAAGAGGACCCTGCCTCTCGGGAACAACTTCAAACCCGAGGTGTGGCATAAAAATAAACAAGGCATTGATAAAGGCCGGAAACTTAAAGGGGCTCCTCGGATACCCGACATGTAAACTCGTCGAATGCATTTCGGCGATCCTCAAGATCGAAGATAAAGAAGATTTGTTGAACCAGTTTTCAAGACCGGCAACCGAAGATGAAGAACAGTTCGGAAGAATCGAGGAGCGTCCCTAACTTGAAGACCGGTTCAGGGGGCTACTGACGGTGTCCTGGACTAGGGGGTACTCACCATGTCGTCTCCCGATCTATTAGATTGGGCCGAGGACCCCCGTGGCCGTATACTCATGGGCCAGTTCGGACGGCTACCGCATACAAGGAAGATTCCACAAGACTTGGTGATCAAGACAAGGGCTTCTCCCCACCGGCGTATTCATCTAAGACTCTTGTTATCCTAGGCCTCCGGTGCATTATATAAACCGAGGCCAGGCTAGTCGATAGATAATCAACTCCATACACAACAATCATACCATAGGCTAGCTTCTAGGGTTTAGCCTCCTTGATCTCGTGGTAGATCTACTCTTGTACTACCCATATCATCAATATTAATCAAGCAGGAGTAGGGTATTACCTCCATCGAGAGGGCCCGAACCTGGGTAAAAAACATCTTGTCCCTTGTCTCCTGTTACCATCCGGCCTTGACGCACAGTTCGGGACCCCCTACCCGAGATCCGCCGGTTTTGACACCGACAATGGGTCTGCAACATTCAGATCCATATGTATTTCGCAAATTTCTATGTCTACAATGCTCTGCACAGAGCTACTCTAGCTAATTGCTCCCACTTTCAATATGTATCCAGATCGAGACTTAGAGTCATCTAGATCGATGTAAAAAGCTTGCATCGACGTAACTCTTTACGACGAACTCTTTTATCACCTCCATAACCGAGAAATATTTCCTTAGTCCTCTAAGGATAATTTTGACCGTTGTATAGTGATCTACTCCTAGATCACTATTGCACTCCCTTGCCAGAATGATGCTAGGGTATACGATAGGACTGGTAAACAGCATAGCATACTTTATAGAACCTATGACTAAGGCATAGGGAATGACTTTTCATTCTCTTTTTAATTTCTGTTGTGGTCGGGTTTTGAGTCTTTACTCAACTTCACACCTTGCAACACAGACAAGGACTCCTTCTTTGCATGTTCCATTTTGAACTACTTCAAAATCTTGTCAAGGTATGTACTCATTGAAGAAACTTATCGAGCGTCTTGATCTATCTCTATAGATCTTAATGCTCAATGTGTAAGCAGCTTCATAAAGGTCTTTCTTTGAAAAACTCTTTTCAAACACTCCTTTATGCTCTCTAGAAAATTCTACATTATTTCCGATCAACAATATGTCATTCACATATACTTATCAGAAATGTTGTAGTGCTCCCACTCACTTTCTTGTAAATACAGGCTTCACCGCAAGTCTGTATAAAACCATATGCTTTGATCACTTTATCAAAGCATATATTCCAACTCCGAGATGCTTGCACCACTCCATAGATGGATTGCTGGAGCTTTCTCACTTTGTTAGCACCTTTAGGATCAACAAAACCTTCTGGTTGCATCATATACAACTCTTCTTTAAGCAATCCATGAAGGAATACAGTTTTGACATCCATTTGCCAGATTTCATAAAATGCGGCAACTGCTAACATGATTCAGCCAGACTCTTAAGCATCGATACGAATGAGAAAATCTCATCGTATTCAACACCTTGAACTTGTCGAAAACATTTTGCGACAATTTGAGCTTTGTAGATAGTAACACTACTATCAGCGTCCGTATTCCTCTTAAAGATCCATTTATTCTCAATGACTCACCGATCATCGGGCAAGTCAATCAAAGTCCATACTTTGTTCTCATACATGGATCCCATCTCAGATTTCATGGCCTCAAGCCATTTTGCGGAATGTGGGCTCATCATCGCTTCCTCATAGTTCGTAGGTTCGTCATGGTCAAGTAACATGACTTCCAGAACAGGATTACCATACCACTCTGGTGCGGATCTTACTCTGGTTGACCTACGAGGTTCGGTAGTAACTTGATGTGAAGTTACATGATCTTCATCATTAGCTTCCTCACTAATTGGTGTAGGAGTCACAGAAACAGATTTCTATGATGAACTACTTTCCAATAAGGGAGCAGGTACAGTTACCTCATCAAGTTCTACTTTCCTCCCACTCACTTCTTTCGAGAGAAACTCCTTCTCTAGAAAGGTTCCATTCTTAGCAATGAATGTCTTGCCTTCGGATCTGTGATAGAAGATGTACCCAACTGTCTCCTTTGGGTATCCTATGAAGACACATTTCTCTGATTTGGGTTTGAGCTTATCAGGATGAAACTTTTTCACATAAGCATCGCAACCCCAAACTTTAAGAAACGACAACTTTGGTTTCTTGCCAAACCACGGTTCATATGGCATCGTCTCAATGGATTTAGATGGTGCCCTATTTAATGTGAATGCAACTGTCTCTAATGCATAACCCCAAAACGATAGTGGTAAATTGGTAAGAGACATCATAGATTGTACCATACCTAATAAAGTACGGTTACGATGTTCGGACACACCATTATGCTATGGTGTTCCAGGTGGCATGAGTTGCGAAACTATTCAGCATTGTTTCAAATGAAGACCAAACTCGTAACTCAAATATTCTCCTCCATGATCAGATCGTAGAAACTTTATTTTCTTGTTATGATGATTTTCCACTTCACTCTAAAATTATTTGAACTTTTCAAATGTTTCAGATTTTTGTTTCATCAAGAAGATATACCCATATCTTACTCAAATCATCTGTGAAGGTCAGAAAATAACGATACCTGCCGCGAGCCTCAACACTCATCGGACTGCATACATCAATATGTATTATTTCCAACAAGTCTGTTGCTCGCTCCATTGTTCCGGAGAACGGAGTCTTAGTCATCTTGCCCATGAGATATGGTTTGTAAGCATCAACTGATTCATAATCAAGTGATTCCAAAAGCCCATCAGCATGGATTTTCTTCATGCGCTTTACACCAATATGACCTAAACGGCAGTGCCACAAATAAGTTGCACTATCATTATTAACTTTGCATCTTTTGGCTTCAATATTATGAATATGTGTATCACTACGATCGAGATTCAATAAACCATTCACCTGGGGTGTATGACCATTGAAGGTTTTATTCATGTAAACAGAACAACAATTATTCTTTGACTTTAAATGAATAACCGTATTGCAATAAACATGATCAAATCATATTCATTCTTAACGCAAACACCAACTAACACTTATTTAGGTTCAACACTAATCCCGAAAGTATAGGGGGTGTGCGATGATGATCATATCAATCTTTGAACCACTTCCAACACACATCGTCACTTCATCCTTAACTAGTCTTTGTTCATTCTACAACTCCCGTTTCGAGTTACTAATCTTAGCAACTGAACTAGTATCAAATACTGAGGGGTTGCTATAAACACTAGTAAAGTACACATCAATAACATGTATATCAAATATACCTTTGTTCACTTTGCCATCCTTCTTATCCGCCAAATACTTGGGGCAGTTGTGCTTCCAGTGACTAGTCCCTTTGCAGTAGAAGCACTTAGTCTCAGGCTTCTGTCTAGACTTGGGCATCTTCACTTGAGCAGCAACTTGCTTGCCGTTCTTCTTGAAGTTCCCCTTCTTCCCTTTTGTCACGGCCGGGTTTTCCGGGTATAAATTTCCAGAAAAGACCGTCGTGCTCATCAGCCCTAGGATTACTGTTAGCCGATGAGGCTCCAACTTGATACAGAAATTCCAAGCAAAATACAAAATATGTGGTACAAGACCATTCTTGGCCTGTGAGTACAACAATTGGGTTTCTAGTGGT
The DNA here is from genome assembly GCF_018294505.1 of Triticum aestivum. Lineage (NCBI taxonomy): Eukaryota > Viridiplantae > Streptophyta > Magnoliopsida > Poales > Poaceae > Triticum > Triticum aestivum. The sequence goes on along the minus strand of NC_057809.1, from coordinate 62,226,444 downwards.
CGATGGCGGAAGCGGTTTGTGAGACATCAGTGTCTATGGGACTCCATTTCCCACAGGAACAGCTGACTAGGTTAACTCCTGTCTTCGCGAGGCTGCTATCACCGTTGCTAGGTCCCGAGGCTGTCATCGTCACGCTCCTCTCCAAGCAGAAATCTGGCCAAGACAATAGCCAGGGACAAGCCAGTGAGTACTTTGAATGTACTCGCAAACATTAAGAACACAGGTATAATATAATTGATAATCATGCACTGTAAAATTCTATGATCACATCGTCAGTCATAAATAAAACATCTTTTATGCATGCAAGCAGGTTATTTTCATGCAACATGAATAAGCAGTAATAGAGTGGGAATAAACTGCCGCAGTCAGGCGTCTGAGCGACACCACATAAAGGGCTTTAAAAGAAATGCCACGGTCGGGCGTCTGAGCGACACCACATAAAGGGCTTTAAAAGAGATGCCACAGTCGGGTGTCTGAGCGACACCACATAAAGGGCTTTAAAAGAAATGCCACAATCGGGCGTCTGAGCGACAGCACATAAAGGGCTTTTAAAAGAAATGCCACAGTCGGGCGTCTGAGCGACATCACATAAAGGGCTTTTAAAAGAAATGCCATAGTCGGACGTCTGAGCGACACCATATAAAGGGCTTTTAAAAGAAATGCCACAGTCGGGCGTCTGAGCGACACCACATAAAGGGCTTATAAGATAAAATAATCACAATAATTATCTAGGAGGTAGAACCGTCCCAGGGATACTCATCAATACAAATAATGCAACGGGTTAGTCCATCACAAAATAATAATCATGGTCCTCACAAGTAACCAGTCGGTATCCAAGTTAGGTTTAACAATATCTCCTCCGAAGACCGACACTAAGACCAACACTTGACCCATCCCAGACTGTAATCCTTAACCATGGACACGGCTATTCAAATAGGTTTTAATCTCTGCAGAGGGTGTACTCTTTACCCACGAGTAACGGATTCCTTTAGTCCATCGGGACTAATTCCGTTTACGGCCTTTTAGTTGAAAACACGCCTAACTTGCACACACCAGCTTAACTCATCGGTGTCTGGAATCACCCACGACACTTGTTAAGCAAAACTCTAAGTGGGGAGGCTACAACCTCGCGTAGCATGGGATCAAATTTATATCGCACGCTCTAAGGGGTGGCCTCCCCTCTCGGTCCCAACTGGAAACACCCATGCCCCCATACCAGGTGGCTTGCCTACCGGCTACAACCGGTATCTTCCACCATGGCCTCTATGTACGGTGTGTGCTTGAAAGGGGTTGACGACTTACTGAACCATACCCTACCTGCGGCAGGGACAAGTGGTAGTACGAGGCAAGTATGGGGGTTACTGGAACAAGACTCGGTCTGCGGTCGACTTAGGAGGTTTATAAATTCCCTGCATGACATGTATAACAAATATATTTCAACCAACAAAATCACCACTCAATATACCTTACCATGCCATACCGGACATAACCGTCCCGACGGGGACCGGCGACAAGCTCACTCCTACCCAAGGCAGAGGCTTTCCCGGATTCCTTTCCGGCATGCATGCAAGGCACATGAGGGTGATTACCATCACAAGTATATTCATTTCCAACAGCAAGGAAATCACTAATATGCCTTCATGCAAATGATCACATCACATGAAATAACAAGTTCTCTGATATAAGGTGATGTTACAAACGTGTCAACTAACACACCAAAAATATTATTCCAGGGTTCAGAATGCTTGCCTTAAAGGTGTGGAGAGGTGGGGTGTTCTCCAAAACTTTTGAAAGTTTTCTTCCTTTCTCCATAAATCCTATTTTCAAAAATATGCAAACAACACATATTTCAAAAACAGTACAAAAAATTTGTTTGGAAAATTTTCAAATAAATCTTAAAATAAACTAGACAATATTTGAGAGATGTAGGAAAAAGAATCAATTCATTTGGAGTTATATTTAAAAAGTTATAGACAGTCAAAGCTGTGGTCAAAATATGTTTTTAATAAAATCAAGAAAAAGAAAACGTTTCAAAAGAGATTATGCCTTCGGGCAGAGAAAACGTACTACAGGTTTTACGCCTCCACTTACTCCAGCGTGGACGGCGCGTGGGTCACTGACAGTGGGCCCGCCTGGCCCACCGGTCAGGTTTGACTAGTCCACGTGCGCGTCGTCTCCCCCCTGACCAAACAGAGGCGGAGCTCCGGTGAGGCTCGCCGGCGAATGGCGGCGTCCCTCGGTGATCTGAGTGCATGGGTGTGCTCAGGAGGTCGAGACGAACTCGGGGGTACCCGCTATGGTCGCTGACGTGGACGGAGTTGCCGGCGACGAGCTTCGCGGCGGAGATGGCTTCGGGGGCGAAGTGAGTATGGGGCTGCGGTGGTTCCCGATCAAAATCGAGCAGGGGAACGAGTTCACGGGAGGATGAGAAGGTTCCTGGTGAAGAGAACGGAGAGGGGGAGGCCCTGGTGGTGCCGGAATGGCCGGGGCAGTGGCGGCGGCTGCGGTTGCCGGAGATGGGGAAGGAGGCCTTCCCGGGTCGAATGCGAGCTAGGGGAGTGCCATTGGGGTGGCCTGGGGTTGCCTGCGTGCTCGGGGGAGTTCGGGGACCTCCTTTTATAGCGCGACGAGGTCGGTTCCGCGGCGGTGGATGAGGATGCCGGCGAACCGCCTCTCTGTAGCTTGCAGGGCGACGTGGAAGCGACGGGAGCTAGCCGACGAGCGAGGAGATAAGCTCCTGCGGCTCCCATGGGCAGGTGGCGAGCCGGGGTGGCTTGGGCGGCGCTGCCCATGGCGGTGGCGGATGCGGCCGCGGGCATGCCGCCAAGCGGCTCTGACGGCGTGCTGCAGGGCACCGGGGCCTGCTTGGCATGTTGCGGTGATAGGGGGAGTGCGTGGCGCGGCTCTCTGGTGCGGGAAAAAACTAGGGGCACGACATGGCGACTCGGGCGTGGCACGTGCAATACGCGCGCTCTGGGCGCGGCCAGAGCACGCACGGAAGCTGTTCGACGAAGTGCTAAAGCATGCTAGAGGTCGCGGTTGAGGTTGGGAAGAAACAGGGCTAGGTTAGCGTTAGTTAGAGGGTGAATGGACAGGGTGGTTAGGTCAGGTGGCCAAGTTCACAATGTAAACTTGAATCCATGCCAAATCTGGCTATGCACACAGGGTGTTTGTCAAAATGCCAAGGGCATCTAGGCAATACTTGGGGTGGCCAAAATCTCCAGATCAAGGTCTCCTTAGATGCAAGAGAGAGTGGTGAGGTCATTTGGACAAAAGGAGAAACTTGCTAGTGCAAGTTTTGCTGAACTTCAATTCTGGACAGGATGTGAATGGCATTATTTCATGAACCAAAAATATGCCAATGGGTGCATGCTCCTGGATTTAGGGGTTTGGTAGGGCTGTCTACAAGTAGGAGAAAGCACAAGATCATTGGAGCAAAAATAAATAGGGTTGCAGTAGAAATCACAAGGCTGGACCAGAATGGAAAAGAGGTTGATTCACTCAAATTTTTCAAATAACAGCACTAGGTTTTTGCATAATGTTGAATCATATGATACTACTAACATCCCATAATTTTGGTGGAGGCTAGCAAGAAACATTAAATGGGTTGTAGTGCAAAATTGCACTCTATATCAGAGAAGAAAAATTGAGTGCAGAGCTCAAAATATTTCATGAATAAAAGATATTTTTGTATAAAGGTGATTTAAAAACATCATATGACATCTCCAAATTTTGGTTGGAATTTTAGGTGAATTTATCAAATGGTTGTAGTTCAATTATGGCCATATAACCTTGAAAAACCATTTTCCAAGAAAATAAAGATCAAGCAAATTAATTATGTAATTAGTTATACTGATAAAAGGAAAGTTTTCTTGAGAGGTTAAACAAGTCCAATAACATATTTGAAAGTTTTTCACTTTAGGGAACAACTCCATGATAATAAGAAAGGAAATGTTTAAAAAAATCAAAAGGGAGTCCAAAAAATCAAAGTTTTAATTCCTGGCAAAATTTTAATATAATAAAACAAGGCCAAAAATTTGGGGTGTCACACCTTTGCCCTTTTCTTGAAACTAGTGGTCTTGTCAACCATCAACACTTGATGCTTTTCTTGATTTCTATCTTCGTCAATTTCAGCATCACGAAGAGCTTGGGAATCGTTTCCGTTATACCTTGCATATTATAGTTCATCACGAAGTTCTAGTAACTTGGTGATAGTGACTAGAGAACTCCGTCAATCACTATCTTATCTGGAAGATTAACTCCCACTTGATTCAAGTGATTGTAGTACTAGACATTCTGAGCACATGCACACTAGCTGAGCTATTCTCCTCCATCTTGTAGGCAAGGTGCTTGTCAAAGGTCTCATACCTTTCGACATGGGCATGAGTCTGAAATACAAATTTCAACTCTTGGAACATCTCATATGCTCTGTGGCGTTCAAAACATCTTTGAAGCCCCGATTCTAATCCGTAAAGCATGGTGCACTAAACTATCAAGTAGTCATCATATCGAGCTCGACAAACATTCATAACGTCTGCATCTGCTCCTGCAATCGGTCTGTCACCTAGCGGTGCATCAAGGACATAATTCTTCTGTGCAGCAATGAGGATAATCCTCAGATCATGGATCCAATCTGCATCATTGCTACTAACATATTTCAACTTAGTTTTTCTCTAGGAACATATCAAAAATAAATGGGGAGCTACATCGCGAGCTATTGATCTACAACATAGTTATGCAAATACTATCAGGACTAAGTTCATGATAAATTAAAGTTCAATCAATCATATTACTTAAGAACTCCCACTTAGATAGACATCCCTCTAGTCATCTAAATGATCACGTGATCCAAATCAACTAAACCATGTCCGATCATAACGTGAGATGGAGTAGTTTTCAATGGTGAACATCACTATGTTGATCATATCTACTATATGATTCACGCTCGACCTTTCGGTCTCCAGTGTTCCGAGGCCATATCTGCATATGCTAGGGTCGTCAAGTTTAACCCGAGTATTCTGCGTGTGCAAAACTGGCTTGCACCCGTTGTATGTGAACGTAGAGCTTATCACACCTGATCATCACTTGGTGTCTCAGCATGAAGAACTTTCGCAACGGTGCATACTCAGGGAGAACACTTATACCTTGAAATTTAGTGAGAGATCATCTTATAATGATACCGTTGATCTAAGCGAAATAAGATGCATAAAAGATAAACATCACATGCAATCAATATAAGTGATATGATATGGCCATCATCATCTTGTGCCTGTGATCTCCATCTCCAAAGCACTGTCATCATCACCATCGTCACCGGCTTGACACCTTGATCTCCATCGAAGCATCGTTGTCGTCACGCCAACTATTGCATCCACGACTATCGCTACCGCTTAGTGATAAAGTAAAGCAATTACATGGCGATTGCATTTCATACAATAAAGCGACAACCATATGGCTCCTGCCAGTTGCCGATAACTGTGTTACAAAACATGATCATCTCATACAATAAAATTTAGCATCATGTCTTGACCATATCACATCACAACATGCCCTGTAAAAACAAGTTAGACGTCCTCTACTTTGTTGTTGCAAGTTTTACGTGGCTGCTACGGGCTGAGCAAGAACCGTTCTTACCTACGCATCAAAAACCACAACACGGTATAGTGATTACTTTTTGATCTTCAGAAAGAACCCTGTTCATTGAATCTGATTCAACTAAAGCTGAAGAAACAGACACCCACTAGTCACCTGTGTGCGAAGCACGTCAATAGAACCAGTCTCGTGTAAGCGTACGCGTAATGTCGGTCTGGGCCGCTTCATCCAACAATGCCGCTAAATCAAGAATCAACTAGTGACGGCAAGCAATATGTATATACCCACGCCCACAACTCCTTTGTGTTCTACTCATGCATATAACATCTACGCATAAACCTGGCTCGGATGCCACTGTTGGGGAACGTAGTGATTTCAAAAAAATTCCTACGCACACGCAAGATCATGGTGATGCATAGCAACGAGAAGGGAGAGTATCGTCCACGTACCCTCATAGACCGTAAGAGGAAGCGTTATGAGAACGCGGTTGATGTAGTCGTACGTCTTCACGAACCGACCGATTCAAGTACCGAACGCACGGCACCTCCGAGTTCAGCACATGTTCAGCTCGATGACGTCCCACGAACTCCGATCCAGCAGAGCTTCATGGGAGAGTTCCGTCAACACGACGGCGTGATGATGGTGATAATGTTGCTACCGACGCAGGGCTTCGGCTAAGCACTGCTACGATATGATCGAGGTGGATTATGGTGGAGGGGACACCGCACATGGCTTGGAATAATCAACTTGTGTGTCTTTGGGTGCCCCCCCCACCGCCCTCGTATATAAAGGAGCAAGGGGGGAGGCCGGCCAGCCTTGGTGCGCCCCAACGAGAGGAGGAATCCTCTTCCTACTAGGAAGAGGATTCATCCTTTCCTAGTCCAACTAGGAAGAGGGAAGGGGGAAGGAAAGAGAGGGAGAGGGAGAGGGAAAGAGGGGCTGCACCCCCTTCACTAGTCCAATTCGGACTCCCCATGGGAGGGGGCATGCCACCTCCTGGGCTGCAGCCATCTCTCTCCCCTCAGGCCCACTAAGGCCCAATACTTCCCCGGGGGGTTCCGGTAACCCCTCCGGCACTCCGGTTTTCTCCGAAATCATCCAGAACACTTCCGGTGTCCGAATATAGCTGTCCAATATATCAATCTTTACATCTCGGCCATTTTGAGACTCCTCGTCATGTCCATGATCACATCCGGGACTCCGAACTACCTTCAATACATCAAAACATATAAACTCATAATATCGATCGTCACCGAACTTTAAGCATGCGGACCCTACGGGTTCGAGAACTATGTAGACATGAACGAGACTCGTCTCTGGTCAATAACCAATAGCGGAACCTCGATGCTCATATTGGTTCCTACATATTCTACGAAGATCTTTATCGGTCAAACCGCATAACAACATACGTTGTTCCCTTTGTCATCGGTATGTTACTTGCCCGAGATTCGATCGTGGTATCTCAATACCTAGTTCAATCTCATACCTGCAAGTCTCTTTACTCGTTCTGTAATACATCATCCCGCAACTAACTCATTAGTCACAATGCTTGCAAGGCTTATGGTGATGTGCATTACCGAGAGGGCCCAAAGATACCTCTCCGACAATCGGAGTGACAAATCCTAATCTCGGTCTATGCCAACTCAACAAGCACCATCGGAGACACCTGTAGAGCACCTTTATAATCACCCAGTTATGTTGTGACGTTTGGTAGCACACAAAGTGTTCCTCCGGTATTCGGGAGTTGCATAATCACATAGTCAAAGGAACATGTATAAGTCATGAAGAAATCAGTAGCAACAAACTAAAAGATCATCGTGCTAAGCTAACGGAATGGGTCAAGTCAATCACATCATTCTCTAATGATGTGATCTCGTTAATCAAATGACAACTCATGTCTATGGCTAGGAAACTTAACCATCTTTGATTCAACGAGCTAGTCAAGTAGAGGCATACTAGCGACACTCTGTTTGTCTATATATTCACACATGTACTAAGTTTTCGGTTAATACAATTCTAGCATGAATAATAAACATTTACCATGATATAAGGAAATAAATAATAACTTTATTATTGCCTCTAGGGCATGTTTCCTTCATCAACAAATATAGTTATGCTCCCCGGCAATGGCACCAGAAAAAGGTCTTGATAACCCACAAGTATAGGGGATCGCAACGATTTTCGAGGGTAGAGTATTCAACCCAAATTTATAGATTCGACACAAGGGGAGCCAAAGAATATTTGCAGGTATTAGTAGCTGAGTTGTCAATTCAACCACACCTGGAGATTAATTATCTGCAGCAACATGATCAGTAGCAAAGTAATATGATAGTTTTGATAATAGTAGCAGCAGCAATAGTAACGTAACAGTGATAGCAGTGGTTTTGTAGCAAGTGCGACAGTAATGATAGTAGTAGTAACTTAGCAAGAACAATATAAGAAAAATTCGTAGGCATTGGATCGGTAATTTGTTGGATGATATTCATCATGTGACAGTCATAATCTAGGGCGATATGGCACTAGCTCCAGTTCATAAATATAATGTAGGCATGTATTCCGTAAATAGTCATACGTTCTTATGGAAAGAACTTGCATGACATCTTTTGTCCTACCCTCCCGTGGCAGCGGGGTCCAATTGCGAACTAAGGGATATTAAGGCCTCCTTTTAATAGAGTACCGGAACAAAGCATTAACACAAGGTGAATACATGAACTCCTCAAACTACGGTCATCACCGGGAGTTGTCCCGACTATTGTCACTCCAGGGTTGCTAGATCATAACATGTAGTAGGTGACTATAACTTGCAAGATCGGATCTAGAACATGGATATAATGGTGTTCTGATCTGAAATCATGGCACCGCGGCCCAAAGTGACAAGCATTAAGCATGGCAAAGTCATAGCAATATCAATCTCGGAACATAGTGGATACTGGGGATCAGGCTCTAACAAAACTAACTAGATTACATGATGAATCTCATCCAACTCCTCAACAACCAGCGAGCCTACGAAGGAATTACTCGCTCCCGGTGGGGAGTATCATGGAATTGACGACGGAGAAGGGTTGGTGATGACGAAGAACGAAGATCCCCCTCTCCGGAGCCCCACACGGACTCCAGATCTGGCCTCCTGACGAAGAACATAAGGTGACAGCGGCTCCGTCTTGTGGATCACGATAATTCTTTCTCCCTGATTTTTTCTAGAAATATGTGATTTTATAGCGTCGGTTTCAGGGTCCGCGGGGCCACCAGGTGGGGACAACCCACCTGGGCGCGCCTGGGGGGGCAGGCGCGCCCTGGTGGGTTGTGCCCACCCAGGTGCCCCCCTCAGGTGGCTCTTGGCTCCAGAAATTCTCTTTATTGGTATAAAAAATCATCACAAAGTTTCGTTCCATTATGAGAACTTTTATTTCTGCACAAAAACAACACCATGATAGTTTTGCTAAAAACAGCGTCAGTTCAGGGTTAGTTTCATTCAAATCATGTAAATTAGAGTCTAAAACAAGAGGAAAAGAATTAGGAAAAGTAGATATGTTGGAGACGTAACAGGGGTCACAAGAGAGGGCAAGGCGAACAAGGATAGGCCCGGGGTAGGTAGGGAAAGAGTTTCATGGTGATTTGGTCCCAGGGAAACGACAAGCGTGACAATGTCGTGTGCATGTCTACGATGTGACGGCGTCGCAGCACCCAGCATAGATGATGCATGACACCGGGGGGGGGGGCGGTTGCAAGGGTGCATGACGTGTGCAGCAACGGGCAGCAAGTGCACGACATGGGCACTATTGTGCCGGAGCATTGTGACTGCACTGATGTCTCCCCATCACACTCCATGACCACGAGCTAGCATGCCAATGTCGGCATTAGCACATCGCATGGATTGCTCTGGGTCAGTCCTGGAGCTGAGTTCTCACACGAGTGTGTTTCTAGGTGTCGTAAGCCCAACAAAGGTGAGAGTGGGAGAAAAGGAGATTCTTCACCACACTGACATGGCTCATGCTCATGAGTGCACTTATTTCACATTGGAGAGAAACAAGGATCAAATGAATTCCCTTTTGATCATGGCCTATTGCTTAGGTGTCCTATGATGCATACAAGGCCTCCACAAAGTTTCAAGCCAAGATATATAATTCCATTTTTGGAAGGTTTAGGCCAGAAAGTTCAAATATTTATGAGGGAAAATACTAAACTATGGATACCACGAGGATATTCTTTGTATTTATCCGAGAAGAAGAAAAAAAGGTGTTACTTAACAAAGGAGGTTAAACTAGAGGAATTTTCTTTAATAAGAAAATAAACATATTCTCAAAGGTGAATGTCGGAAAGAAAATATGTGAATTGTCTTGGAAGATATGCCTAGTTTGACTTCACCATATTTGAGTAAGAGAAATGGTTGCAAAACTTTGCATGAGTTAATTCCAAAGAACCACAAGTAAATTTGAGTCCAAAGAAAATCCAGAGAGTGGAGATTAGTCTATTACACTCCCCCCCCCCCCACCCACCCCGAGTCCTTTCCTCTGATTGACGAGGACAGCAAGCCACTGACGACAAAGACCATGATCGCCACCCTCAACATCATGCTCACAGCGGCTGCTCCCCAAAAACCATGCCCCTGTATTGGCCGCCGCAATGTTGGTCTTCTCTCAGGATCATTCCATGCCGCCTGGTTGTTGAAGGACCGATGGACTACATCGCCGCTGGCTGCACACTCAACTCGTGAGTGCAAAGCGGCAGCAGTGAGACCGCCACGGCCGCCGAGGAACTCGGGCAGCCACGCCCGTGCTCCCTTAGCTCTGGCCACAATAGCCGGCGCCAAGGCACCCAAGCACTAGCCTAGGTTTTCTATTGTAATAGATGACCAATTGCGCCAAAGGGCGCAAAGACACGTTCAAAACCATGTTCGTGTTGAAAATATTTGCATTTTTTAATAACCTATATTTGAGTACATTTGGTAAGAACTTATACCCCTATATATAAAGGAAATTAAATGCAAATATTTTTCTAAAGTAATAATGCCACAACTTAGATCATCGGTAGGTCAAGATAGTTGAGTCTGCAATTAGGAACTCCGAGTAGTTGTAAACTTGCATTAAAAAGGAGTAAACACAAGTGACACAATAAAATGTACTTAATATATGAACTTGTGAACATTGTGTACAGGAGAAGTTAATAGAAATAATGGTCAATTACATCATATAATTTGGTTCTATACTCTTTTGTGTATATATCCTGAATGCTACCCCTTTGTGATCAACTCTTTGTCCTTTGAATCGAATGGCACAGCTACTGCCCCTTGTGGAAAAAGAAAGGACTCTGTAATACACATAAATGTAAAAAGAAAACATCATGTGATGCATCTCAAACTGCGCAAAACAATGTAAAAACCATACATGCTACCTACATACCCACATTGTCTAGCAAATCATAAGTAGCTGAGGGACCCTGTACAAAAGAATTGACAATTAGCAAGAAAGAAGCATGCCATCATCTGTCTAAACAACCATAAAACAATAAGTGGCAAAAGCCCCATCAGAATTAGCATTTGCCGAGCTAAAGTTGTGCATTCACCAATCGATAAAACATATTAAGATGCGTTAATGAAAATAAAATTATATCGCTTCACATACAGTAAGTGAAAAAGAAATGAGTAAGGGGACCAAATTTAGTTGCCTGATCAGATGTAGCAGAGATAGAAGCTAGTTTTTTTCACCTTGCCTACTTCTGGCCAATACCCCCACAGATGCCCCTCTTCCCGTGCAGGAAATGCCCCTGACCCTCCTCCGAGCATTAAGGCCCAGAATAACAACAACATCCCACAAAAGGACCCGCAAAAGGCAACGAAAGTGAGCCAAGTAGCTTGGCCAGATACCCGCACTAACCCAACCAAATAAATGTAGCCAACGGATCAAGGCAGAATGCATGACAGTGAGTATATTTTATTGATAAGCCAGATTGAACACAGTTGAGAAACAATGTTAAAAGATCATATCGAGACAATAAACGGAGGTGGTTCAGTATTGCCTTCTATCTAAACTCTCTAAACATAGGAACACCCTAGCTTTATGTGAAAACTCAAAAGAAGGAACATAATGTAAGGTTCAGACACTACATAAACTATAGTAATGATCTGCTGCTTAGGACACGCATCAATATATGATGCATATCTATTTCACGAAATCCTAAAGGTACATCCACAATTAAGAATATCTGAAACTTTGATGTGCATACCAAGAATAAACGATGGCCAATACTCCTATAATGAAAAATATTGTACAAATAATTAAAAGATTCAGACTTGCAGGTAATATTAAGAAACAACATATCCTAGCCAAGGTGTGCAGGCGATAAACAGGTGAATCCAAGGAGTAGGAACTCACCCATTATAAACCAACAACAAACAATGTTGTTATTATTGCCTTCACTCTATATTACTGGGAGTGACATACATGTTCAGTCCCTACAGATGTTACTTCCAACAGATGGCTTTGGTTCCGATTCAAAACCATTTTACATGGTGCTTGCATGGCTTCTACTGCAGGGATGATTTGAACAAGGAAGTGAAACTCATCTTAGACAACCATCAAGACAAAAATTGGGTAGCTGAAACAAAAATCGTTGAAGTAAGAGAACAGCGATCCAATGCCTATCGATGATGTACCGCTTGCACAGAGTACCAAAAACAACTGACTATTGTAGGTGATGAAAGCACGTGTTTTGCATCAGGTAGAACAAGAAGGTGGGAAGCTTACATAGAGAAACCAGTGGTACATTCCAACCAATGATAGAGAGGAATACGAAGAACTAACCATCCCTGTTGTGAGCACGTAGCCTTTTTATCTCCCTCTGAATTTCTATTTCACTTCTAGCAGTGCAGATACATATGTTGATTGAGCGCAAATAGAGCAGGCAAAAAGAATCAGATCCGGTACAGAGAGAAGCATACCTTTGGTTCCACGGCGTCACAAATAGGAGGCTGCAGGCAGTGTAATCCGAGCGGAAAGCAAATCGCTGGCCTAGGAGAAGAAAGGAATGGTCAGAAAAAAATATAACTTCTACTTACTGCAATGGAAAAGAAGGAAACTATTGTTAGTACAACATCAGTATATAGGTTATTAGTACATAGGTGTTTTTGCATTATCAAAAAAACCTAATCAACAACAGAAAAATAATCTTCCTAGCCTCTGTAACACATGCCTCGACCTTATGAGGCATAACACGAGACCAAGTCTCTGTAACTGAAACAGAAACACACATCATATTCCTCCCCAAGGTTTCTAATTATTCAACTGCGATGATCTAATCAGATTCATATGCCATGACCAAACAGAGCAAGCACATAGTATGTTACTTGGTCCTTGTTAACTTCAAACAGTTTAAACCAAATACATGTTACTTTTTTTCCACTATCCAATGTGGAGCAAAAGCCCCATGGTCCTTTATTTCAATCGAAGCAAATATATACAGATAGAGAATAAACAGTCCCAAGAGGAAGGAAAGAAAGAGAAAAGAAAACCTACCTAAGAGAGCACATCCAAAAACCTAACGGAGGCTTTGGATCCAAAATGCATGAACTGAGAAGTAGGTGATCTAAAATGCATTTGTTTAAACTAAGCCAGCAAGAATAACACATTAGATTTTAATCTGGATCCTTCATGTAAAGAAATAACATAAAAAGAATCAAGAATTTCTCAATTTATTCAACAAAGAGCAGTGAAAGTGAAACATAGCAGGCACACCAAATAAATCTGGGCACATATAAAAACATTCCTGACATTCTCACACATAAAAAAGCAGCTAACCACCCGTTGCACCGATGGTGCAAAGGGCGACAGCAAACCAAGCATTCAAATCATGCACGTAAGATTTGTTTAAGGACTGATAATAAGATCCTTAAAGTATAAAGAAATAGATACTTAGGTAGCATGTTGATACATAGTGATATATGTTACAGTGCATGCTAGCATGATAGCCCAAAACAAAGTTGTCAGCAGTTCATGATAGGAAAGCAAAGCTATACAGGTAGCCTGAACCATGATTGGACTTGGTCCAGTGGGGTTTGTATAAACAGCATGCCCAGCATTTACAAAAGCATTAGCCTACAAAATAAAAAAGCTATCAGAATACTTAAACCTTGTGAATCACTTGTGTGATAGTGACATAGTAGAAAAATGCATACAGGAGAAGGCCCCATTCTAAGCGTCATCATTGTCCGTCCAAGCTCAAAAGGCATAGCCCCCAGATGTTGTATCGCTACTCCCAACTCTGTCGACTCATGCTGGATCTGGCTTCGCACAGATGTATCACCAGTGGCAGCATCTCTCTGAATACATTGTGCGAGATGCTGAAATAGAAATCACGTGAATGGAGGTAAGTATACACAAAAAGTACACATTTAGCTCTTCCATTGTCTAATAAATTATTTGAGAGTAAAAAATAATTCAGAAGACACAAATCTACATCATAGCACTGCATAATCAGTTGCCGAAAAACAAGGCATGAAATTCTAACAACAGAAAAGCATCAACAGTCCTATGAGCATTGTGTTCAGAGAGTAAGATGTGTTACCAGGAAAAAACACATAAAACTGAAAGAGGCGTGGTTGTATATAGATAAATCAATACAACCTATGACATCAAGGTCTGGTAGAGATATTCCACATATTACAGTTAGAATGTATATGAAATTGACGGGTATAACTTGGTAAAGCCAAATAATTTTATTTTACTTTTGCATCAGGGCATCAAGCGTCACAAGAGGATGGCAGGATAATACCATTTCCATTAGTTTCTTCTTCGATACGTGCTACAAAGGTTTTGTAGTTTCTGCATATATCCACACCTTAAACGTCGCAAGCGGCTAGTTTCTCTTTGGCTTTCTAGAGCGGCATAACAGAGTTGCTTTCGGAAAACATCTTTGTACCATATATACTGTATCTATCTGAACTAATAAACCTGCAGTGACAAAAACCTTGATTCCAAGGCGCTTTGCAATCTGTATAGCAAATGTGCCAATTCCGCTTGATCCACTGTGGATCTGCATATGAGTGGAGATAGGTCGACAGGAAAAGAATATAGGCATGAAAATTCCGTTCTAGTTCAATTCTCACAACACCAAATTGTGCACCTCTTTTTGCATACAAGTGATTACTAAATCATTTCATACTCCATTTGAGTAGCACCATTCAATACTTTGTTGTTTTTCAGTTAGTCGGAGCATGTCAATTTGGTGATGACTAAGGAAGATTCACGTTCTGCAATCCTAACAAACAAATTAGCCAGAGAGATTTTCTTAAAGGGAAGGGATTCACCTGGAGAGATGGCTGGTCATGAAGACGTGCAGGCCACCTCGGGCAAGCCGGCGGCATCGGTCAGCGACACCCTCTCTGACACCGGGAGCAACAGCCTCGGCGGCATCACCACCTTCTCCGTCTACCTGCGTAAGCAACGAGAGCAGCTGCATGACCTCAAGCCAATACACAATATTCAAGAAATCAATCAATCAATCAGTACACAATATTCTCTTAGTTGTCCCAATCAATCAGGAATTGTGTACCTTTTGAACAGTTATAGGAAAATCCTCTTCTAGCCACTTTGTATCTTTGATGACTTCTTTTACTGGCCTCCCATTAATTTTGGCATTCAAGAAATTAGGAACCTACTCAAGTGGAAATCATCAAATCAGTACTCCAAAGCACTACCAGCAGAGTAGACATGTTTGTAATCATATCTTCACCTGAGTTGTTGAATGGTTTCCCCAAATAGTCATATTTGTCACTCTGTCATAAAACACACCAGCTTTTAATGCTAACTGCAAAAACATTGTGAATGACAGATTAGTCTTGTCATTTGTTGAATTAAATAACTGAAACATATCAGAAATGATTAAGATTCATTGAGAGTATAACACAGCAAGCAAATGGCAGTGCCTGGTCCTTTCAACTGTAAACTGGTCTACTATTTTTTTTACCGACGACACAAGTCATAAGTTTCTTTTGCAGCTAGATGAACATACACAAGTTATCTGATGGCTTACATATGACAAAACATTTAACATATGGCAGAAAAATTAACATTATGATCAAGGCGGAATAAAAGGACTGGAACCTGTAGTTTTGGGAACCTCGCTGGCAAAGACTAATGCAAACTTTATCCATGACTGCAGGATAAAGCTGGCAATGGATAAATTCAAGAGATAACAGAGCCTTTGCATGGCAGCTCAGAAGCAGGTATACACCATTAACCTGTCTGTGGAAATTGATAAGCGTATGATTATTTGAAACAAGTGTATGGTCATTGGTCACATAACCGACACAAATTTGATTTTGCAAAAATGGACGGATATTAGGAGATAAAGTTTCAGTTTTTTTGTCACACCTAACCTTCTAATTCAGCCAGAGCAAGAGCAGAGCATGAGAGACCTTGAAGAGTCGGAGAGGACTGGCGCTCTTGTCCTGTAGGTGGTGCTGGCCTCCATTTCCAGATCCAGCAATCTCCTCTCTCGTCTCCTCACTGAAGAAACCAACATGGCCATGTAAATGCTTCAGTTTTGAGAATCAGTGCACATGAACTGCACATGTTCGCTTGCATACTGAAACTGAACAAAAGGGAGGGTGCTACCTGCAGCAGGGAAGGGAGCAGGTGTTGGGGAACGTAGTAATTTCAAAAAAATTCCTACGCACACGCAAGATCATGGTGATGCATAGCAACGAGAGGGGAGAGTGTTGTCTACGTACCCTCGTAGACCGACAGCATAAGCATTATGACAACGCGGTTGATGTAGTCGTACGTCTTCACAGCCCGACCGATCAAGCACCGAAACTACGGCACCTCCGAGTTTTAGCACACGTTCAGCTCGATGACGATCCCCGGACTCCGATCCAGCAAAGTGTCGGGGAAGAGTTCCGTCAGCACGACGGCGTGGTGACGATTTTGATGTTCTACCGTCGCAGGGCTTCGCCTAGGCACCGCTACAATATTATCAAGGAGTATGGTGGAAGGGGGAACCGCACACGGCTAAGAAAACGATCACGAGGATCAACTTGTGTGTCTAGAGGTGCCCCCTGCCCCCGTATATAAAGGAGCAAGGGGGGAGGTCGGCCGGCCCTTGGGCGCGCCAAAGAGGAGGAGTCCTCCTCCTAGTAGGAGTAGGACTCCCTTCTTTCCTACTCCTACTAGGAGGGGGAAAGGAAGGGGGAGAGGGAGAAGGAAAGGGGGGCGCCGCCCCCCTCTCCTAGTCCAATTCGAACCAGAGGGGGAGGGAGCGCGCGGCCCACCCTGGCCGCCCCTCTCTCTCTCCACTAGGGCCCATAAGGCCCATTACTTCTCCCGGGGGGTTCCGGTAACCCTCCGGCACTCCGGTTTTCTTCGAAATCACCCGGAACACTTCCGGTGTCCGAATATAGCCGTCCAATATATCAATCTTTATGTCTCGACCATTTCGAGACTCCTCGTCATGTCCGTGATCATATCCGGGACTCCGAACAAACTTCGGTACATCAAAATATATAAACTCATAATGAAACTGTCATCGTAACGTTAAGCGTGCGGACCCTACGGGTTCGAGAACAATGTAGACATGACCGAGACATGTCTCCGGTCAATAACCAATAGCGGAACCTGGATGCTCATATTGACTCCCACATATTCTACGAAGATCTTTATCGGTCAGACCGCATAACAACATACTTTGTTCCCTTTGTCATCGGTATGTTACTTGCCCGAGATTCGATCATCGGTATCTCAATACCTAGTTCAATCTCGTTACCGGCAAGTCTCTTTACTCGTTTCGTAATACATCATCTCGCAACTAACTCATTAGTTGCAATGCTTGCAAGGCTTATGTGATGTGCATTACCGAGAGGGCCCAAAGATACCTCTCCGACAATCGGAGTGACAAATCCTAATCTCGAAATACGCCAACCCAACATGTACCTTTGGAGACACCTGTAGAGCTCCTTTATAATCACCCAGTTACGTTGTGATGTTTGGTAGCACACAAAGTGTTCCTTCGGCAAACGGGAGTTGCATAATCTCATAGTCATAGGAACATGTATAAGTCATGAAGAAAGCAATAGCAACATACTAAACGATCGGGTGCTAAGCTAATGGAATGGGTCATGTCAATCACATCATTCTCTTAATGATGTGATCCCATTAATCAAATGCCAACACATGTCTATGGTTAGGAAACATAACCATCTTCGATTAACGAGCTAGTCAAGTAGAGGCACACTAGTGACGTTTAGTTTGTCTATGTTTTCACACAAGTATTATGTTTCCGGATAATACAATTCTACCATGAATAATAAACTTTTATCATGATATAAGGAAATAAATAATAACTTTATTATTGCCTCTAGGGCATATTTCCTTCAGCAGAGACCTTGTGCGGTGCATTGTGCGGGACATAAGAGTATTGAATATTGTACTGAAATATGGAACATTGGATAATCTGATGTTAACATTGCACAGCAAAGAGGAACCAGCATAGTTTTAGTGGTACAATGAATTTCTACTTCTGAATATTGACAGTACAATATACTCAGAAGTTTAATTTCTGCTACTGAATATTGACAGTACACCAGTATTCAGTTTATATAAACAACAATATATTCTCTGAAGTTTTAGTTGCTTTCTTCAGTCAATCTTACCCGATGCAGTCAAAATTTTCAGTTTTGACAAGTCTTGCGATAATTCTAGCAAATTAATTGTCAAGATTGATGGCATTGCTTACCATCTCTCTCGGGAGCACATTGTCTTCTGCTTCCTTTGCAGTTTTCTCAGATATACCCACCGGCATTGACGAACAGGACACATTCATCTTCATGAGAGCAGGCACTGAAAGGGTAATAAGAAAATGTTCAGACAGAGATAACAAAAGCATTGTAAGATGAAGGTTTCTTAGCAGGGAGCAGTACACAAAAATGAACCTGAATCAGGGGAACCTGAATCGGAGGTAACAAAAATGAAGGCTTTTTAGCAGGGAACAAAAACTTCAGTCATAGCGTGTGAAATAGCCTAAGGAAGGTTAGCTCTAAACCTAAATCAGGGCCATTTTCAAGCAGGGGAGCAGCCAAGGCTAACTCTAAACCAACTCAAGGATTTGGGGGCTACACAATTCCTAGTGCTTATCAATCCGAGCCAACTCAAGGATTCCTATCCAGATTCTTATCAATCCGACCTTATGAATCCACTTGTCAACTCACGGACCGCAACAGTCTAATCCACGGCAAGATCAACGAAGGACGGTAACTTGACACGGCGGAGAGCACGACCTGCGCGGCAGTCGGCTCGCCTCAGCCCGGAGACGGCGACGCGCGGCCCGAAGACCAGCATCATGGACTCCGCCTCCACCTCATGTGGCGCCGGGTTGGTCGGGGTCGGAGTTGGCGTTGCAGGCTGGCGGCGCCGCCTCCCAGCCCGCATTCCAGGCGAAGTCCATGGGGTGGCCGACGGATCCGGCGACCCATCAGCTCCTTGGACCGAAAGCACAGCCTATTCGGTGGCAAGACGGAGCAAAGCACGGCGGCGACAAGCCAGAGCAGAGCGCGGCGAGGACGAGCCGGAGTAGAGCGCGGCAAAGGTGAGCCGAAGCAGAGTGCGGGTTGCCTAGGAAGGGGTGGCGGCACCAGGAGGCTAGGGTTTGTGGGAGGGGATCGGGGAAGAGAGCAGAGTGGGTGGGTGCGGGCGCGAGTGCGGGCTCAAGTGCGGCCGGAGGCAGCGGCTAGGGTTTCTCCACGAGCGGGCTGCGTATTATATGCTGAGCGTAAAATGACTAAAATGCCCTTGGCGGGGCACGGAATTTACAGGCGGTGGCACGAGTACCGTTCATAGCGATTTAAAGGCGACGTGGGGGCCTTGGTCCTGCCTAGCAGTTCTCCAGGGTTTATTCTATTGGATGGACGAACAACATAACCACAACGAAAGTTCTATCAGGTAGTTAACACTTAGTCTTAACTCATGTGTAATTAGAACTTATATGGAATATTGTACTATCAAGTCGAGCAAACGACTGCATGAGTAACTTAGAAGCAGTTGAGAATTTTTTATTTTGCAAATAACTGCATCAAATTAGCAGTATAGATAGATGTTACACAATAGTCAGGAGGAGCTAGCAGGGCATCAAATGTAAAATGCCAAAAGACCTTGCAATGTACATATGATACGGAAATCCGGTGACAGCAAGGGGTGACAAAGATCATCAATTTCATCATGTACACCAGATGCTTTCTCCCGGGCTTTCACGACATAATCACATCTTCGACAAGTTATAGAACAGCTCTAGGAAAAGGTCTACGGCAGCCTCTAATTCTACAGCCAAAAATTTCCTCTCTCTATTTCAAATGCCAGAGGCACTTTCAGCAATTTCAATCGTCCCAGGTTCTACCTGCAACTACATAGGTCTGCATCATGGCCTCATAGGCGTCTGGATCAAGGCATTCAAACTTCTTCAGGCACTCAAGGAAAGACTCCGCACCAGCAACATCCTTTGACTCTTCATAGTGCTTCAGAAATCTGCTCACAAGCTCTTTCGATGGCACCCATTTGTGTGTCGTCACCATGTTATTTGCATCTCTTAAGATCTCCAGTGCCGTGTTAACATCAGATTTATCCAGATAGAACTCAGCAAATATGTAAACCATCCCCTCGTCGCAATGACCCTGAGCCATTGTGCTCTGACGGATAGCCTCAGCTTCATCAATCATACCCTTATCAAGGTAAGCCTTGATCATAACATTTGCTATCCTTGTGTCATAATGTTCATGACTTGATTGCCACTCCTGAAATATTTGCTGCAAAGACTCAAAGTCATCAATCATACTCAGAGCTTGAAGCATCACAAGATAGCTTCTGCTCAAGCATTTCTTGAATGTGGACTTCAAAGACTTCCAGATCCTCTTCACCTCGGTTGAATTGCCACAATGGGCATGTAAGGAGAGGAGGGCATACCAGGAGCGCAAGTCAGCCTTGTCCATAACTTCCTCAGCTTTCTTTAGGGCAATTTCTGCCTTGCCAAACAACTTTAGTTTAATGTAATTGTTTGCCATCCGAGTGTACAAGGACCAGTGAACTGGAGCCACCTTCTGCAATTCTGCCAGGACCTTCTCCGCAGCGTCCAGGTCATTCATTGTGATATAGCTTTCTATCAAGGTGAAGTATGTAAACTTATTAGCACTTACACCACTTCCTCGCATTTCTTCAAATGTGGAGAGAATTTTCTCTGGCTGGCCTGCCTTTTGGTACAAAACCATCAAGTTGTTGTACACCAGTTTATCTGGAACAATGTTTTTGGCCTTCATCTTCTCGTAGAGCTCCAGACCTTTGTATGCCAACCCGTGTTTACCATAGCAGTTCAGCAAACAGGAATAAGTTTTCACAGAGTTGCATATATCTGGAAGGCTCCAGAAATATTTTTCAGCTGCCTGTATCCCACGCACTTTTGAAATGAGGTCAAGCCGCAGTGCGTGATGCCCAAGCCTCAACTTTGCTCCATGAGCTTCCATCCAGTCCAGCAACTGGGTACAAAACAACATGGCCGAAAATTATACAGTGAACATGAAAAGATACTTTGCTCAGAAAGAGATTGCACCAGAACAGCAGATGAACACTTAGTACCACAATATTACAGTGAATATAAAAAGATCCTTAGGAGAGACGAATGTTATCACCATCTGAACCTTCTACTGTTAGAACATGAACCTTCATTTTCTGGTGTGAAGTCTTACTTTTCTTCCCTCTAGAACATTTGTTCTCCAGGATTTTGCCTATTCACGTGCGAGAATCAAGATCCCCGACTAAGAAGTAGAGTATGTTATGGGCAAGCAACCAATGACAGATGAATTCCGAGAAATTGGAGATTAACTCAGCTTAAGACCATTTTTAACCATCAGCAGTTTTTGTGGTAGACCTAATTGCTCAAACCTCAGACTGTATACGTTTGATATGTGGTTATTTGTAAAGAACATGAAAAGACATGTTTGTTTGAGACAAACTATCCATCAAAATCTTTCCTGCAATTGTCTATTAGAAACAATAAACCCTGTTAACTACAGTACAACATTCGTTGTTCCAACTGAACTAGCTCATGGCAAATGCATATTTTTTATCATTTTTTCCTTCAGCAACTTCGTTCATGATTATAAATCATAATTGAGTATGTCAATGATTGCAAATAGTACTAGCACAAGAATCATTTTGGGGAGGAAAAAGCATGCTCCCATACTATCTCTTTATCATAATGACATTTACTATGATAGATCATGGCAAACACATCTTCATGTTGCTATTTAGGTGGGGATGGAGCTGTGAAACAAATAGATCACAAATGCCAGTGTTGTTTTCCACAAGTAAACATAACAAAACATGGGGTTTTCATAATTCAACTCAATTGCTAAATCTCTGCAGATAGATAGGCATCAATATACATGACCTCATATCTCAACCAAATGCAGATTAACGTAATAGCAATGGAACCTTAAGTCATTGACTCACTACGATCATTTAAGTAGAAAATTTTCAAATGTTTATTATTAAGCTTTAGTAAAATTCACCTCAATACACCGAGTCTGAGGCTCAAAACATGCCTCCTTTGGTTTGGAGGAATTTCATAGGAATTCTAGAGGATAGGATTCTCATAGGATTTTTTTCCTTAAGAGCTCTTTGGTTCATAGGAATGGATTCCTATTCCTATATAGGATTGGTTCCTATCCTTCACATTTTATAGGAAAATAAAAATGAGCCTAGACTCAATGGAAAAATTCCTTTGATGTGAACCAAATGACATCTCATTTCCTATTCCTGCTCATAGGATTTGAGATACATGTCATCTCATTTCCTACAAATTTCCTATTCCTACGATAATCCTATCCTATGAAACAAAAGAGGCCTTATATGCAGTCATTGTCTTCAATTCTTCATAGACTATATCCTATGGCTATCAAATAGTGAGAAGTGAAAACATATAGGCTATACTCACTAAAAGCACAACACTTATTTTGGATCGGAGGGAGTAATATTTAGAAAGAATAGGAAGCTGCAGCATCTCTTCATATATTCCAAAAATTACAGGGGTCAAGATACTGCGCACCATCTTCGATAAAGATACAGAAAAACAGAACAGCGTATCATAATTACGATCATGTTATGACCAAAGCAATGTGCAATATATAGCACCTATTTTCACTTAGCATCAGACACCAAAATACCATTATGGCGGTTGGCAACACAATCAGTTGACCCTGTCCTACGCTTCAGTAGTTCAGTTGAAAAGGAACTTCAAGTTTGCGCCGTTCATTTCCAGTAGTGACCTTAAATTAAAATGATCCACAAAGAAAACACACATAGAGGTTGAATGAAAACCCTAGTATATCAATCCGTCCCCTTTCCTCGCTTATCCCGAAGAAAACTTCAAGCCCGCTACTTTCCGCACGAGCCTATCGAAAATACGCTACCGCTAATGTAGCATCGAACCAGCAAAAGGAAGAGATTTGGGGGAGGGGGATGGCACCTCGAGCGCGCCCTCGTTCTTCTTGAACTTGGTTAGTTCGCGGACGTACGCGAGGACCTGGTCCTGCGAGAGCCGGAGCCTCTGGCGGAGCCATTCGTCCATCTCCGCCGCCACTATCCCCGGCGGCCTGCCGTGGGACACCTTCGAGATCCTCTTGTAGAGCGGGACCCACGACGGCTCAAGGCCGCGCCGCTCGGGGACTACCGACTCAGCCTGCGGCTGCGCGAGCTCGTGCGCGAGTCTCGCCGGGGCAAGGGAGATGCGCCGCCGCGCCTCCGCGGCGACCGCCCTGCGCAGCATGGGACTGGCTGCTTGAGTTTCTTTTTTTTAGTGGAGACTGGCAGGCCGCTCAGCTGGTCCGCCGTGATTCTCCAATGAGATGAGATGGGCCCTCCTTGGGCTGCGGCGACGAGGCCATGGCGCACGGGCCGAAACGGGAGAAGGCAACAGCAGGCCCAACATTTTTTGAAAGGAAAAACTTTGTTTTTGCCATTCTAGCTTTTGCCAATTTTGCTTATGCCACTCTATCATTTGACATCTCACTTTTGCCACTCTTAGCTTTTGCCAATACATCACAAATGTCATTCCATGGCAAAAACGATAATTTTTCACTTCACTTTTGCCACTGTTAGCTTTTGACAACGTATCACAATTGCCATTATGAAAATTTTGCTTTTGCCACGGAATGGCAAAAGTGATACATTGTCAAAAGCTAAGAGTGGCAAAAGTGATATGTCAAATTTTAAAGTGGCATAAGCAAAATTGGCAAAAGCTAGAGTGACAAAAACAAAGTTTTCCCTTTTTGAAATCCTAAGACAATTTTCAATTTCATGAACTTTTTGAAATTCGAAAAAAGTTGAATTTTTTGGAATCTATATTTTTTGAGATCCTGAATATTTTCAAAGTTAAAAAGGGAAACACGGAAAAGGGGCACCAGGCGCCCGCACATTGCGCGTTTGCACGTCACCCAACATGTTGTGCACTAAATAGGAGGACCCCTTCAATCAGTTCACAATAAATAACAGGAAAAACAACATCAGGTTCAATGGAATCCTTGTGTGAGATGCCAACTTTCCCATGATTAGAGGCCCTTCTGCGAACTTCGTATAATGGCCCTCATAATAGAATCATTTTTTTCTTTCAGTTAAGGATGCAACACCATTTGGAGATATTTAGATGTTAGCTCTTTTTTTCTTTTCTCACAACTACTCCCTTCGTTCTGAATTATTTGTCATGGGTATGGATGTATCTAGATGTATTTTAGTTCTAGATACATCCATTTCTGCGACGAGTAATTTGGAACGGAGGGAGTAGTTAATTGCGTACTTTTTTGGCAACATTGTTGAAAAAAGAGAAGAGAACACCTGGATTCTCGAATCTTGATCTTGGAGTAAATAAGAAGAAATCCCACGCTCCATGATCTTGGGGTAAATAAGAAGAAATTCCACACTCTAGCTATCCAATAATCCAAATTCAGGCAATGCCACAACCAACACAATTTACCTACTTGTGATTCTTACAAAAAGGGAGGAGTCAAGTAGGTCAAACATCATTACATCCACTCATCATATAACAAAAATAAATAGACAAGGATCAAATAATTGAAATCCAATAATTACATGAATGGGAAATGGCTTGGGTGCTTCACATGAATAGTGCCTCGACTCCACGTCTCCATCACCTACCCTCAGATCTTGACAATGACTCAGACTATGGAAGGCCACACTATCAGTTGCTACTCTCGTGTTATTGCCAGGGGACCAGGGTGTGTCGCTAGCTTGCCTCTGCCCGCAGTTTATAGGATGCATGGAACCAAGGAAATCCATCGGAGTGTGATACTACTAGTGATACAACTCGGAAAAAAATCACTAAATAGCTTTGGGAGTTGGGGTCCTGGCCTCTTAGGAACCCGAGGCAGTCAATTTCGCAAGAAGAAGATGGAGACCAAGAGACAAATAAGGGTGTGTTGCTAGGAGCGAGCGAAGGCGGAGGATTAAGGATTGTTGTTCATGGTGACTTGCTTCCTTCTTAATGGGCCAGTCTTGCATCTCTTGGGTGTGGGCCCTGCTCGAGTTGGGCCCTAGGCCATCACACTCATCGCCATGGCCCAGAGCTAGCCTTGGATAAACCAACCCAGCATGCTAATGATAAAACAAGACAGAACTCCAAAAGCAACAAATGTGTTGTATCATTAGTCGCCGTTCCCATCGGAGCCGTCAAACCAAAATCTAGAAGTCATAAGCTTTAACCAACGAATCAAATGTTCGCACTATTCTCTCAATATTTGTTTTGTTTACTTTTTCAAAAAAGGAAGGATCAACCTCTCGTCCTTTGCATTGTTCGCTAACAGTGGATATCGGGTATAAGAAATAAGTACATGCTCGAGCTGTTGACAGAAGATCGACTAAACCAAGCTACGAACAACAACATCGAGCTAAAGAAATTAGAGAATAGCATCAGCCAAGTACTTTAAGTTGCACGAGCAGATTTAACTGAGAAATTAATACAAGCAACTGCTTGAAGATACATTGAATAAATCATCTTTAGCGCCGCCACATGATCATCCAATTACCTGGCATTGTTGCCTAAATTTTCATCAACCGCTCACACCGGAGATCGAGTCCAAGAAAGAAGTACATGCTCGATCTAGAGGTGCATCAAGCAATTGAGTATTTGTAGTTAAGTAGTGCAATTCATGTGGTTAATTCAACCAACAGCAAAGGAAATCCGAACATCATGCTAAATACTCTTCTTTTTGGTTCTGCTAATAGTTAGCTATCTATTTTTTTCAATCTGTTTACTCTAGATAGAGTAAACACAAAGCAAAGTGCTAACAAAGATACTCTCGGGAGGTGTACTACAAGTTTTATATAGTTTATATGCACACTCTGAATTTTTGATGCCTCTCAAGCCCGAATGAAGGAACAAGAAAGGACACACTATGTAATATATATGAGGCGAACAAAAGACCACAAGAGAATAATACACTCACATGCTTTCTATTGTTGTACCATTCGACTCATTGTCCTGATCTGCGTGAGTTATGTAACCACTAGAGAATGCATCTTATGTATAGTCGAGAGTGATTTTCCTATCATGCACGTAAGAGACTGTGCACACTATTGATACGTCTCCAACGTATCTACTTTTCCAAACACTTTTGCCTTTATTTTGGACTCTAACTTGCATGATTTGAATGGAACTAATCCGGACTGACGCTGATTTCTGCAGAATTGTCATGGTGTTATTTTTGTGCAGAAATAAAAGTTCTTGGAATGACCTGAAAATCAAAGAAGAATATTTTTGGAATATATAAAAATTACTGTCAAAAGAATTAAGGCCAGGGGGCCCACGCCCTGTCCATGAGGGTGGGGGCGCGCCTACCCCCCTGGGTACGCCCCCCTGCCTCGTGGGCCCCCTGATGCTCCACCGACCTCAACTCCAACTCCATATATTCATGTTCAGGGAGAAAAAAATAAGGGAGAAGGATTCATCGCGTTTTACGATACCGAGCCGTCGCCAAGCCCTAATCTCTCTCTGGAGGGCTAATTTGGAGTCCGTTCGAGGCTCCGGAGAGGGGAATCCGTCGCCATCGTCATTATCAACCTTCCTTCATCACCAATTTCATGATGCTCACCGCCGTGCGTGAGTAATTCCATCGTAGGGTTGCTGGACGGTGATGGGTTGAATGAGATTTATCATGTAATCGAGTTAGTTTTGTTAGGGTTTGATCCCTAGTATCCATTATGTTCTGAGATTGATGTTGCCATGACTTTTCTAGGATTAATGCTTGTCACTAGGGCCCGAGTGCCATGATTTCAGATCTGAACCTATTATGTTTTCATGAATATATGTGAGTTCTTGATCCTATCTTGCAAGTCTATAGTCATCTATTATGTGTTATGATCTGTTAACCCCGAAGTGACAATAATCGGGATACTTACCGGTGATGACCGTAGTTTGAGGAGTTCATGTATTCACTAAGTGTTAATGCTTTGGTCCGGTACTCTATTAAAAGGAGGCCTTAATATCCCTTAGTTTTCAATAGGACCCCGCTGCCATGGGAGGGTAGGACAAAAGATGTCATGCAAGTTCTTTTCCATAACCACGTATGACTATATTCGAAATACATGCCTACATTACATTGATGAACTAGAGCTAGTTCTGTGTCACCCTATGTTATAACTATTGCATGAGGAATCACATCCGACATAATTATCCATCACTGGTCCATTGCCTACGAGCTTTTCACATATTGTTCTTTGCTTATTTACTTTTCTGTTGCTACTGTTATAATTACTATAAAACCAAAACTGCTACCGTTACTTTTGCCACCATTTCCACTACTATCATATTACTTTGCTACTAAATACTTTGCTGCGGATATTAAGTTTCCAGGTGTGGTTGAATTGGCAACTCAGTTGCTAATACTTGAGAATATTCTTTGGCTCCCCTTGTGTCGAATCAATAAATTTGGGTTGAATACTCTACCCTCGAAAACTGTTGTGATCCCCTATACTTATGGGTTATCAAGACTATTTTCTGGCGCTGTTGCCAGGGAGCATAGCTCTATTCTTTGAGTCACTTAGGATTTATATCTACTGATCACTATGAAGAACTTGAAAGATAAAAGAACCAAGATTTTTCCCTCAACCACGAGGGGAGGTAAGGAACTGCCATCTAGCTTTGCACTTGATTCACCTTCTGTTTTGAGTAAACTTGCGACACCTATTCCTGCTATTCATTCTGATATGTCACATTTTATTGATGATGCCACTTCTGCTTTGCATGATACTTATGATGAAACTATTTCTATGCTTGATCATACTGTGCCACTAGGTGAATTTCTTGATAAACAACTTGCTAGGGTTAGAGAGAATGAAATTATTGAAACTGATAATATTGATGAAAGTGACGATGAAGATTCTCCCCCTAGATATGAATTGCCTGTTGTGCCTGAGGGTTATGTTATGGATGAAGAAACTGCTAGAGACTTCTTAGCTTAGCTAATAATTTCTTAAGGATAAAGTAATTGCAAGCAATATGATCTTAAGAAATTATTAGCTAAGCTTTAAAAATTTTGAATGCTAGAATGAAATATGACCCTGCTTTTGCTACTTCACCTATCTTTATTTCCAATAAGGATTATGATTTCTTTGTCGATCCCGAGTTAATTACTTTGGTTGAATCTGATCCTTTTTATGGTTATGAATGTGAAACTGTTGTGGCACATTTTACTAAATTAAATGATATAGCCACCCTATTCACTCATGATGAGAAAACTCGCTATTACTTTATCCTTAAGTTGTTTCCGTTCTCATTAAAGGGTGATGCTAAAACATGGTTTAATTTTCTTGATCCTGGTTGTGTGCATAGTCCCCAGGATATGATTTATTACTTCTCTGCTAAATGCTTCCCCGCTCATAAGAAACAAGCTACCTTAATGGAAATATTTTTTTTTTTGCAAATTGAAGAAGAGAGTCTCCCACAAGCTTGGGGGAGGCTTCTCCAATTACTTAATGCTTTGTCTGATCATCCTCTCAAGAAAAATGAAATACTTGATATCTTTTATAATGGACTAACCGATACTTTCAGAGACTATCTGGATAGTTGTGTTGGTTGTGTTTTTAGGAAAAGAACTGTTGATCAAGCTGAATTGCTATTGAATAATATGTTGAGTAATGAAAATGATTAGACACTTCCTGAACCAACTCCTAAGCCAACTCCGAAGAAAAGTGGTATTTTATTTCTCAGTCCTGAAGATATGCAAGAGGAAAAGAAATCTATGAAAGAAAAAGGTATTAAAGCTGAAGATGTTAAGAATTTACCACCTATTGAAGAAATTCATGGTCTTGATAACCCGACACAGGTAGTAAAGGTAAATTCTCTCTATAGATTTGATGAAGGTGATATTCCTCGTTATAATTATGCTAGCCAATGCTTAGATGAGTTTGATAATTTTATTGTTAAATAAGAAAACTTCAATGCTTATGTTGGCAGACAATTGAAACGCAATGCTGATATGCTTGAACACTTGAGTGATTATATGTCTAGAGTTAAAGATGAACTTAAACTTAGTAGTAAACATGCCTCTATGGTTACCACTCAAATAGAACAAGTATTTAAAGCTCAGAATGATTTGCTCAATGAATTAAATAATAAGGAAAATAATAATGATGTTAGAGTTATGACTAGAGGGGGTAAAATGACTCAGGAACCTTTGTATCCTGAGGGCCATCCTAAGAGAATTGAGCAAGATTCTTAATGTTGATGCACCTAGTTCTTTTAGGAATAAGAAAAAGAAAAATGATAGGACTTTGCATGCTCCTAGTGAACCTGTTGTTGACACACCTGAGAATCCCAATGATATTTCTATTTCTGATGTTGAAACACAATCTGGTAATGAACATGAACCTAGTGATAATGTTAATGATGATGTTCATGTTGATGCTCAACCTAGCAATAACAATGATGTAGAGATTGAACCTGTTGTTGATATTGATAGCCCACAATCAAAGAATCAACGTTATGATAAGAGACACTTTGTTGCTAGGAAGCACGGTAAAGAAAGAGAATCATGGGTTCAGAAACCCATGCCTTTTCCTCCTAAACCATCCAAGAAAAAGGATGATGAGGATTTTGAGCGCTTTGCTGAAATGATTAGACCTATCTTTTTGTGTATGCGTTTGACTGATATGCTTAAAATGAATCCTTATGCTAAGTACATGAAAGATATTGTTACTAATAAAAAAAGATATCGAAAGCTGAAATTTCCATCATGCTTGCTAATTACACTTTTAAGGGTGGAATACCAAAGAAACTTGGAGATCCAGGAGTACCAACTATGCCATGCTCCATTAAAAGAAACTATGTTAAAACTGCTTTATGTGATCTTGGAGCCGGTATTAGTGTTATGCCTCTCTTTTTATATCGTAGACTTGATTTGAATAAGTTGACACCTACTGAAATATCTTTGCAAATAACTGATAAATCAACTGCTATACCTATCGGTATTTGTGAGGATGTGCCTGTTGTGGTTGCAAACATTACTATTTTAACAGACTTTGTTATTCTTGATATTCCCGAGGACGATAGTATGCTGATTATCCTTGGTAGACCCTTTTTGAATATTGCAGGGGCTGTTATTGATTGCAAAAAAGGCAATGTCACTTTTCATGTTAATGGTAATGAGCATACGGTACACTTTTCGAGGAAACAACCTCAAGTCCATAGTATCAATTCTATTGGAAAAATTTCAATGATTATTATTGGAAGTTTTGAATTTTCTCTTCATACTGTCAAGAAGAATTATGATACTCTTATTGCTGGGGATGTGCATATCCCAGTTGAGGTAACCTAGTGTTATTCGAAATTTCTCCGGTTTCATGCGATTCGGAATGAGTTTGTTAACAAGACTTGATCAACCTTGTTAGTGGATTCCTTTTGATGAGCATGAGATGGATGAAGTTAGAAAGCACAACTTTCTATACCCTCTTTTTACTTTCTGTTATTTATATTAAATAAAGCAAAAATAGTATTTTATGCCTGTTTTCTGAATTATCCTTGTAGTAAAAAATACCCCAAAAATAAAAGTTCTCCAAATGCCCTGAAAATGAAATATGATTTTTTTCGGAATATTTAAGAATTATTGGCATTGAGAACACACCAAGGGGCCTCACCATGTGCCCACGAGGGTGGAGGGCGCGCCCCTGCCTCGTGGACCCCACGTGGGTCCCCTCCACTTATTCTTGCACCCACACACTTTGTCTTCCTCAAAAAAAATCATCCACCAGCTCAAACCCGTGTTCTAGCTCATCTTGCTGCCATTTTCGATCTCCTTGCTCAAAGCTCCATTCACAAAACTGCTTTGGGGGATTGTTCTTCGGTATGTGACTCCTCCAATGGTTCAATTAGTTTTTGTTCTAGTGCTTTATTTATTGTAAAAAAAATCTACTTAGGTGACCCTATTCTTGAGCTTGCATGTTAAATTTATGTGGTCAAAAGTAGTTTTAATGCATGATATAGCCTCTAGACACTTGTAGGAGTAGTTGCTATCAATTTTGTTGAGTTTGGTTCACTTTTATTTTAAGTTACTAAAAATTTCAGAAATTTTCAGAAAAAGATGAAGAGATTTTTGAGGGGCTCATCGAGCCGAAGCTCTAAGGATAAGCAAAGTGAAGAAAATAAGAAGCCCAAGTATAATCTCCCTCGTGCTATGGAGGCCTCACCGACTTCCTTCACGACCAGCGCGAATAGTGTCTCTTACTCACCAATATTTTGTGCAAAATTTTCATTTCCATGCCAGGAGATCACCACCTTCGGTGGAATTTTATTTATATGATGAGCATAAGGAGATGTCACTTTATGATTTTTGTCGGGTTTGTAAGATACCCTTTGAGGGCAGCATAGAGGAACCACATTGTAATGATGTAGAGGGATTTATTGATATAATTGCTGTAGGGGAAACGAGGAAAGTTTTTGATGCAAGAATCACTAGCATACATTTTCCTGTTCTATGTTACCGCAATATTTGCTACTATATGCTTAAGTGGTCGCGAGAACTGTGGAAATCTTAGTGCCCCTGGTATTGTTATTTTGCGCCATGCTTTGTTTCGTGATACCACCTTCAGTTTAGGCGCTATTGTTGCTAAACGGTTAAATCTGAACCGTACAAAGGGTCCCGTCTTAGGAGGCATCTTCGCCTCACTCCTTGCTGCACACTTCAACATACCTATTAGGCATTGTGAGAAAGAGGAAAAGTTGCTGCCTCATATTTTTCTAGATTATAAGAGCATAGTAGCACATGATTTTATTATTAAGAATAAGAAGAAGATGCTCAACTATAGACTGATGTTTGGTAAGAATCATTTTGAGACTATTACCTTGCCTGCTCCTTCTTTGTTCAACATATTTTCAGGCACGTACCTTGTTTTGCCGGAGGCCGTTCAGGCATACCAGAGCCTGACATCAGCTCTAGAGCCGGAGCCACTATCTGATCCTCACCGTCAGTTTGTTTATCAGTGGGATCCGGAGGAGATCGCCAACCAGTGGCACCCCGAAGACCCTCCTCAGTACACCGGAGAGGGCAGTTTTGATCCATGGGCATAGACCAACTTAGGCCGAAAGCCTAAGCTTGGGGGAGTATGTATTTCTCACCGACATTACATTCATGTTCACACACTCATGCCAGTTGTCGGTGCTCATATTTTTTCATTGTATAATCCATGCTAGTTTATTTTCTTTTTAAGCTTTCTTCATGTGTGTTTGAAAAACCTTAAGAAAAACCAAAAAAATTAGTTGTAGCTTTTAGCTAGTTTACTTTCCATGCCTGTAGTAGTAGTAATTAAAAAGAAAATCCAAAAAGATTTCTCGTTCTTTTTTTTTTGCTTGTTGGGAGCTTTCCCGTGTAAATAGTTTTATTTCTTTTCTTTTCCTTGGGGTCGAGAGGAGAAGACCACGATAAAAATGTTGAGTGGATCTCATATGCATTATTGTCGATCTAACAAAGAGTCCATATTACCTTGTCTTCTCCCTTGTATTGAATGCTTGCAGATTCCAGCTTAGTCCAATGCACGTGCGCTATTATTATTATCCACATCATTCGGTCGTGCAAGTAAAAGGCAATAATGACGATATATGATGAACTGGTTGAGATGAGAAAAGCTGGTATGAACTCGACCTCTCTTGTTTTTGTAAATATGATTAGTTCATCGTTCCTGATTCAATCTATTATGAATGAAACATGTTTGCAATGACAATTAGATATTATAGTTGCTTATGCCATGCTTAATTTGCTAGAAGTTTATAATGGTTTACCTTGCATGCCAACATACTATTAAAATGATTGTGATGTGGTATGATAGGGTGGTATCCTCCTTTGAACGATTCGAGTGGCTTAACTTGGCGCATGTTCATGCACGTAGTTGAAACAAAATCATCATAGCCTCCACGATATTTATGTTCATGGTGAATTATATCCTACTCATGCTTGCATTCAGTGTTGATTAATTTTAATGCATGTTCATGACTGTTGTCGCTCTCTAACTGGTCGCTTCCCAGTCTCTTTATAGCATTCTGTGATGCCCCCGATTCAACCGTACACTAATCATACACGCAAATGTGTACAATCAAGATCAGGGACTCATGGGAAGATATCACAACACAACTCTACAAATAAAATAAGTCATACAAACATCATATTACAAGCCAGGAGCCTCGAGGGCTCGAATACAAGATCTCGATCATAGACGAGTCAGCGGAAGCAACAATATCTGAGTACAGACATAAGTTAAACAAGTTTGCCTTAAGAAGGCTAGCACAAACTGGGATGCAGATCGAAAGAGGCGCAGGCCTCCTGCCTGGGATCCTCCTGAACTATTCCTGGTCGTCATCAGCGGGCTGCACGTAGTAGTAGGCACCTCCCGAGTAGTAGTAGTCTTCATCAACGGTGGCGTCTGGCTCCTAGACTCCAACGTCTGGTCGCAGCAATCGAGCATAGAAAGGGGGAAAAGAGGGAGTAAAGCAACCGTGAGTACTCATCCAAAGTACTCGCAAGCAAGGAGCTACACTACATATGTATGCATTGGTATCAAATGGAAAAGGCTATCATATGTGGACTGAACTGCAGAATGCCGGAATAAGAGGGGGATAGCTAGTACTATCAAAGACTACGCTTCTGGTAACCTCCATCTTGCAGCAGGAGAAGAGAGTAGATGGTAAGTTCACCAAGTAGCATCGTGTAGCATAATCCTAACCGATGATCCTCCCCTCGTC
The DNA here is from genome assembly GCF_018294505.1 of Triticum aestivum. NCBI lineage: Eukaryota > Viridiplantae > Streptophyta > Magnoliopsida > Poales > Poaceae > Triticum > Triticum aestivum. The sequence goes on along the minus strand of NC_057809.1, from coordinate 62,192,580 downwards.
GCCCTGTGAGAGAGCGACCACCGGTTGTATCTGGCACTTGGAAGGGTGTGTTTTATTAAGTATCCGGTTCTAGTTGTCATAAGGTCAAGGTACAATTCCAAGTCGTCCTGTTACCGAAGATCACGGCTATTCGAATAGATTAACTTCCCTGCAGGGGTGCACCACATAACCCAACACGCTCAATCCCATTTGGTCGGACACACTTTTCTGGGTCATGCCCGGCCTCGGAAGATCAACACGTCGCAGCCCTACCTAGGCACAACAGAGAGGTCAGCACGCCGGTCTAAATCCTATGGCGCAGGGGTCTAGGCCCATCGCCCATTGCACACCTGCATGTTGCGTACGCGGCCGGTGAGCAGACCTAGCCTCCCTTATACAAGAGTAGGCGTTCCAGTCCAACCCGGCGCGCGCCGCTCAGTCGCTGACGTCACGAAGGTTTCGGCTGATACCATGACGTCGAGTGCCCATAACTGTCCCCGCGTAGATGGTCAGTGCGTATAGGCCAGTGGCCAGACTCAGATCAAATACCAAGATCTCGTTAAGCATGTTAAGTATCCGCGAACGCCGACCAGGGCCAGGCCCACCTCTCTCCTAGGTGGTCTCAACCTGCCCTGTCGCTCCGCCACAAAGTAACAGTCGGGGGCCGTCGGGAACCCAGGCCCACCACTACCTGGGTGGAACCACCTGCCCCTTCAGCCCCCATCTCCAACAGTATCACAGGTAATGTAACAGTGTAAAGTATATAGTATATGCCCGTGATCACCTCCCGAAGTGATCACGGCCCAGTAGTATAGCATGGGAGACGGACAAGAGTGTAGGGCCACTGATGGAACACTAGCATCCTATACTAAGCAGTAGGATAGCAGGTAAAGGTAACAACAGTAGTAGCAAGGACAGGCTATGCATCAGTATATGATTAACTGAAAGCAGTAACATGCTACACTAATCTAATGCAAGCAGTATAGAGAAGAATATGCGATATCTGGTGATCAAGGGGGGCTTGCCTGGTTGCTCTGGCAAGAAGGAGGGATCGTCGACACCGTAGTCGAATTGGGGGCGCCGGCAGTCTCGGGGTCTACCGAAAAGAAGTAACGGAGGGGGAATACAATAAATAATAGAGCAAAAGTATCACAAAGCATAACAAGACAATACGCGGTGCTAGGGGTGCCCTAACGCAGTATGAGGTGGTACCGGCGAAGGGGGGAAACCTCCGGGAAAATATCTCCGGGGTTTCGCGTTTTCGGACAGATTAATTGAAGGGGAAAAATTGCGTGTTCGCTATGCTAGAGACGCATGATGAACGAACGAAATGCGTATTCGGATTCGTCTTATTTTTCTAATCATTTTTCATATATAAATTATTTTCATCCGGGTTAGTATGAATTAGTTATGATTTTTCGAAGTTTATACAATTTTCTAAAATTGTTTAATACGAGTTTGACTAACTCAAATTGACTGGTCATATAGAGAAGGAGTGGCCCAGATGTCATAGGCTATCCCTAAACAAATAAATAAATCTAACTTATTTAAATGGGAGTTCTACATGTCATCTACTACTAGACTCACTTAGCACTAGTTTAATCCTAAACTAGACTAAACAAGATCCGGCTCATACACACACCTACGCACACACGGCCGAGTACAGGGCCTTGGCGGCCATGCCCAAGAAGCAGTAGCAGCAGCAATACGCAGTAGCTAGAGCAGTACAAAGTAGCAGCAGTGTAAAGTAGTCAAGTAGCAGGGCAGCGCAAGGAGCAGCAGCTAAGTCGTAGCGGCAGCAGGAGGAAGTAGCAGCGGCAAGCAAGCAGTATGCGGGAGCAGCAGCAGGTAGAGCAGCGCGCGGCCACTGCTTGAGCCCGCTGGGCACGGCCGGGGCGCCGTGTACGCAAGGGCAGGGAGCGCACGGGGTCGCGCATGGGGGCGCAGGGAGTGGCCAGGGCGCGCGAGCACGACCATGAGGAGCCGGTCGCAGCCAGAGGCCGGGGTGAGCGCACACATACACAGGAGCTCGGGACACGACATACAACAACGTAACGAGGCACGGATCGAAGGGGGAAATGGGTGGAATCGGCCGTGGAGCTCACCGCCAAGCTCGTAGATGTGGATTGGAGGCGCGGGGGCGACCGGATGCGACGAGCTCGACGACGAGAGACGACGGTCGTGGCGGAAAATCAGCTCGATCCCCAGCGTACAATGCGGCTCCGGTCGAACGGATGCACGGGGGTGATGGAGTCGTCGACGAGGAAGCCCTGGACGACCTCCCAGTCGCCGGGGAGGCCAGTGGCCGCAGGGACGGCGATGACGCGCAGACGGCGGCTCGGGCACGAGGTCCAGAGGAGAAGCGCGAGAGGGAGAGGGGAAATTTCAGAGGCTAGGATTTCGGGGGTCGAGGAGGGGGTCTTGTGGATGTTAGGGCATCTCCAGCCGTTGGCCTCCCAGGGGGCGCCTAAAATCGCCGCCTGGGGGTGAGCCGGCACAAAAATTGGGCCTGGGGGCGAGTTGGTCCCCAGCCGCCGGCCCCAGGGCCGCCCCCAGGCACGTTTTAAAATAAAAGAAGTTCGGCGAAGTTCGGCTTAAACACGATAAAATTCGGCCAAACATGATAAATTTTGGCACATTTCGGCGAAGTTCGCGGATTTTCATTACATAGCACATATACATAAACTAATCTAAAGGAAAAACTGGCTGAAGTCGCCGCCGTTGCCGCCATCGTCGTCGTCGGCCTTCTCCTCCTTGACGCGGGCGCCCCTGCTGGACCCCTGCCCGGCGTCGCCATGGCGGACTGGTGGCGGCGCATCGTTGTCGTCGTCGTCGCTGTCGCAGATGACGACGACTTCGCCTTCGTCGCGGCTGCGTCGACGTTCCGCGAAGCGAAGCAGGGCGGCGCGCTGGCGCTCCTTCGCCTTCTCCAGGCGCTCCTTCTCCATCGCTATGGAGTCCCTGCGCGCCCATTCCAGGGCCACTTCGTCGTCGTCGAGCTCTGTCGTCACCGGCGCGGCCTGCTCCTTCTTCACCGGTGCGAGCCCCGGCTCCGTCTTTGGCTTGATGAAGCGCGGAGGAGGAGCCGACGAGGAGGCGCGCCAGCCGCCCTCGTTGATGACGATGCCGGCGCTGCAGGTGCGCCGGCCGAGCGGCGTCTCTGCCGCGGGCTCGGCCTTGACGCCGAGCAGGGCCGGAGTGCCGGAGGAGTGCGATGAAGATCGGGAGGAGGAAGAAGAGGAGGAGGACCCGAACCTCCTTGGCGCCCATGGCCCGGCGCATCGGTGCTGCGCCGGGGCGGCCGCCCTCGCTGGGTACGCCAACGGCGGGTCGTTGCCGCCCTCGAGGTACGTCAGCACGCCCTCGAGTGTGCGGCCAGGGACGCCCCACCACAGGTGGCGCCCCTCGCTGTTCTGCCGGTCGCCAACCACTGGCGCGCCGTTGATGGACGCCAAGCGTTGCTGCTAGCGGCGCTTGAAATACGCCGCCCAAGCCGCGTGGTTGTCGGCGGCGTACTAGGGGAGGAAGAGTTGGGCGTCGGTGAGGGAGGCGCGCACGACCTCAACTTCCTCGGCGAAGTACGTCGGCTTCACCACGGCGTCGTGCAACGGGGGAATGGGCACTCCCCCGGCGCTGAGCCTCCACCCCGTCGGCCCGACGCGCATGTCCGGCGGCGTCGGGATGTTCGCTTGGAACAGGAGCCAGGACTCCTGTTCGTGGAGCGAACGGCGGCCGAAGCCGTTGGCCGCCGCCTCGTCTTCAGGGTAGCGTTCCGCCATGGCGACGGGCTCGGGAGAGGTAGAGAGATAGAGGGAGGGGCTGGGCAGCGGCGCTCGGGAGAGGTAGGGAGAGGGAGGAGCTGGGCGGTGGCGAGGGGCGGGGCTGGTGTGGGCACAGGCGAGTGCAGGCCACCGGCTATATAGCCGCGCCGCACCCGTGTGTACGCGTGCGAGGGAGGGGAGGCGTCGGCGCGCCGTCCCGTGACGCGCCGCCCGTGAGGAATCAATGACAAGGCTGACCGGCGGCAGCCTTGGCATTGATTCCCCACGGGAACCGAGGCCGTTGGGGGAAGACGAGGCGCCGTGTCGCTGACGCGGTGGGCCCGCGGCTGTTTCGCGCCAAAATAGTTCGTCCCGGCGCCCTCGGGCGCCCCAGCGCGCCGGGTTCGGCCTGAGTCCGCCGGCGCTGTTTTCGGCCCAGGCCGACGAAAATCGGGCTCCTGGGAGCGTGACTGGGCCGTTTTTTTGGCGCCGGCGCAAAAAAATCGCCTGGGGAGGCCTTCCTGGGGGCGCGGCTAGGGCGTCGTCGGATGGTCGACACGAGACCGGGGCGCCATGGGATGGCCGCCACGATCCCCTGCCTGTCTCCTGTAGCCAGAGGAGGGAGACAAGTGGTGGATGTGGGCTGGGCCTTCCATTTTGCTATATGGGCCTCAATGCTCAGTAGATTAGGTCCTTCTCTTTTCTTTATTTTTTATACTATTTTATTTACTTCACCTGTTTTATATTTTAAATAGTTGCCAAAACAATGTTGTTATTTATGGAAAGTGACACATAAATACTGTGTATTATTCGGAGCTAGCACACAAAGTTTGGAGGCAGTTTGGAGTTAAGTAAATAATGGTTTATTTTGAAAAGGTCATTTTCTTTGTTGTTGGACCACTTGTTAATTTCCTAGGAATTATTTGGTGATTCAAATGATGTTGGTTGCAACATGAAAATGATCAGGGGGAGTTATACAATAATTTGGACATTTTAGTTTTATTGGTTGAGATGTTTTAAATTTCACATATTATTTGAATTTGAAAACAGGTGGAGTTTCAAATGAGAAATTGATCAAAGTGACTAAGCACGATTTTGGCAAAATGATTAGCTTGACCTCAAGGATTACTGTAGCTTAATTATCCGGGCGTTACACATTCACTTGTACTAACGGGAATACTGCTTGTGCATCCAACTCCATAAACCCCAAAAGTTATTTCATATGAGTCCACAATACCTTCCTATATATGGTATCTACCTGCCGTTCCAAGTAAATTTATATGTGCCAAACTCTAAATCTTCAAATAAAAATTCTGTTTTGTATGCTCGAATAGCTCATGTATCAACTAGGGTTGTCTGTATCTTCCATGCTAGATGGGTTATTCTCAAAAGAAGTGGACTCTGCTCCTCACTCACGAGAAAATGGCTGGTCACCGGATGCCCCGTTCCATGCTCAGATCAAATCAAAATAATTGCAAACAAAACTCTCTCAGGATTGTTGTTAGTTGGAGGCACCCGTTGTTTCGGGCAAGCCATGGATTGATGCTTGTTGGTGGTGGGGGAGTATAAACTTTACCATTCTGCTTGAAAATCGTCTATAATGTGTGTAGCATGGAAGATATCGAGATCTCTCGGTTGTTATATTGACAATAAAAATGTACCGCTTAAAATATTATTCATCTCTATTTCAAAATCGAGCTCTGGCACCTCTAAAATCCCTGCGTCCCTCTACGAAGGGCCTATCTATTTACTTTTATGTTGAGTCATCATCCTCTTATTAAAAAGCACCAGTTGGAGAGCGGCTGTCATTTTCGTGTATTATTATTAGTTTACATTGAGTATAACTTGTCTGGATCTCTTTTACCATGAATTACAATTTCCAGTCAGCCCTTGATCTTCAGGGGTGCTCTGCATTTAAGTTTTGCGGTCTCAGAAAAGGCTAGCGAGATACCATCTTGTTATATCATATTATGTTTGTTTTGAGAAAGTGTTGTCATCCGAGATTTATTATTATTGATCACGAGTTGATTATGCCATTGATATGAGTAAATATGAGACCTAAATGTTATTGTGAATATGGTTAGTTCACAATCTTTGCTGAAAACTTGAATGCTAGCTTTACATATTAACAACAGCAAAAGCAAACAGAGTTTGTAAAAGTTTTTCTTTATCATTTTCAGTTTATCAACTGAATTGCTTGAGGACAAGCAAAGGTTTAAGCTTGGGGGAGTTGATACGTCTCCAACGTATATACTTTTCCAAACACTTTTATCCTTGTTTTGGACGCTAACTTGCATGATTTGAATGGAACTAACCCGGACTGACGTTGTTTTCAGCAGAATTGCCATGGTGTTATTTTTGTGCAGAAAAGAAAATTCTTGGAATGACCTAAAAATCAACGGAGAATATTTTTGGAATATATAAAAAATACTGGCGAAAGAATCCACGTCAGGGGGCCCACACCCTGTCCATGAGGGTGGGGGCCGCGCCCCCTGCCTCGTGGCCCCCCTGACGCTCCACCGACCTCAACTCCAACTCCATATATTCACGTTTAGGGAGAAAAAAATAAGGAAAAAGAATTCATCGCGTTTTATGATATGGAGCCGCCGCCAAGCCCTAATCTCTCTCGGGAGGGCTGATCTAGAGTCCGTTCAGGGCTCCGGAAAGAGGAATCTGTCGCCATCGTCATCATCAACATTCCTCCATCACCAATTTCATGATGATCACCGCAGTGCGTGAGTAATTCCATCGTAGTCTTGCTGGACGATGATGGGTTGGATGAGATTTATCATGTAATCGAGTTAGTGTTGTTAGGGTTTGATCCCTAGTATCCATTATGTTCTGAGATTGATGTTGCTATGACTTTGCTAGGCTTAATGCTTGTCATTAGGGCCCGACTGCCATGATTTCAGATCTGAACCTATTATGTTTTCATGAATATATGTGAGTTCTTGATCCTATCTTGCAAGTCTATAGTCACCTATTATGTGTTATGACCTGTTAACCCCGAAGTGACAATAATCGGGATACTTACCGGTGATGACCGTAGTTTAAGGAGTTCATGTATTCACTAAGTGTTAATACTTTGGTCCAGTACTCTATTAAAAGGAGGCCTTAATATCCTTAGTTTCCAATAGGACCCCGCTGCCACGGGAAGATAGGATAAAAGATGTCATGCAAGTTCTTTTCCATAAGCACGTATGACTATATTTGGAATACACGACTACATTACATTGATGAATTGGAGCTAGTTCTGTGTCACCCTATGTTATACATATTGCATGAGGAATCACATCCGACATAATTATCCATCACTGGTCCATTGCCTACGAGCTTTTCAGATATTGTTCTTTGCTTATTTACTTTTCTGTTGCTACTGTTATAATTACTATAAAACCAAAACTGCTACCGTTACTTTTGCCACCGTTGCCACTACTATCATATTACTTTGCTACTAAATACTTTGCTGCAAATATTAAGTTTTCAGGTGTGGTTGAATTGACAACTCAGCTGCTAATACTTGAGATATTCTTTGGCTCCCCTTGTGTCAAATCAATAAATTTGGATTGAATACTCTACCCTCGAAAACTGTTGCGATCCCCTATACTTGCGGGTTATCAACTATCACCTTCCACTACCTCCCAGGGGTCTCCTAGGGATGTGTGACTAAATGCAGAAAAAAATTGTATGCCTTGTGTGAAAAAAGCTCTATTTTGGGTCCTATGGTGTGTGTGGTGTATTGTCGCACATGATTATTTAAAAAGGACGACAATGAGTTGTTTTGCGTCAGATGTTGGTAGGGCCTACACGTAAGATAGAGTTCGTGTAAATTTTGGCATGTGTTGTTTTGCGTCCTCTCTCATGCATTATGTTCCAGCCAACACACCTACTCCACCCTTTAACCCGACATTGGTTCTCTCTTTCCTCATACAACCCATGCATTTTAAGTTGAGTCCAGATTTGAAACTCTCATAGCTTATGAACAGAAGTTCTATTGATGATTTGTTTCAGCATTTATGTTCCATGTGAGGAGATCATTTAAATGAGGCCAATCATGAAAATATTTCTTTAAAGGTTTTTATGTAGGAATAACTATAGAAAGATTACACATAATGTTCCTTAGTGTGCATAATGTTTATAGTGTGTCAATAATTAGTTTATTGCATCCCTTCATATTTCATATCACATCATAATTTTATATTATCGACCAATAAGCTTCAAACTACTTCATACATATGTAAAAAAAAACTTCGTAAATGACAATAGAAAGGCAAACTATTGCGAAAACACATGCATTGGCTGGTAGGTAAACATTTATTATCCAACTAATGATTTGTGCTATAGAACACACTCGCTGAAGATAGGTTCTCACATGCTTCATGCTTCAAGTATGTGCTTTCATAGAAGACTCACTCTGTTTGTTTATTGAGAGGATAGGACTAACTGAAAAATTGTGCATTTTGGTTACCTTTTGCTTCATGTTCGTAATATAGGGTGTTTTTTGGTTTTGGCTAAACTCTGGTTCAGATTTAGAAGATACATACAAAGTACTACCTCCGTCCTGATTTATTGGTCTCCCTCGCGTTGTGTGTCAAATTTTGACCAAAGATTTAACAAAAAAAATTAACGCATGCCACCAAAAATTATATCTTTGGATTCATATTTAAACATAATTTCCTATTATATTATTTTTATGGCATACATTAACATTTTGTTAGTTAAATTTAAGATCAACATGTAGCACAAAAAATGAAGGGGGTCAATAAACGAGAACATAGATAGCATGGCCCTGACACTTCAGGGCATGTAGAATGCATAGCCTCAAGGTGATGCCTCGTATGCCATGTAGGATCGGATATGACGTAAAGTAGGTTCGGATAGAGAAGCGGGATCCTCTTCAGGAGGCGGGTGCTTGAAGAGAAAAAGTGTGGTCCGGTGACAAAAGCTGAAAAGGTTGGAGTGAAAGTGGAGATGCATGTATACTAGAGTCTTTATTTTCTATTTCTTAATGAGGCCCACTGATGGTAGCTTACATTGAAAAGAAAAAATGAATGTAGATGTCTCAAATTACTTTTTGTCATGGGACATATGTATTCATATGCCACCATTATACATACCGATCACATACGATGTGCAGCCTCATGGTCGAGAAGGACACAGAGGTGCAGGAGGCCGCACAGGAGCCGTTGCAAGTGTGTGGGACCTTGAAAGGTGAGCTTGACCTGCTCGAGTAACAAGTTACAAGTGCACGCACCAAGACAGAAATCATCAATTGTTTGAGTAAGCCAAATACCATCAGGCTGGTTGTAATGGGGAGTATCATATACTAGTATCATGCATATGATACTAGTGTATAATACTACATCTCTAATGCATAGTATCATATATTAGTATCATGTAGTGCTTTATTTATTGTCATGCATGACACAAAGTAGCATAACATTTATCATGATACGGTATCATGATATGATACTCCATCCTCTCTTTCTTCATTTAATGTTATGACACCTCATCAAAATTGTCTAGTTGACATGCATGATACTAGCTATGATACTATTATTACGACCAGCCTCAATGATCTTGCTGTTGTGTGAAATAAATACCGGCGCTTCATCGATTATCGACTTATAAATGAAGTAGCTTTCCCATGCGTAAGTTAGCAACTACATATACCGGAGCTCCACTGATAGATTGAGTCATTTAGTTGTATTTGATTTAGTTGTATTTGGGTGGAGTACATAATTACAGCTAGAGTACATGTTTTCTCCACCCAAAAAAAGAGAGAGCATTAAAGCATTACTAGTAGAGCCTTGACGCAGTGGTAAAGCTGCTGCCTTGTGACCATGAGGTCATGGGTTCAAGTCCTGGAAACAGCCTCTTACAGAAATGTAGGGAAAGACTGCGTACTATAGACCCAAAATGGTCGGACCCTTCCCTGGACCCTGCGCAAGCGGGAGCTACATGCACCAGGTTGCCTTTTTTTAGTAGAGCCCTCAAACCCCTAAAAATAACTGATTTTTTACAGTTTTCGTTGAAAAAAAGCCGTAGATTAGAACCCCTTAACCCTCAAACCCTCAATTTTTTTAAAGGTCCAACCCTCAAACTCTCTCCCAATCCTTAAAAGTAAGGGTTGGAGAGCAAAACCTACCCCAACCCTCATTTGGCGGTTATACTCGCGCGGGAGGAAAAAAATCCTCCCAACCCCCGCGTCAACGCCCGCGCCCGCCGCTGCTAGTCGCCCCTGTCGCCGGCGGCCGCCCCGTCGACCTCCCGCGCGCAACGACAACGTCGTTCATGAGGAATATTCCGTTATAAGGGTTGGGTTTGAGGGTTCTAATCTTTGTCCGGACTTGAATTACTTATTTTGAGATTTGATTTGACCAAAAAAACATACCATCGAAATTGTACTTAAAAGCATACCATCGAAATTGTACTTAAAAGATCCTAAAAAAAAAAAAGAAATTGTACTTAAAAAGACTTTTACAGTGGCGTAATTTGTATGACATATATCATTCTCACATATTATTGATCTTATTGATGACTCAAGTATAATTTCGAAATAATGTACGTATTACACCCTAACGGAAGAAGTGGATGAGGAGGATTCGATCACTAATTTGCGAGTGGAATACGTTTGCGTAGCGTGCAGCACGAGCTTGCACTTCCTCCGCACGGTTATGCCGCACGCCTCGGACATGTCCAGCTCCTCCGGCCTCCCGCCGCCGGGGACCTCCCAGTCGAAGTGGTAGAGGAGGCCCGCGAGCACGAGCTCCATGTTGGCCAGGCCGAGCGCCATGCCGGGGCACATCCTCCTGCCGGCGCCGAAGGGGATGAACTCGAAGTCGCCGCCCTTGAAGTCCACGGCAGCGCTCTCGGCCTCGAACCTCTCCGGCTTGAACCGCTCGGCGTCCTCCCAGTATGCCCCGTCCCTGCCCAAGGCCCACGCGTTTACCAGCACCTTGGTCCCCTCGGGGACCTCGTACCCCATCACCTCGCACCGCTCCCGGCACCGCCGGGGCAGCAGGAACGGTACCGGCGCGTGCAGCCGCAGCGTTTCCCTGATCACCAGGCGGAGGTAGCCCAGCCTTCCCATGTCGCCCTCCGTCGGCGTGCGCTGGCCCTTGCATGCCTCCCGGACCTCGGCCTGCGCCTTGCGGAGGAGGCGCGGGTGTCTTACCAGCTCCGACACGACCCATTCGAGCGTCGTGGACGACGTCTCGCTCCCGGCCGCGAAGATCTCCAGGATGACGGTGGTGATGATCTCGGTGGTGAGGGCGCACTGCGCGCCGCCGTCCCTCTGCACCCTCAGGAGCACGCCGAGCAGGTCGTCCTCGCTGTCGCTGCCGTCGGCGCGGCCGGTGCGGTCGCGGATGATGTCGTTCAGGATGTCGCGCACGTGGCGGTTGCACCGCTCGGTCTCCCGGAGCCCGCGGCTGAGCCAGCGCGCCGGCGCCGACGACGGGAACAGGTCGGCCAGGTTGAAGCCGGCGGTCAGCTTCACCGACTCGTCGATCTCGCGCAGGAACTCGTCGCGCCGCGGGCACCGGCTGCCCACGGCCGACCGCACCACGACGTCGTTTATCATGCGCGACATCCCCTCGCCGAGCTCGACGACGGCGCCGAAGCCGGCGTCGCCGGAGCGAGCGCACTCCTCGGAGACGGAGCGGAGCAGGCGCGCGGCCTCGTCCTCCCGGATGTGGCGGAAGGACTGGACGCGGCGCGCGCTGAGGAGCTCGAGGACGCACACCCGGCGGAGCTGGCGCCACAGGTCGCCGTAGGGGGAGAAGAGGATGTCGTGCCCGCCGCGGCTGAAGACGGCCAGCGTGGGCGTGAGGTGGCGGCTGGCGAAGGCGGCGTCGTGCGTCTTGAGGACCTCCCTGGCGGCCTCGGCGGAGGAGACGACCAGCGTGGGCACGGCGCCGAAGCGGAGCAGCATGACAGGGCCGTGCCTGCCGGCGAGCTCACGCAGCGCCCGGTGCGGCAGGTCGCCGTAGCGCGACAGCAGGACGTGGTGGAGGCTGCCGACGAGCGGCAGTTGCCGTGGCCCCGGCGGCAGCCGCTTCTTCCCTGGCGCTGGCGGGGTAGGGTGAACCTTCACGACGAGGTTGACTAGTAAGACGACTAGGGAGACCAGGAAACCGAGCAACGGCAGCGCCACAAGCTCCATTGTTTACCCGGTGGCCGGTGTGGTGGCACGCTTACGAGCTAGGTTGTTGCATGATGAAACAAGTGTGTTTCGGCCAGGGCAAATTTATAGCAGCGTACGTGTGGGTGGATGGAAGAAGGAGGATAGCCGTAGTTTGGTCGTCGCCATTTCTAGCTCTATCTGCACGACAGCTCCACTTAGTCAGCTTCGGTCAGCCGTCGTTTGGTCGTCGCCGTCTCTCTACCTGGTAGTACTCCTTTCCGTTTCTCAGTCTTCTAGGTACATCAGAGAGGAGAATGGACGCTTGAACCTGCCACAGAATGGTCACCTTCGAGCTTGTGGTTGTACAATACAGAAAGGTAGTGCAAAAACTTGTGCAATATGTCGCAATGGCCGCCCATAGCTCGCTTCAAGCAAACTACTTTAGAGGTCTGTAAAGCTGTTGATCAGCGATGGAGCCGCGTCGAGCTCGGGTAAAGAGGTGATCTGTCTCCTTTTTCTTAGTGGAGAGAGACATACGCTGGTTTTTTCGTAAGATTGTCCTATTTTTTTCAGTCTTGTAATGTCGATGTTTACATGGCCTGTAACTGACTTTTTATTTTATTAATGAGACATGTATTATCATGCAAAAAAAAGCTCGCTGAGAAGGCACCGTATTTCTGTTCACGTTGCGCACGTGGCATGTCAATGTATCGTAGAGCCTGCTTGCAAGAGCAGGACATGCTGGCTGACAGTTGGGTCCCACCTATTAGTGAACAATACAAAGTAACAACTGATATGAAAAATGATAACCTATGAGACTGTTGGGTCACATACAAAGTAACAACTGTTATGGAAAATGTTAGCTTATAGGGTACTTTCGTTGGCGTGTTAGTGTGACGCAAGGCGCGCTTGTAGCGGCGGGACAAGCCGGCTCACCATTGGGCTCACCTGTCAGTGAACAGTACGGAGTAATAACTTATATGAAGAATGGTAGCCTACGGGGTATTTTCGTTGGCATGGCTGTGTGACACTGGGTCTACTTGTAGTGGCGGGATAAGCTGGCTAGCCATTGGGTCTCACTTGTCAGTGACAATACAAAGTAATAACTGATATGAAAAATTATACCTTATGGGGTATTTCTGTTGGCGTGCCATAGTGGCGTGGGATACGCTTGTAGCGGGAGGACATGTTAGCTGACCGTTGCATCCCACCTATAAGTGAACAATACAAAGTAATAACTCATTTGAAAAATGTCAGGCTATGAGGGTATCGGCTGACCATCGGGTCTCACTTGTCTGTGAACAAATACAAAGTAATAACTGAATAAAAATGATTGCCTATGAGGGTATTTCTGTTAGTATGTGCATGCGGCGTGCGAGTGTTGTGCGGTGCCCGCTTGCAGTGATGAGACAAGGTAGGTGACCGTTGGGTCTCACCTATCAGTGAACAATACAAAATAACAACTGATATAAAAAATGGTTGCATATGAGGATCAAACCGGCGACCTCATACTATCCCGCCCGTCGTGCAAGCCACCCGACTAGATGATGATGATGATTTCTTATGACTAGATAGGAGAAGTAGACTATAAATCTTGTAACTGAATGAAACCAATGTGGTTACATCCCAGGTTTTTTGAGGTGATCATCCCATCAGTTGAGGACATGTGCGTGGGTAGCGGGCGTAAATGTGCTGCAAAGTGCAAACCATTTTTCACACATTAGTATTTTTTTTCTTTTTAGAAACTTCTAAAGAAATATGTAAATTATATTCATTGCAACAGATAAAGTTAGAATATTCATGTGTTAGGAATAAAATATACATTCAAATAAAATGACATATTAAAAAACCATTTTATTTAAAAATATATTCAAATACTATTTAAAAATAATCATATCATTATAATATTTCTTACGAATTATTTAAAAAAATTATAAAAACATTTCACATATTTACTAAAAATATTAAAATAATTATAAAATAATTATAAATTTAAATAAATGTTCATATAGTTTTAAAAATGTCTACATTTTATGAAAATAATCATGTAGTAAATAAAGTGTTCATAATCTAATAAAATGTTTATTTTGTTATGAAAAATCATAAGCTTAATAAAGTTCCTGAGTTTTTGAAAAATATATATTTTTAAGCCAAACTAAATTATAATATGTATGCAAAAGTAACTACGAACCTAGTGTGCCCTAGAATACATATCATCAACTGAATATTATTTAAATTATACATACATTTATATAATTCACATATATTATTTATTTCCATTAATATTTTTTAAAACATACATGATTATTGTTTTTAAAATACACGAATATTTTCTACAAATTAAGGTATATGGACAGCGAGCGCACAATATTGCCCCCCAAAGCCAAATTTTTGCATCACTTTTCATTTCCTTTTCTATTGTTCACGAGGAATCAAACGGCCATAGAGAGCCTGTCCTGCCACTGTAAGTGCGTCACGCCACACTAGCACACGATGTGTGCACGCAACGAAAATACAGTGCCATATCGGCTTAGTTAACATTCACCAACAACGAGTGCACTGTATTGCACCCGAAAGCCAAGTTTTTGGACCAATTTTCGAATTCGACAACTGCAAGCATTAAAGTGATCATCTGTGGCAAGTTCAAGCACGAATATTGCATTTACCTCTACATCTAATCATCTTGGGCTATGTATTTTTGCGATTTAACCGCCCCGATGCGGAAATACCACACAATAAATACGTGTGAGTATATATCAAAGCGTTAGAGGTATTCTGGGAGACCTTCTATTTCGCACATAACGCGTTGGAAAGACACCAAGTTTGCACCCCCTCCTATTTCTCTCTTTTTCTTTCTTAAAGTATGTTGGTATTACATCAAATGTGAAATGATCACATATTTAAATACTCACGATTTTGAAAAAAATGATCACATATTTAAATACTCACGATTTTGAAAAACCAATTTGGGGAATAAAAAATGTTCATCATTTTTAATAACATTAGATATTCAATTTTTTAGGGATTTTTTAAATGTTCACAAAATTTAAATTATTTTTCACAAGCTTCAACTTTTTTCCCAAATCCATCGTTTCAAAAACTGTTCATGAATTGGAAAAATGTCCATGCATTTCAAAAAATGTTCCTTCAAAACACCATGTTCTTGCATTTTAAAAATTGCTCCCAAATTAAAAAATCGCCAATTATAAAAATGTTCATAAGTTTAAATCCACTGTTCACAATTTTAAAAAATGTTAAAAAATGTTAAAAACAAAGTTTCACGTATTAAAATACTGTTCAAATTTTATGAAAATTATTGAAAATTGTAAAATATGTTCGAGAATTTGAATAAAGTGTTCATAATTTCAAAAATAATTCACTAATTAAAAAATGTTCATGATTTCAAAAATAGCTCACAAATTAACGAAAAAAATTCAAAAATTTGTCAAAATCGATAGAAAATTTGAAATATATCCATGATTTTCAGAAAAAGTTCACAAATTCCAAAAATATTGATGAATTTGAAAGATTTTCGTGAAATGAAAAATAAGATGGAAAAGGAAAATAGAAAAGAAATGGAAAACAGAAAAAGAAACAAAGCAAATGAATTAAAGAAAAATAAATAAAGATGAAAAAATGGAAGAAAAAGAAATAATGAAGAAAAACTAGTGGTAGAAGAAATGCGGAATGTGCTGGCCCAACAGAGGGCTAGGCGCGCGAGGGGGTACGTGCGAGGTCACTATTTAGCGACCTACGCGCCAAACAGGACTGGTCGTTTTCTGGGTAGTAGTTGACTTACCTAGACTGAATGAAGATTATTGATGATCTTTTTCATACGTATAAGTGTCCATCCTTACAGTTACCAGCCATACTATATATCCTGGTTGAGCTTGCGGATACCTTGTTTGGCCTGCCGGAAATAGAGTGTGACCATCACGATCTAGTCCTTCATGAAGCTCCTCCGCTCATCGGCGATGCAACCAGGGAAGATGTCGGCCATGGCGAGCTCTCCTATGTATATATCGAACTCAATGAATTTAACAGTGGCATGCTTAGTGGCTGGTTGGAACTTGGAAGGAGAGTCGAGGAGACGCGGCGGCGCCCTCGAGTACGATATTGCAGTGCGGGCTAGCGGGTCAGGGAAGAGTACCAATCAATAATGACGGTCGTGCAAATAAGAGGGGCCCAGGTTGTGCGATGGCCTAATAAGAAATTCAACTTGACACCACACCTTAATTTTTTTAAAGATAATACCACACCTTAAATTTCATAGAAGAATTGATCCTTAAGATTTTTTTAACCAACCTGTAGTTGGATGGTTAGGAGGACAATGATATGCCCAGTTCATCAGGGTTCAACATTTGCCATTGGTGCTCGCAAATTTTTCTGAATTTATTTATTTCTTCCAGCAATGTCCGTCAATCTTAAGATGATGTGCTGACTCAGTATCTCAAAGGTACTCATACAGATAGGGTGTGCATGCATTCATATAGATAAATGTCTGCGTTTGTACTGTGTTAAAAAAATATATGTTTTTCTACATAATTCCGGCATTGTGTTTGAGTCCAAATTGGATGAAAAGAACCCCACTAAGGAAAGCACAAGAGCTCCACGCGTCTTCTGCAGGCACCTACTCGTGTGGCAGCATGCCATGCGTGCAGAATTTTTGGGCATATGATCTTATAGTTGGTCACTACATGTGACTGACCATTGACAATCTAGGCGGCCAACCGGAATTCGTCCAGCACAAAAACAACAGCAGGGCCGCTCGAGGCTGGTCAGTACACTGTACATGTGCAACCCCTATGAACTTTTGTGATTAGAAAAAGATAGAAACACTCTACGCACGTTTTCCCCTTTCAATCGCTGACCAACTTCTCGCCACGGCCGCCGTCCCCATTAGTTACTTTTCTCTTACGTTTCACCATCACTGGTAGAAAAAGAGGCTTCCGTCCAGCCCCATTAGTCGCGAAAGTGTAGGAACCGCGACTAATGAAGTCTTTAGTCGCGGTTCGGCAGACGAACCGCGACCAAAGGCCTGGGCCCAGGGCGCTCGGTGGCCAGCTGGTGCACGTGAGGGGCTAACCGCGACTAAAGGTGCGCAAAGGCCTTTAGTCGCGGTTGGCCAGGCCAACCGCGACTAAAGCTCCTCCCCTATATATACCAGTTCAGCACACTCACTTAGCCATTTGGTGCCACTTCTCTTCACAAGCTTCACAAGGGGGTGTAGGTTTGCTTTTGGTTCCTCTTATGCACACAAGGTGTTTGATGAAATACCCTAAGAGGGTGAAACAAACATGATATGAAGTGTTGGAGCCACACTTGAGGTTCCTCATTTATTTTTTCCTCCTCGATCGCGGTTAGCAACTTGAACCTTTCATGCATGTGTGTCATTGATAAAATATGCATGTGTGCAGTTCATTGTTTAATTTATATTGTTTGTAGCTAGTTAGTTTAACAAATGCATGATGGTTAATTATATATTTTATATTATAATAATGCAGATGAATCGGCAATGGATGTACGGTAACCGACTCTCCGGCGAGTTCACTACGGGTTTGAAAGATTTCCTCGTAGTGGCTAATGCGAACAAGCAGGGGGGTTTTGTTATCTGTCCATGTGTTATCTGTAAGAATCAGAAGGGTTACTCTTCCTCAAGAGATGTTCACATGCATCTGCTTCGGCACGGTTTCATGCCAAGCTATAATTGTTGGACCAAGCATGGAGAAAGAGGGGTTATAATGGAAGAAGATGAAGAAGGGGATGATTTCATCGATGAAAGCTATCTTGCTCATTTCGGTGATACTTTCATGGAGGATGCTGAAGGTGAAGGGGAAGGTGAAGAAGAGGCACGTGATGATCCCGTTGATGATCTTGGTCGGACCATTGCTGATGCACGGAGACGCTGCGAAACTGAAAAGGAGAGGGAGAATTTGGATCGCATGTTAGAGGATCACAGAAAGGCGCTGTACCCCGGATGCGATGATGGTCTGAAAAAGCTGGGCTGCACACTGGATTTGCTGAAATGGAAGGCAGAGGCAGGTGTAGCTGACTCGGCATTTGAAAACTTGCTGAAAATGTTGAAGAATATGTTTCCAAAGGATAACGAGTTGCCCGCCAGTACGTACGAAGCAAAGAAGGTTGTCTGCCCTCTAGGTTTAGAGGTTCTGAAGATACATGCATGCATCAACGACTGCATCCTCTACCGCGGTGAATACGAGAATTTGAATGAATGCCCGGTATGCACTGCATTGCGTTATAAGATCAGAGGCGATGACCCTGGTGACGATGTTGAGGGCCAGAAACCCAGGAAGAGGGTTCCCGCCAAGGTGATGTGGTATGCTCCTATAATACCACGGTTGAAACGTCTGTTCAGGAACAAAGAGCATGCCAAGTTGTTGCGATGGCACAAAGAGGACCGTAAGTCGGACGGGGAGTTGAGACACACCGCAGATGGAACGCAATGGAGAAAGATCGACAGATGGTTCAAAGATTTTGCAGCTGACGCAAGGAACATAAGATTTGCTCTAAGTACGGATGGCATGAATCCTTTTGGCGAGCAGAGCTCCAGCCATAGCACCTGGCCCGTGACTCTATGCATCTACAACCTTCCTCCTTGGTTGTGCATGAAGCGGAAGTTCATTATGATGCCAGTGCTCATCCAAGGTCCGAAGCAACCCGGCAACGACATCGATGTGTACCTAAGGCCATTAGTTGATGAACTTTTACAGCTGTGGGGTGGTGTCCGTGTGTGGGATGAGCACAAACAAGAGGAATTTGACCTACGAGCGTTGCTTTTCGTAACCATCAACGATTGGCCTGCTCTTAGTAACCTTTCGGGACTGTCAAATAAGGGATACAATGCATGCACGCACTGCTTACATGAGACTGAAAGTGTACATTTGCCAAATTGTAAGAAGAACGTGTACCTTGGGCATCGTCGATTTCTTCCGAAAATTCATCCAGTAAGAAAGAAAGGCAAGCATTACAACGGCAAGGCAGATCACCGGCCGAAGCCTGCGGAACGCACTGGTGCTGAGGTATTTGATATGGTCAAGGATTTGAAAGTCATCTTTGGAAAGGGTCCTGGCGGACAATCAGTTCCGAAGGGAGCTGACGGGCACGCAGCCATGTGGAAGAAGAAATCTATATTCTGGGAGCTAGAATATTGGAAAGTCCTAGATGTCCGCTCTGCAATCGACGTGATGCACGTTACGAAGAATATTTGCGTGAACCTCCTAAGCTTCTTGGGCGTGTATGGGAAGACAAATGATACAAAGGAAGCACGGCAGGACCAGCAACGTTTGAAAGACCCTGATGACCGGCATCCGGAATGGTTTCAAGGTCGTGCCAGCTACGCTCTGACCAAAGAAGAGAAGGTCATCTTTTTTGAATGCCTGAGCAGTATGAAGGTCCCGTCTGGATTCTCGTCCAATATAAAGGGAATAATAAACATGGCGGAGAAAAAGTTCCAAAACCTGAAGTCTCACGACTGCCACGTGATTATGACGCAATTGCTTCCGATTGCTTTGAGGGGGCTCCTGCCGGAAAATGTTCGAGTAGCCATTGTGAAGCTATGTGCATTCCTCAATGCAATCTCTCAGAAGGTAATCAATCCAGAAGTTCTACCACGGTTACAGAACGATGTGATCCAATGTCTTGTCAGTTTCGAGTTGGTGTTCCCGCCATCCTTCTTCAATATTATGACGCACCTCCTGGTTCACCTAGTCGAAGAGATTTTCGTTCTCGGTCCTGTATTTCTACACAATATGTTCCCCTTCGAGAGGTTCATGGGAGTATTAAAGAAATATGTTCGTAACCGTGCTAGGCCAGAAGGAAGCATCGCCAAGGGCTATGGAAATGAGGAGGTAATTGAGTTTTGTGTTGACTTTGTTCCTGACCTTAAGCCGATTGGTCTTCCTCGATCGCGGCACGAGGGGAGACTAAGTGGAAAAGGCACGATCGGAAGGAAATCAACGATATGTATGGACGGCCATTCTCTGACTGAAGCACACCACACTGTACTGACCAATTCCAGCTTGGTGGCTCCGTACTTTGAGAAACACAAGAATATTTTACGCTCGGACAACCCGGGGAAGCCTGAATCCTGGATTAGGAAGGCCCACATGGAGACTTTCGGCAGTTGGTTGAGAAAACATTTAATGAATGACAATGATGTTGTAGATCAGCTGTACATGTTGGCCAAGACACCATCTTCGACTATAACGACTTTCCAAGGGTACGAGATAAATGGGAATACATTTTACACGATCGCCCAAGATAAAAAGAGCACCAACCAAAACAGTGGTGTCCGCTTTGATGCAGCAACCGAGAATGGGCAAAAGGTCACATATTATGGTTACATAGAGGAGATATGGGAACTTGACTATGGACCCTCCTTTAAGGTCCCTTTGTTCCGGTGCAAATGGTTCAAGCTAACAGGAGGTGGGGTAAAGGTGGACCAGCAATACGGAATGACAATGGTGGATTTCAACAATCTTGGTTACCTTGACGAACCATTCGTCCTAGCGAAAGATGTCGCTCAGGTTTTCTATGTGAAGGACATGAGTAGCAAACCGAGGAAACGGAAAGATAAGAAAACGATCAGTGCATCATGCGATGATCCAAAGCGCCACATTGTTCTTTCAGGGAAAAGAAACATCGTGGGAGTGGAGGACAAGACAGACATGTCAGAAGATTATAATATATTTGCTGAAATTCCGCCCTTCAAAGTGAACACCGACCCAAGCATTAAGTTAAATGATGAGGATGCTCCATGGATACGGCACAATCGTAAGCAAGCAGGGACACAAGGGAAGAAATGATGTGTAATAATTTATTGTATCAAACCTTTTGTCAAACCTTCAAGGGGTTTTAAAATGAATTAGTTTTATTTTTCTGATTTTTTTGATATATAATTGTATTTTTAAGATTTGAAAATGAAGAAAAAAACAGAAGAAAAAAACAGAAGAAAAAAACAGAAGAAAAAAGGAAAAAGGAAAAAAGGAAGAAAAAAAGAAAATATGCCACCTACTGGGCCACCACGGCCTGAATACGACTAGAAACCCATTACAGGGCCAGGATTCAGGCCCGCAGAAGGCCCAGTAGGCCCACAGGCACATAGTGACAGAATAGGCCCGTAAGCCTGCATTTGAGAGGAGCTCGAAGTGGTGAGCGCAGCCGCGCTTATAAACCACTGTCGAAGCCTCTCGGCTAGCGAGGTGGGACTAAACATCCCACCGCACCGCGCCAGTTCTAGCACGGACCTTTAGTCGCGGTTGGGGAGGCGGACCGCGACTAAAGGGTTAGTCGCGGTCCGCCTCTCCAACCGCGACTAAAGGGTCTTTCTGCGCGGGAACGGAGGCGCCGCCAAAACCCTTTAGTCGCGGTTGGGGAGGCGGACCGCGACTAAAGGGTACCCTTTAGTCGCGGTTGGGGTGGCGGGCCGCGACTAAAGGGTACCTTTAGTCGCGGTCCGCCTCTCCAACCGCGACTAAAGGTGCGTCTATAAATACTGCACTTAGCAGTTTTGCCACTTCCCATTCTCCTCTCTCTCGACGCCGAAGCGCTGCCCCGGCCGACGCCGACGCCGAACCCTGCCCCGACGCCGACGCCGACGCCGAAGCCCTGCCCCGACGCCGACGCCGACGCCGAAGCCCTGCGCGCCGCCGCCCCCGTCCCCAGTGAGCGCCGCCCTCCGCCCGTGCCCTGCCGTCCTCCGCCCGCCGCCGGCCCGTGCCCTGCCGTCCTCCGCCCGTGCCCTGCCGTCCTCCGCCCTCCGCCCGTGCCCTGCCGTCCTCCGCCCGCCGCCCGCCGCCCGCCGCCCTGCCGCCCGCCGCCCGCTGGCCCTGCCTGCCGTCCTCCGCGCGCCGGCAGAAGAAGAAGAAGGAAGAAGAAAAAGGAAGAAGAAGAAGAAAGAAAAAGGAAAAAGGAAGAAGAAGAAAAAAAGGAAGAAGAAAACAAAAGAAAAACAGAAGAAAAACAAGAAAAAGGAAGAAAAAAGGAAAAAGGAAGAAAAAAGAAAAAGGAAGAAAACAACAGAAGAAAAAAGAAAGAAGAAAAAAAGAAAGAATTTTTAAAATTAAATACGTGAAAATACGTGAAAGAATTTTTTGTGTCTAATAAAATCAATTTTTTGAAATACATTTTTATGAATTCATTTTTTTGAATTCACATACATTTTATGATTTCTCAAATATCTTTTTTCATTGCTATATTTTGATATACTGAATTGTTTTAAAGATGAAAAGGATAAAAACAGGAAAAGAAAAAATGAAATGAAATGAAAAAGAAAAGAAAAAAGAGTGTGGCCAGCACCCCCCGCCCTGCACATGGGCCATCCCGACCCCACATATATTCGTCTCCATCCGCATCCCTGGCCAAACCCTAGCCAGTCTACTCCAAGCTCTGTTCGGACAATTTGTTTATACGGAGAGGGGCGGCGAGGGGGGCGGCGATGCGCGCGGTGTTTTTTTAGGGATCGAGAGGGGACGGCGAGGGTTGTAAATGTGTTGTCCTCGCCTCCCCTCTCCGTGACGCCGTCGTCTGCCGCCCCGTCTCGCGCTCTACCGCGACACCCTCTCCCACCCCTTCCTCGCCCCCTCCTTTCGCCACCGCCCTTTCGCCACCGCCACCGCCACCGCCACCGCCACCGCCCTTTCGCCACCCTCCTTTCGCCACCGCCCTTTCGCCACCGCCACCGCCACCGCCCCCCTTCTTCACTTAATTAATTTGTTTTTACTACATGTTTTCAGGACTGACATAATGGCGGACGATAGAGCTGACCCGATTATGGACAACTATGATCCGGACGGTGAAGCACATATGTTCGGCATCATAAACGGCGATATTCTATATGTGCCGACCGGAGAAGAAGAAGATGATATCTCTTCTTATCTGAACCTTGACGGTGAAGATGAAGGGCGCCGTCAGCAAGATGCCCAACAAATCTTCAAATGGAAGTAGCAACCACCTCCGGCGCCGAGGTATATATATACATTGAGCCTCTGGTGATACAAACTAACTGATTTGAATAAATATCAGGACTGACATAAAAGACTCTTTCTTATTTTAGCCCTCGGCCGGATCGTCGAAACAATCGAGTACGTCGTCAAAGCGTGGCGCAACCAAGACGATGAAACAAGGAGAAACATGCACCATCGAGGTTGTCGACAGTGCAACCGGCAGGCCGCTGGAGCCCCGCAAGAACGCCACCAAGTTTGTCAGCCAATGCAGAGCCATTGTTAGAGACAACGTCTCGATCACCGTCCAGGAGTGGAATGAGCCAAAGAAGGCACGAATTGATGGTTTCACTTTTGTCGATAAGAGAACAAAAAAAGATTGCTTCAAGAAGCTTATGGAACATTTCGTTCTACCTCCGGAATACAACAAATTCGATGAGGAGGGTAACAAGATTGAGGAAAACAAGGAGAGGAGGAGGCTAGTCAAACAGTTCGCTCTTCATAAGATGGCCGACGCATTCCGGAAATTCAAGCAAAATCTAGCCCATGACTTTGTCAAGCAGAACAAGACTCCGGATTTCAAAGGACAATATGAGAAACTGAAAGATGATTGGCCAGAATTTGTGAAGCAAAAGAAATCGGAGCAGTTCATTCAAATATCGAAAAAAATAAGGAAAATGCGGCTAAGAAGGAGTACAATCATGTTATGGGGCCAGGAGGGTATCGCCTTTGGGAGCCTAGGTGGGAGAAGATGGAGAACGAGCTGAGGGCGCGAGGAATCCGTCCAGGTACGGAGGGATGGGACCCAAGGGCCAAAAGCTGGTGGTACGGGCATGGGGGAACGCTGAACCCGGAGACAGGGGAGTGTGTTTACCGGGGCAAATTAATTAAACCCACCCAAGCCCTTATTAACGCAATGAGGGATGCTCAACAGGGGAAGATCAAGTTCAACAGAGAGAACGACGCGCTGACAAAAGCCCTCGGGAATCCTGAACACGGAGGACGTGTACGAGGCATGGGGCACATTCCGTGGAAAATAGGGTTCCCCCAGAACGATGACCCGTACGGTTACAGAAGCCGTAAGAGAAAGATGGATCGGGAAGCAGATGTTGTGGCGCGGTTGGCATCGGAAATGGATGTGATGAAGAAAACCATGAGTGTACTAGTAGCCGAAAGAGATGCAGCTCGGGTGCAGCATGAAGATCATCCAGCGGATCTCGGAAGCCAGCAGCGGAGAAGCAGCGTGGCTTCCACGGAGGCCCCACCGGCTGGTGCAGATGCACCGACGATCGAAATTACTGCACCGGAGCCTCTGGTGGTCCAAATTACTGCACCGGAGCCTCTGGTGGTCGAAATTACTTCACCGGAGCATCCTCGCTACCCCGTGGACGATATAAAGGAGATGAAAGAATGTCATCTGTATTATCCTATCGGGAACATGTCCATGAAGGTAGCCATCGGCAGTGCTTTACCATGTTTACCTGGAGCACTCCACCACAACAACCCCATTCAAGATGGCTATGCTCGTGTCACGGTGGAGGACATAGTCCAAGGGTTTGAGGACCTGGAGATTGACATTGCTACACCTGAAGGGGAGAAAAGACTTGGAGATGTCAAGCGCCATTTCATTCTATGGCAAAAGAAGTTTATCAAGTTTCTAGGCGAGGCGCCAAGGACAACAAGTCCACCCCCCTACGGTGGTGGTGGTGGCGGTGGCGGCGGTGGTGGTGGTGGTGGTGGTGGTGGTGGTGGTGGCGGTTCACCTACACCTCCGTCACGTCAGCCGACGCCGCCCCCCAGTCCACAACGTCCGGCGGGTGATCAGCCGCCGCCCCCCAGTCCTCGTCCGGCGGGTGATCAGACGCCGCCCCCCAATCCACCTCCGGCAAAGAAGCAGAAGCAGTCCTGGATTATTAACCCGGACCCTTATGTACCTAAGACCACAAAGGTACCGGAGCCATCACTGAAGCCTCTCCCCACAAGGCCTTGGGAACGTAGTGCCGAGGAAGTCGACGCGGCCGCGGCTGCTGATTTGGAGAAATGGAAGGCGGACTGCAAGAAGAAAAGAGAGCCCGAGCCCAAGCCAGTATTTTCTGATGAGCAAAAGAAGTGGGCTAAGTCATTTTTGAGCACACCGTCCCAAGCCGCGAAGAATCTGCCTAACGACTATGCACGTGAACTTCGCAGGAAGGCACTCATGTTCAAGGAGAACAAAGAGCGGGAGAAGGCCGAAAGTAAAAAAAGCGGGAAACAAGTTGCCCAGCTCGGGGAACAAAGTAAACAATCGATTGCCCCGCTTATAGTGGAAGCCTTCTGTCCGGATGACCCCGAGATCATACAAGCTGCGGCAGCACAGGGATTGACTGTAACGAGTGCCAGAGAACAAGCAGCCAACTTAGGTATTACTCTTCGTGAACTGTTAGGCCTTGATGAGGCGCCAGTGAAGGAGGTAGTAATTACATATGTCAAGAATGGGCCTCTCGTCGAGCCTGCGGAGGAAAAAGATCTACCTCCACAAATGAAAGGTCTGCTGAAATGGTACAAGGGTTACATAAAAAATAAAAACGCCAAAGAATATATTTATGCGGAAGTTAGACATGAGCATCACTTCAAACATTACTATGTACAAATTGAACTGAGTGAATTGTTCCAGCTTTTCAATCTGCGCGAGCTCGATAAATCTATCATCAGTTGCTACGTTCTGTAAGTGATTTATTAATTTCTACCCCATCTCGTTCATATTGCCTGCACTATATATATGTCCTAACTATATTGTTGTGTCCGCTATTATACATGCAGAATGAAGATTAAGGAATGCAGAGTAAGGAACATCCATGATGTTGGGTTCATTGACCCACACATCGTTAATGGACATGTGTTGGAGCGTTACCCTGCCGACGTGGAGGCAGACCTGTGGCAGTTTCTTACAAAGCAGGAACTCAAAAGTGATATTCTATTTCCTTACCATTTTGAGTGAGTGTTTCTGTCTTGAGCACATTCTCTTTTGTTTACTCCATGCATGGTATGTGGCCGGCTAATCGATGAGTTATGCATGACGTACTGTGCATGTATCGTGTCCACAGGTTCCACTGGATTCTGCTAGTAATTAAAGTTAACACCTCAGAATGTCTCGTCCACGACTCTGTGAATATGGATCCAAAGCTTTGGGGCGGCATGAGAAGAATGCTGCAGAAGTAATTATTTTCATTCATTTGCGCTCTATATCGATCGGCCTATTTCGTTCATTTCCTAATATCAAGTAACTAATTAATAACTCTCTTGTTCATTTAATTTTCTTTGCCTCGTAGGGTTTGGAGACGGTTCGTAGATACAAAGGTCGGTGAATTCAAAAAAGAGCTAGAATTCAAAATGTTAAAGGCTAAGAATGCTGGGGATATTCAGCCACCGGAGACCAATCTATGTGGATACTATGTCTGTGAGATGATCCGGAGATACACCTCTGAGCGGGTTCCGAGTGATACCAATGCTCAGAGGAATAACCTCCGGTGGATGCTTAGTCCAGAAGCTCGCTTCCGACCACTTCAAGAGGAACTAGCTGGATGGTTCAGCAGGGAAGTCCTCCATCCTAAAGGAGAACACTATTACGAGGACGTAGAACTTTATATGCATTAAATCATGTATGGAAACTTATTCAAAATTGTATATGGTCATCCGATGATATTGAATATATATTGTATATTCCTCTTGAATTCTTTTTGGTTCTAATTTCAAATTTATTTGAAATTGTACATTCATATGCATGTATGTAGTACCGTAGAATATATGAAACTCCTTCAAAATTAAAATAAAGCAAAAAAGAAATAAAACAATACAAATTAAACAGAAAACAGGTTTAGGGGGGGGGGGCTAAAACCCTAAACCTGCGGCGGCCTTTAGTCGCGGTTGGCCAGAAGAACCGCGACTAAAGGTCCTCCGCCCCGACGGCCACCTGGCGCCCACGTGGACGGGCCTTTAGTCGCGGTTCTTAAGCAACCGCGACTAAAGGGGGGGGGCCTTTAGTCGCGCACGGTCTGTCGCGGTTGCGCAACCGCGACTAATGGCAGTTGCGAACCGCGACCAAAGGCCCTTTTTCCACCAGTGCATGTTTGCTTGAAGCATTTATAGTTGGACGCCCCAAACCCCTATACACTCGGCTCGGGTGGATGGTCCAGTCACTGAACAATTAAAAATATGACTTGGACGAGTTTCTCATACCGGCCTTAAACGTTTGAGCTGACCGGCACCTGTGATGTTCAGCTTAAATCCGGGGCGAGTATGAGGAGGCTTGGGCGCGTCCGTCACGTTGGACCAGATATGCCGGACCCATCACATTTTGTACCAAAATGACCAAGTCTACCAAACCAACCGCCTTCCTTTCGTGCTCGTCCATCATTTTTCACGTCTGAGCCATCACCATCGTCCACCCTTCTCCCCATCCGTGCCGCCGGCCCCATCCGCCGCCCTAGATGTCATCCAGGGTGTCCCCAACCGCCGCCATGAATGTTACTTCGGCTTCGTCCCTGGGTCTCCCGTCCTTGGCTCTAGCCTGCAAGATGGAGAACGTCGCTTGGAGGGATCGCCGACGGAGGCAGCGCGAGAGGGAAACGACGTCGAAGGGAGTTCCGCTTGTGGACCTCCAGGAGGAAGTATCCCCTCTAGTGCGCTCGGCCCCCCCAAACCCCGTCCATCTGCCATTGACAAGGAAGGCACCGTTCGGCCCACCAGCGACAGAGGTTGATTCGACTGCCGATTGGGCAACTCCAGATGGTTTTCCGTCTACGCAGGCGCTAGGGAACAATGTGTGTCAGTCGCCGCAGTCCCAATGGGCGCGAACAAGCATGGGCAGTAGAGGCACCCGGCCTGCCCACGTCCCGTTCGTCGAAATGACATAGCAGGACATGATATATTTTATTGCTCGTTTTCGATCAATACCTTGCATTCTTATGTCGGACATGATCAATTAGTTGCATACACACTGAGTTTATTTCAATTCATGATAATTTTAGGACAATATCATGTCGGACATGATCAATCAAGAAACTGTCCAAATGGACTATGACTTGGCGGATCCAAATTGTCCAGCGTTTGAAGTTGGCGGAACATAAAACCCCGACCCCAACAAGAAAAGAAAGACAAAGGTAGCCAAGGCAAGAAGCATGACATTGACAACTTTTGAAGAAGCACGACAAAGGTTGGCCACAAGCATGGACCCTACATGTAGCATAGATCAAAAGGGCAATAAGTATTGGGGGAAAATCCACAAGCACTATCATGAACACAAGGAATATGCTGATTCACATCCCATCGCGACTACCCGCAGTGTGGCATCTCTCCAACATCGATGAGGGATCATTCAAGGGGAAGTGAACAAGAATGTCGACCACTACACATAGGTGATTGGCCGCCCTCAAAGTGGGATGGGAGTCTCAAAATATATGGCTCAAATATTTGATGACATACCATACTTATTTTATAGTAAAAGCAAATGGCCACCCAAAAAAGAGAATCAAACTAGAAACCCCACATAAAAAGAAAAACATTACTTAACATATCTGAAAAATGATAGATCTTCAAAATAACTTTCGTACGCTCATCATTAATTTATTATTATGAATAACCAGCAATCTAAGTTTTTCCTTCATAAACCAATTAAACATCAGATAAGAACTGTCTCAAGCGTGTAACCTTTGATTGCAATTTTTTTTGTTGGTAGCTTACCAAGTTGACTGATCAAGCATGTAATCTAAACTTTAATTATATGTAGTATGTACTAATCAAATGTCACGGACATTCACCACATATGGTTACAATTATGGTGTTATTTTTGCCAATGGAACATTAGAATTATGCATTTCCAAATCCAAGCTAGTCAAATATAGTTTAATAAAATGGGATTAGAATGATATTATTTGTAATCATGTAATATGAATATTAGCACATTATAATTTAGTTTTCATACACTTTTGACACATTTAAGATGAAGCCCACACATTTGCGTGGGCTACATGGCTAGTTCCAATATTAGTACAATTAGATATAACCCTGTTATGATTGTCTTACTTCATTCTTTATTTTAATGCAATTTTTGATCAAGGGCCACCTGGCTAGTTCATAGAATAACATATTAAATATTAACACATAATACCGAAATTTTTATTGAAACAATGGAATATGTACTAATAGTATAGGTAACCATCCCCCCTCTCTTCCTCTGCTATTTGTATAGTTTGTAGTTCTTGTACAGAACCTCTTTTCGGTGTTCAGTTTTTAATAAAGGATTGCGGGGTTGTTGCTCTACAGTAAATATTCAAAAAAGAAAAAAATAGTATAGGTAACCACAGTGTGCTAGAGAATATTGAGCCTCATGAGGCATCGAGGATGCATGTAGCTAAATTATAATTATTGTACATAAAATTAAATAATACTCCCCCTATAAACTAAAATAAGATGTTTTAGATCACCAGGGAGTAGATGATTAACACGTGCGCGGATCATTGTGCTAGTGAACAATGCACAAGTTCTTGTTGAAGATAAGGTGCGTAGTGGGACTCAGATATCTAGATAACTCAAAGGTTGCTTGGCATTTGGGTTTAAAGATACACTTTTGAATCTTTTACTCTATAATATCCTACTAAATGAAGTATGAATCCAAGGGCAATCCACGTCTGAGCCCAGGCTCATATGCACCCAATGAATAGTAAATTCCAAAAAATAGTAAAAAAGCTAAATCTATTTTTGCAACGAAGATGCTCTAGTGCAAAATTTCATGGTGAATGAACATTCCAGGAGTCCTCAGCAGTAAAGACAAAATCAGTTCTGAACAGTTTTTTTTTAAGTTTCTTTGAGACCTGAATTTTTTTTAGAGCTCCTCGAATTTCCATCACCATGAAATTTTGCACACAGCTAATGCATTAGAGCATCTCTGATGCCAAGAAAACCAGTTCTATTTGTTGAATTTACTGTGGACATCCAGGTGTAGATGCACTTGGACACCAAATCACCGCTCCCAGAATGCAAGACCTTTCTAGCAACGTGCATTCGGAGTTGGACCAATTCTAGTGTGGGTTTCCCGCTGGCGAGAAACAATGTGCCCTACTAGGTACTTTTCCAGAATATAAAACCCAGTCCGAACCCTCACGGCGCGTCGTCACTCATTAGCACTACTACCGGTCCAGCAAGCAGAAGCAAGAGGCAACGAGCATGAGCAGAATCGCGTCCTCACTCAACGTCGGCTTCGTCGCCGGCGTCCTCTTTGTGCTCCTCGTCTATTTCCTCGTCCAGCAGCAGGAGGCGATCAGCAGCCTCAGCGGTAAGGATGCATTCCTTTCATGCGTCTGCTTTATCTTGCTAATTACTGTGATTGTTAGTGTTATTACGTTAGTGTACCTGTGATTGTTAGAGATGCTGTGATCTATCGATCACCACTATGGATCGAACTAGCAAAAGACAGACCATGAGACGTGTGTGTGTGTGTGTGTGTGTGTGTGTGTGTGTTAGGATCCTTGTCCTTTTAGTGACCAATTTGGCTATCTTCACTACTTCCATCCCGAATTATTTGTCTTGGATTTCTCTAGATACGGATGTATCAGACAAATACTATGTATCAATAATTATGTTCATGTTTCTACTTTGAGTAGTACATAACATAGGCTGACTGACGGCAACACTTATTTTTTGTCGCTTAATATGCACGCAGTTGCCACTACGGCGGCAGTATCACAATGGATGACGGATAAACAGCTGATCAAGGCCCCTGGTGAAATACAACAGATTAAAGCTCCTGGTGAAATACGTGAGCATTTCTACCTATATATCTTTGTTGCCTATCTCTGGTCTCTCTAAACTGAAGATCAAGTCTTGCTTGTTGCTTAATCTACAGTTGTCGCTTCTGATGTGCATCGGATCGCGGACAAACAGCCGATTCAAGATCCAGGTGAGAGCTAGCACTCCTGTTGTTTTGATCAAATTTGCATCCATGCTCTCTTAGTTTGGGTATCCAAGGAAATCATGAATGGGAAAAAGGAAAATTAAATGGAAAATATTTTTGTTTTGAGGACTTCCCTTTCCCCCCACAAAATAACTAAATAAAATCTCTGCCTCTATTGTCGGCCGTGAGATGCACTACTAAGAGCATGATTAATAGTATAATCAACATCCGGCTATATGAAGTTGCCACATTACCTAGAGTCAATTTAATAGTCTGCTAGTACAATAGTTAGTCATATTAGTATATTATACCATTAATACATGGCCCATCTTTTGTCTCACAAGTATGTTGGAGCTCGTGCTACAGCCGGCTACAAGCTTACAGCCCCGCTTCTTTTCTCTCTCCTCTAACTAAGCACAAATATTATATTTAAATTCTTATGGCTTGCTTACGTCACCTTATTATACTTGCTCTAAGTGGGTTGCAGAATCGTGACAGTAATTATGGGAGTTGACTTAAGCTTTAAATGTCTGACAGATCGGACCGAGAATCACGATGTAACTGCGAATCAGTGAAGTCAATATCAGATCTAGCTAGCAAATATTGAATTAACCGATGGACGCTTGGCAGAAGCTCATGAAAGCACTCCAAAAGATAGGCATTATGGGATCAAAGGTCAATGCATGGGAAAGAACGAACAGTGTAAATCGATGTACTACTAAACTAATCTCATCTGATCTTGATCATGGCTAAATTAATACACACAGGCATGTGTTGCCTAGCCAGTGAATTAATACGTGAGCACTTCTACCAATCTGTGTTGCTTTGTGCATGCCAACAACCCTGCTTATTTCCATTATGTGTACTCCTACCACACAGGAGTAGTCTATAAACTGAAGATCATACTCTTGCTTGTTGCTTAATCTACAGATGTCGCTTCTGACGTGCAGCCGATCTCGGACAAAGAGCCGATTCATGATTCAGGTGAGCAGATCACTCTTGTTCTTTGTATTGATCAAATTTGAACATGCTCTGCTAGTTTGAATATCCAAGGAAATAGTAAAATGGAAAATCATTTGTTTCGAGCGTAGGGCCGACCGGAGAAATGTTTTTTTATCAAGATCTGGTGTTAATTACTGTGTTGACATAAAAGTAAGATAGACGTAAAAGTTTGACAGATCTGAGTACCAAACCACGACTTGAGTGTCAATTAGGCAACTGATCTAGCTATCCAATATTGATTTAACCCATGAACGCTTGCCCCATGCTCATAAAAGACAAATGTGCATTATGGGATCTAGGTCAATGCATAGGAAACAGCAAACACTGTAAACGGTGTCTCGGATGCAAACTTAACTTGCGGAGTCTGATGGCAAAGGGCAAATAATACACATACTCACTCGTAGGTGTGAAGTCTGATGCAACGGGAAAAATATACTATACTACGAATGTGGTAAAAACGGTATACATATTACAACCGGATAAAGATTACAAACTATCTATAGACGTTGTGTTAGAAGATGAAATGAATACGAGAGAGAAAAGATTTTGATTAGCCAAGCCTCAATTAAAATGAACTAACAATACTTTTATCTCTGTTAAAATAGATATCTTCTTCTCGGTAGAATTGCTAGCCCGTGCAGGAAGCACTGGTTGGACCGTGTCTTTTGACGATGAGGATAGGTGTTAGCTAGCCTAGAACTTAGAGCTAACTTTATTACTAGTATGGCCAGATTATGCCGATGAATGAAGCTTGTTTAACCATCGTAAAATGTCCCCTTTCTTTGGCGTGTGCTACAGAGAAAGGCGAGGTGGTGTGTACCACGGAGAGCGAGACCCTCGGTCACTCTGAAACTTGCGAAGTCGACGGCGACGTCCGCACCAACGGCACTGCCTTGTCGGTGACCCTCGTCCCGGCGAGCTGGAAGGAGCGCCGCGAGTGGATGATCTCACCATACTCGAAAGCGGAGATCATCGTCAAGAACGTCACCGTGACGCAGCTGCAGGACCGGGCCACCGCCCCGCCGTGCACGGTGACCCACAGCATGCCGGCCGTCCTGTTCGCAATCGCCGGGCACGCGGGCAACTACTGGCATGACTACACCGACATTCTGGTGCCACTCTTCGTCGCGTCGCGGCGGTACCGCGGCGAGGTCACGTTCCTGATCAGCAACATCCAGTATAGGCCGGAGTGGCTGGTCAAGTACAAGACCTTGTTGTGGGGGCTGTCCAAGCACGCGTGGGTGGACATGGAGGGCGACACGGAGGTGCGGTGCTTCCCGCACGTCACGGTGGGGCTCCGCGTCGACAAGGAGCTGACGATCGTCCCCGAGGTGGTGCCGGGGGGCCCCCTCTCCATGGCGGACTTCACCCGATTCCTGCGCGAGACCTACGGTCTCCCACGCGGCGCGGCGGTCAGCCTGACCCGTGAGCCGGACAAGAAGCCGCGGCTGCTGCTGATCCACCGGGGGCACTACCGCCTGTTCCTGAACGAGCCGGAGATAGCGCAAGCGGCGGAGGCGGCGGGGTTCGAGACGGTGATGATGGAGCTGCGGGCCAACGCGTCCGAGGCGGAGCAGGCGCGGGTGGTGAACTCGTTCGACGTGCTGCTGGGCATGCACGGAGCCGGGCTGACGAACGCGTTGCACCTGCCGCCGGGCGGCGTGGTGATCCAGGTGGTGCCGTACGGGAACATAGAGGTCCTGGCGAGGGCGGAGTTCAGCGAGCCCGTGACGGACATGGGGCTCAAGTACCTGGATTACAGCGTGAGCGTGGAGGAGAGCTCGCTGCTGGAGACGTTGGGGCCGGAGCACCCGGCGATCAAGGACCCCGAATCCATCCACCGCAGCGGCTGGACCAACATGTTTGAGTTCTACCTCGCTAAGCAGAACGTCCGCATCAACACCACCCGCTTCGCGCCAACCCTGGCGCAAGCGTTCGACCACCTACGCCAACAGTAGGGGGGCAGAGAGAAGAATGTTCTTCCTTTGTGTTAGAAAATACGCGAATATATCATTGTAGAAAGAAAATGAAAGAGACGAATATAATAGGCTTAGGTTATATGTGTTCAACTCAAGCATCAAAACCCTCCGCGTACTTCAAATCTAGCCCTATGCACACTAGAGAATCACGTCTTGTCTCTCATTACACAATGTAGCATACTTTACAGAACAGTTTTGTGAAATACGATAGCGTAAAAAGGTTACTGTTTTTAAATTACCGATTGAGATACCTTGAGGCCAAAATAAAAAAAAATCTGATCCTTTTGCACACTTATAGCTAGAGAATTGACTGGGTGCTTGCTGCCTTTTTCATTTCCATTCAATCTGAACTCCCTATTCTTGCTGCTAGCATGCCCTAAGGCTGAAGATTATTCAAAGGATCCTATTCTTGGTGTCATGATGCCCACATAATTTTGTTCACAAAGGACTGCAATTTTAACGTAAGTTGGTTGATCTTGCATGTCCGGTACATATTGATCTTCACTCATGTATCCATGCACCCTTTTGATTGGGTTGGTCATTCAAACAAAGCAATCTAGGACTAGGAGTGGGATAGCTGAATTTTATTAGATGATTGAGCGCAAGCATTGTTGCCTGGATACTACGTACTGGACGCATAACATATTCATTTTTTATGTTAATCATAACTAAATATTGCTTCTGCGGAATAACGAGAACAATCTGCATAATTTCTTACTTCGATCATGAGGTACATTATGATGGACAAAAGCAAAGCGCTTTCTAATCTTAGTGAAGGTGTTGTATAATGTTGAGCCAAATTCATAACAAGGACACATGCTTAAACTTTTGTCTTGTAGTGGGTGAAGCAGTGTGCATACAAGTATTATCGATGTGCTGACCACTACTGCAGGATTGTCTAGCAGTGGCGGGTGGGAAAGCCCAACAGTGGCGGGCAAGGCTCTCAGGGTCGCCCATCACTGACCTCCCGCCACTGCTATCATGGCATCAGTGGTGGGCGGGCGCATTTTAGTGGCGGGCGGAAATATTGCCTGCCACAAATATTCTCTCTGCCCGCCACTGTTGTTCGTAGCAGTAGTTGCAGGCACTCTTGACACCCGCTACTGGTAGTGGTCTAGGCCTATAGAAGAATTTGTGACGCGGTTACAGTATTTTTGCATTTAATCATCACACACAATACAAATACAGAATGTTGTTTCAGCATTCAAACAATCATGCACACACATGCATACATTACATTATTACAAGTGGCCACAATAAATAAGAGTAATAGTGAAGCAAGGCAGTGAGTATAAGAAGTGCGGGGAAACAAACATGCGTGTCTGAACACATAATCAATAGTTTCTGAAGCTGTTTTGAAAAATTGTCTCGACTTGGCTAGTCGCTGGCAATCGATGACCGAAATGTGTCTTTGACTCAGTGAAGTCGTTCTTCATCTGACTTTGGCTGGCAGTGGAACTTCCCATTCTCATTTACAACCTCCTTGTTGATAATTTTGGCCAACACCTTTTGGATGAGCTCAGGCTCACTTAATAATTCCCCTATGTCAATATCCTCCATCTTCTAATACCACTTGATGATCTGACTATGATTTCACAAATATTGACTTCTTTTTTTCAAAAAGTCGTTCATGATGGCCATGACAAAGTAGCCAGACATATGGGAGGTTTTGACATTTGGTTCTTGATAGCAACAAGCGCTAGTGATGAACATGAATTCTGAATACTGTGTTGCCTTATTGTTGAAGTTCTTACACTTGCGTAGAGCATCATTTAGAACCTCCTTCAATTTTGTCCATTGCTTCTGAGGGTATCCCCTCGAATCGAAGAAATAAGCCAAGCCCTGCGTCGGCAATAGTGCGGCTATGATCTAATCTCGGTCATTGCACAATAAAACAAAGAAATTAGCATGGATGAGATCAAACCAGAAGGTCAACTATATATGTTTCCTACTAAATGAGTGAACATTAACAACTTGTTGCAGTATGGCAAAAGAAAGGTGTCCTTTTTCGGATGAGTCGTAATCATGCACAAGAACAGGTAGTCATAGATGAGCTCCTGGCTAATTTCGGATTTCAGGTTGTGGCAGTGCATGTAAAAAGATCATGTAAAGATACTTTACTATGCCTGAGTAGGGGATCCGAAAGCTCGATGAAGTGCCCAAAGCCTCATTAACTCCGGGGAGAGTGCACTCACATAGAAGATATTTGCATGGATCACCTCATTAAATGGTAGATCAATTATATTAGCTAAAAACTGAACGACAAGATTATAACCTTGTACAACCTTGGCCCTGTAACCTTGTTGACCTTCTTTTGATCTATGTACCACGTTGTCGTGTAGAACATTAAAATTAGTCGAGAGGGTCATCAACGTAGAGTCTGATAGCGACGGTTCGCCGAGCTTATACTGATCCCATTTATGTCCTTCAGGGAAGACAACTGGCACAAGTGGCTTCTTTGCGGATGGTCCGCAATCGGCGCGTAGATCCTTCTTCGTTGATTGCGGAATATCCTGGGCTATGTCTTCGGTGTCGACAAAGTTGAAAAGGGGGGCAAGGTTCGCGAAGACGGGATCGCCGTCAGTACCAGAGAATCCGTGTGGACTAATCTCCTCTATATCACCGAGTGTCCACTTAAGCAGGTGGCCCCATGTCACTTGTTCTATCACAATGATGCCTTCTTCAGGGGGTGAGGCAATGAACATAATTCAAAGCCCGACATTACGTTCTGCACCAGCACCCTCGTCATGTCCAGTGGTAGGACGACCACGTACATAATTCTAGTACCATCTGTAAACGGAATTATTTGCCCCTTGGGAACCTTCATCGGCATGCCGTTCACTTTGGCTAGAAACCAACATGAAACTTCTTGTGATGCTCGTGGTTGTTGGGTGCTACAATACAGATGATGTTGGGTAGACTCGGCGTGCCTTGCAGAAATATTTCAGCTAACTTCTTTTGAATTGCTGCAGCTACTTTCTCATCTACTTTGGCGTCGATCTTGTCATCAACCCTATTTTCCTTCTATATTTTTTTAACTCTTTGTTCTAGGGATAGGCCTAGTCCCACAACATCCTACCCGCTCCCGACACACGCCCAGTCTTAGGCTTCTTGTTAACCCGAAAGCCCTCGTTCACAACCTGTGTAAGATGGTCTTCATACCTATAGCCGTTTGAAGATTCTTCAGGACCGGGTCCAAATTCCTCCTTCATTTTGCTCTACAAAAAATACATAAGTTGTGGTAAATTATTAGTATGGTAATAATTGTAGCAGCTACTAAATTATTAGTATTTAGTGACATTACTAGGTTCTCCTCCGTCGAGCGAAGTTGCAGCATCGGGAGGACCAACTCATTAGTATCTAGGTCTCAGACTGCGCGGGCCCTGAGGAGACGGAAGTAACGCGGATGATCTTGATGTTCCAAGAATGGGGGTGGTTTACCCACAACTTCAAACTTCACGCCTCCTTCTCCCACTTGGGTATTGCATCTTTGTAACCACCAGTGCCCAGAAGGTGATCACCTGTCAACTGTTTCCATAAATTACGGAAATGATCACTGACCTCCTTGCTTGAATCGCTTTCTAATGATTCATGAAACTTGGACCATTCATCGAGATCCATATTGGGATTGAGCCCCTTAACGGTCTCGAAGTTCTTACCCAGGAGATTGCAACGAGCACTGCTCTTCTAGCACCTAAACATCCTCGGCCATTTTGAGAGGGCATACTCTTCAGGCTTTTTTTAGAGTCAGGTGAAAATGCATAGCTCCGGTGTAACACTTTGAGTAGCTTCTGTTTTTCTCCGCTGAAATCCTTGCAACCGACCGGTACGTTATTTCGCATGATGCAACCTAGCATTTTGCTATATGTCTTTGCAGTGGCATCTGAGGAGACGGGCTATATATCCCATTGACAAAGTAGGGGGCAAGACACGTATTTGTATTGTTGCCATTAAGGATAAAACCACAGAGTTTATTCATATTGCATGGGTTTACTTTGTCTACGTCATGTCATCTTACTTAAGACGTTACTCTCTGTTTTATGCTTAATATCCTAGATGCATGCTGGATAGCGGTTGATGAGTGGAGTAATAGTAGTAGATGCAGGCAGGAGTCGGTCTACATGTCTCGGATGTGATGCCTATATACATGATCAATGCCTTGAAATATCGTCATAACTATGCACATTTCTATCAATTGCCCAGCAGTAATTTGTTCAACCACCGTATGCTATGTGCTCGAGAGAGAAGCCTCTAGTGAAAACTATGGCCCCCGGGTCCACTTTTATCATATATAAAATACACAAAAATATCTTGCTGCAATTTTATTTATTTTATTTTATTTTGCAATTTATCTTATTACGTATCACTACAAGATATAATCCTTGCGAGTAACCTCTGAGGGGATTGACAACCCCCTTGTTTGCATTGGGTGCAAGTATTTGCTTTTGTGTGTGCAGGTGATGCTAACGAGGTTCTGTGTGGTTCTCCTACTGGAGTGATAATCTTGGTTCTTTTTTTTGCGGGGGATAATCTTGGTTGTTAACTGAGGGAAATACTTATCTCTATTGTATTGCATCATCCTCTTCTCCTTGGGAAATCCCAACACAGCTCACAAGTAGCATTGCCAAAGAGGGAGGAGGCAACTCGTATTGAGCGGTTCCGACCGATATGTTTGCTTAATGTGAGCTTCAATTTTTTTTACTAAAGTTGGTATGAATCGGCTGACGGGGATTGCACATAGTGTGGTACAACCAACTCAGATGACTTTCATGTCGGGCGGCAAATCTTTCATAAACTATCAGTGGCGGGCGGTAGCAGATGCCCGCCACTTCTAACGATAATAGCAGTGGCGGGCGCAATATGTGCCCGCCACTGGTATTTTTTGGCCTCGCCGAAAATCTGTCCAAAACTTACCGGTAGTAAAGGAAATAGCAGTGGCGTGCCATATCTTGTGCCAGCCACTAGTATTTTTTCTGTCATTTTCCAGTAACATTAGCATTTTAGTATTTTATGTTTAGTCTTACGGGCCAATTTTTTTCTACATTAAAGGTACACCATTTAAACTTTAATGTAAGATTTTGGCACATTTTAATGTTAATTAACTATTTTTAGGACATTAAATAGGTTTCTAGGTATTTAATGGACATAAATCCACTTAAAGACTTAAATATAGCAGACAGACCCGAAACGATGCCAAATTTTGGCATGTCACATGTAATTGTGTATGTTGAGAATGTTTGAACCCTACCCGAGGAAGGAGCGGTCGCTTCACATGCAAATTGGTTTATTTCAAATGCCTAGAAATGCATTTAATGGCTTAAATATAGGAAACGGACTCTAGAAAATGCCAAATTTCGACACGATACATGTAATGTTGTTTACTGAGCGTGGCAAAAGTTTCAAGACCAAAGTGTAAAGAAGTGGTCGATTCACATGGAAATCTAGTCCGTTCCATCTCGAAACCTAGTCCTTTCTTAGAGATTGTGGTCTGGTTTGTAAGCAGTCTGCGTGAACACTTTTGCGAGACATACTCAAATTTCTACCATAGACTCTAGGGGTCATATCATGGGACCATGCCAAATTTCATGATTTTCGGACTTCGATTGAATTTTTTAGAATTAAAATGCCAATAATCATCAAGTTGGAGCCCGAGTCTTACTCACTTGTTGTCCATGACTCTTCCTTAAATCAGGCTTAAACACTCTTATCGCTTAGTAAAAAAACATAGCAGTGGCGGGTGCACTGGCTCTCCCGCCACTAGGTAATACCGTTACGAGTGGCGACCACAATCTAGAGCCCGCCACAGGTACCTTCGTGATCCGGCATGGACAAAATGGTTCCTTCTGATTGGTCGAAGTGACCATCCCACGGATTGATGATGTGGCTCGCATATGCACGTCCACACCCATCTGTGCTTTCTTCGATTGGTGGAGATGAGAGGAGCCACAGGCTTACCGGCCACAACTGCGTCTCTCCCTCGATCTCTCTCTCACTCTGAAGCTGTGATCCCCTTTTCGCCTTCGCGTTCACTTCCGATCCCTACCAGCTCTGGCCATCTCCCCCGGTGGCAAGCAAGCTCCAGCACCACCGTGTTCTCATCCCTCTTCCTCACCAAATGAGTCTGCCCATTGTCTCTTTGTGTTGTCTCTTCTAACACTACCGCCTCTGTACATTCAGATGAGATGGTGCTCCGGTCCATGCCATATGATTCTTCGATGGCAGCACCGAGCAAGATGTGGTGAAGGTGGATGATGACCCACAAGTATAGGGGATCTATCGTAGTCCTTTCGATAAGTAAGAGTGTCAAACTCAACAAGGAACAGAAGGAAATGTCAAGCGGTTTTCAGTAAGGTATTCTCTGCAAGCACTGAAATTATTGGTAATAGATAGTTTTGTGAAAATTTGTAACGGGTAACAAGTAACAAAAGTAAATAAGGTGCAACAAGATGTCCCAATCCCTTTTATAGCAAAGGACAAGCCTGGACAAACTCTTATATAAA
This sequence comes from Triticum aestivum, assembly GCF_018294505.1. NCBI lineage: Eukaryota > Viridiplantae > Streptophyta > Magnoliopsida > Poales > Poaceae > Triticum > Triticum aestivum. The sequence continues at coordinate 62,152,343 of NC_057809.1, read as the reverse complement.
GGAAAGCGCTCCCGAGGACACATGGGAATTATCGTCAAGCTAGTTTTCATCACGTTCATATGATTCGTGTTCGGTACTTTGATAATTTGATATGTGGGTGGACCGGTGCTTGGGTACTGCTCTTCCTTGGACAAGCATCCCACTTATGATTAACCCCTCTTGCAAGCATCCACAACTACAAAAGAAGTATTAAGGTAAACCTAACCATAGCCTGAAACATATGGATCCAAATCAGCCCCTTAAAGCAATGCATAAACTAGGGTTTAAGCTTCTGTCACTCTAGCAACCCATCATCTACTTATTACTTCCCAATGCCTTCCTCTAGGTCCAAACAATGGTGAAGTGTCATGTAGTCGACGTTCACATGACACCACTAGAGGAAAGACAACATACATCTCATCAAAATATCGAACGAATACCAAATTCACATGACTACTTATAGCAAGACTTCTCCCATGTCCTCAGGAACAAACGTAACTACTCATAAATCATATTCATGTTCATAATCAGATGGGTATTAATATGCATAAAGGATCTGAACATATGATCTTCCACCAAATAAACCAACTAGCATCAACTACAAGGAGTAATCAACACTACTAGCAACCCACAGGTACCAATCTGAGGTTTTGGGACAAAGATTTGATACAAGGGATGAACTAGGGTTTGAGAGGAGATGGTGCTGGCAAAGATGTTGATGGATATTGACCCCCTCCCGCTGAGAGGATCGATGGTGATGACGATGGTGATGATTTCCCCTTCTCGGAGGGATGTTTCCCCGGCAGAACGGCTCCACCGGAGCCCTAGATTGGTTCCGCCAAGGTTCCGCCTCGTGGTGGCGGAGTTTCATCCTGAAAGCTTGCTTATGATTTTTTCTTGGACGAAAGACTTCATATAGCAGAAGATGGGCACCGGAGGCCTGCTAGGGGGCCCATGAGACAGGGGGCGCGCCCCCACCCTCGTGGCCAGGGTGTGGGCCCCCTCTAGTTAATTCTTTCGTCGGTATTTTTTATATATTCCAAAACGTGCTCTCGTGAAGTTTCAGGACTTTTGGAGTTGTGCAGAATGGTTCTCTAATATTTGCTCCTTTTCCAGTCCAGAATTCCAGCTCCGGCATTCTCCCTCTTCATGTAAACCTTGTAAAATAAGAGAGAAAAGGCGTAAGTATTGTGACATAATGTGTAGTAACAACACATAATGCAATACATATCGATATAAAAGCATGATGCAAAATGGACGTATCAACTTCCCCAAGCTTAGACCTCGATTTTCCTCAAGCGGAAGCCGATATCGAAAAATATGTCCACATGTTTAGAGATAGAGGTGTCGATAAAATAAAATACGGACATGAGGGCATCATGATCATTCTTATAACAACATATATATATATATATTGTCATATGATTTCTTATGCTAAAGTAACAATTCATTCACAATTTCAAGTATGAAACAGAAACTTCATTGAAAACTAACAAACTATAATCTCAGTCATTGAAGCAATTGCAATTTATCATAACATCGGAAAGAGTCAATATAAGAGCTTTTCAGCAAATCCACATAGTCAACTATCATTTAGTATTTTACAATTGCTAACACTCACGCAATATTTATGGGTATGAAGTTTTGATCGGACACAGAGGAAGATAGGGGCTTATAGTTCTGCCTCCCAACATTTTACCTCAAGGGTAATGTGAACAATAATAGTTCATGAAAACTCACATCCAATTAGCTATATATATCAGGATCTTTCCAACACATTGTGCTTGCCAACGGATAAAATGTAAAAAGGAAAGGTGAATATCACCATGACTCTTGTATGAAGTATAAGACAATAATAAAAGATAAGCCCTTCGCAGAGTGAAGCAGAGGTTGTCCTATGCTTTTATGGTTGGATGCACGAAATCTTAATGCAAAAGAACGTCACTTTATATTGCCACTTGTGATATGGACCGTTATTATGCAGTCCGTCACTTTTATTTCTTCCACATCACAAGATCGTATACAACTTATTTTCTCCACACTAATAAATCATACATATTCAGAGAGCAATTTTTATTGCATGCAACAACGACAACTTACTTGAAGGATCTTACTCAATCCATAGGTACGTATGGTGGACTCTCATGGCAAAACTAGGTTTAAGGATTTTTGGAAGCACAAGTAGTATCTCTACTTGGTGCAAAGAATTTGGCTAGCATGAGGGGGAAAGGCAAGCTCAACATGTTGGATGATCCATGACAATATACTTTATTTCAGATATAAGAAAATGCTACCTCTTGAGCACTGTGTTGGTTTTCCCTTGAAGAGGAAAGGGTGGTGCAGTAAAGCAGCCACTAGTAGAAAAAGGGTCAAATGTGAAGCACGTTAGTGCCGGTTTGAATTTGAGCTGGCACTAATGTGTGCATTAGTGCCGGTTCCAACGGCTAGCTGGCCGCTCTCATTAGTACCGGTTCGTGGAGAACCTTTAGTACCGGTTTGTGCCACGAACCGGTACTGAAGTGAGTGGTGGCAGGATGTTGTCAGTCCGGGGCCCCTCCAGCACCTTTAGTACCGGGTCATATCACGAACCGGTACTAAAGGTCGTCCTACATAGACCCTTCGTCCACCCGAGCTCGCTCTGTTCTTCCCCTTTCCCCTCTCCTCTCTGTTCTTTTCCCTCTTCCTCTCAAGCTCATCACACATTTTGCCCAAAATTTGTCAAGATTTGAAGGCCCCCATCCATTCAAATGATCACAAAGGTTAGCAACTTTGTCCTTTCATCTCTCATTGCTAGATTAGCTCGTGCAATGCTTTATATAGTGATTGATTTTTGAGTTTACTAATTTGGGAGGAATTATATATATGTGCTAGTATTTGATTTATATGCAATTTGAGGTCAAAAATAACACTTAGTTTGCATATGTAGGTGTGGTTTACTTAGCACCTTCTAAATCTCCGTCGTAACCACCGTCGATCGCTCGCAATGTCCCGTCGCCGGCACCACCTTGTGGTGAGCCTCTTGTTCATGAAGTTTTATATAAAAAATTGATGTTTGTGTGATTTGGATATATAGTTACTCGTATAATTATCTTACCCATACGTTGTTTGTTATACATAGTGCCATGGTTTTGATATCCGTCCCCGTCGGCCCTCGTCCGGGTTATGATTCGGATGTGGTATATTCTCTTTTAAAACTATTCATTGCATTTCGTGTTTATGACAAATTATGCCCATCAAGTTGACATAGATATTTGTATGTAGGAGGTAGTTGAACCGGAAATTCCAACCGACCCTATTGTCGAGAGGTTAAATTTAGTTGAAAGAGAAAACGAGGATTTGAAGGAAAAATTGAAAAGAATTGAGGGGGAGAAGATGGAATTGGAGTTGCATGTTGCCGATGTCGTCGATGATCACAAGATTAAGATGGAGAAAATGCGCTTGAAGATTAGAAAGATTAGAAAATATGCCATTCATAGTGAGGCTTGGTATCATTATGCTGTTGGATCAATTGTTACCTTAGTTGCGATCTTGATCGCATTTGTTGTTGCATTTAAATTCTTTAGCTAGAGAGTTATTTGTTTGTTGCATTTAAGTGTTGTATGATCTTTATGTATTGTATTAATTTGGTGTTTTCGGTGCTGTGTATTGAAGATGAGCCGGCAATGGATGTACGATGACCGATGCTCTCCCGAGTTCATTAATGGCGTGCGTACTTTTCTGCTTGCGGCTGAGGCAAACAAGCGGGCGGATGGTTTTATGCCTTGTCCATGTGCTGGCTGTAAGAATGGTCACAATTACTCTACGTCAAGAACCATTCACGTCCACCTGTTTGAGTCCGGTTTCATGCCCCACTATAATGTTTGGACCAAGCATGGAGAAAGAGGGGTTATGATGGAAGACAATGAAGAAGAAGAGGACGACGACAGCTATCCTGGCCATGGGTTCCCTGAATACGATGATACAACAATGAGGGAAGAAGCTGAGCCGGTAATGCGGGAAGAAGCTGAGCCGGCAATGCGGGAAGAAGCTGAAGAAGAGGCATCGGATGAGCCCGTTGATGATCTAGGTCGGGCCATTGCCGATGCAAAGAGAAACTGCGCAAGTGATTTGGAGAAGAAGAAGTTGCAGCGCATGTTAGAGGATCACAAAAAATTGTTGTACCCGAATTGCGTAGGTGACAAGAAAAAGCTGGGCACCACACTGGAATTGCTACAATGGAAGGCAGAGAATGGTGTATCTGACAAGGGATTTGGAAAGTTGCTGGTAATGATAAAGAATATGCTTCCAAAGGACAACGAATTGCCCGAGAGTACGTACGAAGCAAAGAAGGCTGTCTGCCCTCTAGGGTTAGAGGTGCAGAAGATACATGCATGCCCTAATGATTGCATCCTCTACCGCGGTGAGTACGAGGATTTGAACGCTTGCCCAGTATGCGGTGCATTGCGCTATAAGATCAGCCGCGATGACCCTGGTGATGTCGAGGGCGAGCGCCCCAGGAAGAAGATTCCTGCCAAGGTGATGTGGTATGCTCCTATAATACCACGGTTGAAACGTTTGTTCCAAAACAAAGAGCATGCCAAGGCGATGCGATGGCACAGAGAAGACCGTAAGAAAGACGGAAAGTTGAGAGTACCCGCTGACGGGTCGCAGTGGAGAAAAATCGAAAGAAAGTACGGGAAGGAGTTTGCAGATGACGCAAGGAACGTATGGTTTGGTCTAAGCGCAGATGGCATTAATCCTTTTGGGGAGCAGAGCAGCAACCATAGCACCTGGCCTGTGACTCTATGTTTGTATAACCTTCCTCCTTGGTTGTGCATGAAGCGGAAGTTCATTATGATGCCAGTGCTCATCCAAGGCCCTAAGCAACCCGGCAACGACATTGATGTGTACCTAAGGCCATTAGTTGAAGAACTCTTACAACTGTGGAATGGAACAGGTGTACGTGCGTGGGATGAGCACATGGGGGAAGAATTTGACCTAAAGGCGTTGCTGTTCGTGACCATCAATGATTGGCCTGCTCTCAGTAACCTTTCAGGACAGACAAACAAGGGATACCGCGCATGCACGCACTGTTTGGACGATACCGACAGTATATATTTGGCTAATTGTAAGAAGAATGTGTACCTGGGACATCGTCGATTTCTTCCGAGCAGGCATCCCGTAAGAAAGAAAGGCAAGCATTTCAAAGGTGAGGCGGATCACCGGACGAAGCCTCGCCACCGTACTGGTGCTGATGTACATGATATGGTCAAGGATTTGAAGGTGGTCTTTGGAAAGGGTCCTGGTGGACAACCTGTTCCGAATGACGCTGACGGACGCGCACCCATGTGGAAGAAGAAATCTATATTTTGGGACCTGCCCTATTGGAAAGACCTAGAGGTCCGCTCCGCAATCGACGTGATGCACGTGACGAAGAATCTTTGTGTGACCCTGCTTGGCTTCTTGGGCGTGTATGGGAAGACAAAAGATACACCTGAGGCACGGGAGGACCAGCAACGTATGCACGGAAAAGACGGCATACATCAGGGTCATGCAAGCTACGCTCTTACCAAAGAAGAGAAGGAAATCTTCTTTGAATGCCTGCTCAGTATTAAGGTACCGTCTGGCTTCTCGTCGAATATAAAGGGAATAATAAACATGGCAGAGAAAAAGTTCCAGAACCTAAAGTCTCATGACTGCCACGTGATTATGACGCAACTGCTTCCGGTTGCATTGAGGGGGCTTCTACCGGAAAACGTTCGATTAGCCATTGTGAAGCTATGTGCATTCCTCAATGCAATCTCTCAGAAGGTAATCGATCCAGAAATCATACCAAGGTTAGAGAATGATTTGGTGCAATGTCTTGTCAGTTTCGAGTTGGTGTTCCCACCATCCTTCTTCAACATCATGACGCACGTCCTAGTTCACCTATGCGAAGAGATTAACGTTTTGGGTCCTGTATTTCTACACAATATGTTCCCCTTTGAGAGGTTCATGGGAGTCTTAAAGAAATATGTTCATAACCGTGCTAGGCCAGAAGGAAGCATCTCCAAGGGCCATGAAAATGAGGAGGTCATTGAGTTTTGTATTGACTTTATTCCTGACCTTAAGCCGATTGGTGTTCCTGAATCGCGGCATAAGGGCAGACTGGATGGAAAAGGCACGCTAGGAGGGGAACAAATAATATGTATGGACGGACATTCTCTCACTGAAGCACACTACACAGTTCTACAGAATTCCGCCTTGGTGGCTCCGTATATGGATGAACACAAGAATTTGCTACGCTCCAAACACCCGGAGCGGTCTGATCACTGGATTACACGTGAACAAACCAGGAGTTTCGCCAGCTGGTTGCAGACACGTACCATGCATGACGCCTCTATTGAAGATGACCTGTACTTGCTGTCCCAGTTACCATCTTCGAATATAATGACTTTCAAAGGGTACGAGATAAATGGTAATACATTTTACACGATCGCCCAAGATAAGAAGAGCACCAACCAAAACAGTGGTGTCCGCTTTGATGCAGAAACCAAGACGGGAAAGGAAACATATTATGGTTATATACAGGACATATGGGAACTTGACTATCGACGTGGTTTGAAGGTCCCTTTGTTTCGGTGCAAATGGGTCAATATGACACGAGGCGGGGTAACGGAAGACCCGCAGTACGGAATGACAACAGTGGATCTCAACAATCTTGCGTATGCAGACGAACCATTCGTCCTAGCCAATGATGTGGCACAGGTTTTCTATGTGAAGGACATGTCTACCAAGCCGAGAAAAAGAAAAGATAAGGAAGCGAATGCATCGTACGATGAGCCAAAGCGGCACATAGTTCTTTCTGGGAAGAGAAACATCGTGGGAGTGGATGACAAGACAGACATGTCAGGAGATTATGAAAAGTTTGATGAAATTGCTCCATTCACAGTGAATATTGACCCGAGCATCCAGTTAAATGATGAAGATTTTCCATGGCTACGGCGCAAAGGGACACACGCGAAGAAAAAGTTTCACACCCAAAGATCTGGGATGTGATCGGCTTCACTATCATCACTTTCTTCTGTGTTTCACACCCAGGAGGGAATCTCTGTAATAGTTAGGGTAGCTAGTTATGTGTTTTGGCATTTGAAACGCGAAGAAATTTTATGTGCAAGCAAATTCTTTCATGCATTTACTGATTTTTTCAGCTAAATGACCCTGAAATTGAAAAGCATTTCAAATGAACTCAGAAAAGGTTGAAAGTTGGCATGGTATCATAATTTCACCCACATAGCATGTGCAAAAAAGTAGAGAGGGTTACCGCAAAAACTGGATGCACTTCGTATACAAAATGGACAATCTCTTCCGAAGTATCAGGGTTTCGAACGAAAACTCATCCATTACAAAGGCATTTCATTTTTTAAATAACCTAAGCATTACCAAATTGAATATAATGATAAAACACACTAATATTAAACATAAGAAAAAAGAATCACTGAAAAATCTATTTTCAAAGTTAAGTTATTCACAAACTAGTGATTCACACAAATTTCAAATAATTCAAAATTTAAACTATTCAAATTTGTAAACTACCGGTACTAACAGAAAGGTTGTAATTTTTTGTACCTAAAGCAAAAATATTCACAAAGAAACTCTAAATACAGCAAAAAACAACTCAAAAATAAATAAAACAAAATAAATAAAGCAAAAAAATAAGAAAAAAAGCCCACCTACTGCACCATAGCAGCCTGCATATGACTAGAAACCCAACCTGTTGTTGGGCCAGGATGCAGGCCCGCAAAGGCCCAGTAGGCCCACAGGGCAGCACAGAACATTTAGGCCCAGTAGGCCTGCTTTGGAGAGGAGCTCGAGGGAGCTACCGCACTGGGGCTTATAAACCAGTGCGGACGCCCCTCGGCTAGCGAGGTGGGACTAAACATTTCGCACCGCACCTGCGCCAGCGCACCCCCTTTAGTACCGGGTGGTGGCTCAAACCGGTACTAAAGGGGGGGTCTTTAGTACTGGTTGGAGCCACCACCCGGTACTAAAGGGGTGCCGTTCCCGCCGCTTGGCCTGGCCAAAATAGACCTTTAGTACTGGTTCGTGGCTCCAACCAGTACTAAAGGTTGTTCTATATAGGAAAACACTTCAAAAAATTTGTCAGTTTCTCATCTCCCCCTGCTTCTTTCTCCTCTGCCTCGTCGCCGCCACCCCTTGTCGCCGACCCCGTCGCCGTCCGTCACCGTCGCCGTCCCCGTCGCCGCACCGCACCCTGTCGCCGCGCCCCGCCCCGTCCTCCCGTCGTCCCCGCCCGGCCCATCGCCGCCCTGTCCCCGTCGTCGCCGCCCCGTCCCCGTCTCCATCTCCGTCTCCATCCCCGTCGCCGCCCCCATCGTCGCGCCTCGCCGGTGAGCTCCTGCCCCGGCCGCCATGTACCACATACGCGCGCACACACACACAATCTTTCTGTTTTTAGTTATAGAATTATTAGAAATGTTAGTTATATAGAAATGTTTTTTAGTTATAGAAATATTAGAAAGGTTAGTTATATAGAAATGTTAGTTATATAGAAATATTAGAAATGTTAGTTATATAGAAATATTAGAAATGTTAGTTATATAGAAATGTTAGTTATATAGAAATGTTAGTTATATAGAAATGTTTTTTAGTTATAGAAATATTAGAAATGTTAGTTTTAGTTATAGAAATATTAGAAATGTTAGTTTTAGTTATAAAATTTAGAATTTGCATATATGAAATCACAATCCATCATTTAAAAAATGTTACTTTACTTTTGCGGCATATAGTATTTGTTGTCGACGATGCCCGGCCCGCATCCTCGCCGTCGACCCGTTCGCGACGACATCTTGCTTCAGAGGACCCATGTCCGGGACTGGGCTCCGCCGGGCTGGCACTGGGAGGTGCTACCTTCAGGGGCGCGACGCTTGGTGAGGAACCCGACCCCGGGTCCCGTCGTCGACCCTCATCTCCTTTGGTGGCGTTCGCGTGGGCCACTTTCGGTGCGGAGGGAGCCGGCCCCGCCGGAGGTGGTACATCGCCGTGTCAGGGAGGAGGACGAGCACGTCCATCACTACATGGCTGCTATCGATGTCAGGTTCTCCAATACCTGGCAGGTTCTTTGGGGAGATCACCCGAGCTATGATCCAGTGATGGTTCCTTCACTTTGGTTGTCCACCGCCTAGATTACTCTCTAGTATTCAATCTTTATTAGCTAGCTAGCTAGCTAGTGATGTATTCGATATATAATATTCGAGATGATTTATTCGAGATTATATATATTATTCGAGACGATGTATTCGAGATTATGTCTATTATTCGAGACGACGTATTCGAGATTATATTCGATGATGCTTATTATGTACTATGATTGATTCAGTTTTTCCTTATTAATTGATTGCATCCATGCATTGTAATTTGAATATATTTCTTTTGGATTAGTTAAACAAAACCTATGGCGGACAATACCGGCAGAGAGGGAGAAGAGGCCCTGTTCAATATCATACGCAATCCTCGCGGGCCAGATGATGATCAGAATGAAGAAGATTATGACGGCTCCGAATATCTAAACAACACCGGGGAGGGTGATATGATATTCGATCGCGACGACCGAATTGATGAAGTCATGAACTATGAACATGACGAAGAAAATGTTGATCTTGAAACAACAAAGACCGGCGAGGTATATATATTTATATAAGCAGGCATCTGGTGATCATCACATGTTTTAAATGACTTGAAGATATATTAACGAATCGATCTTTCTTCTTTCAGCCATCCAGATCGAGCAAATCTTCAGGCAACAGGAAACGAGGCCCGAACAAAAAGTTGAAGGAGGGCGTAAAGTACAATATCGAGGCCATCAAACCTAATGGCGAACCATTAGCGCCTAAGAAGATTGCGGACAAGTTCATTCGTCAGTGCGGAGTTCTTGTGAAGGACCAACTCCCGATCTCCCTTCAAGAATGGAGAGAGCCAGCAAAGCCACGTCCAGGAGTTACTTTTGTCGACGACAGACAAAAACTTCTGCTTTGGGAAACGCTCATGGAACATTTCACCCTACCAGATCATTTCACAGATGCAGATGTGGAGAAAGTCAAGGACGCTGCTCTTAGGAAGATGGCGGTTGCATTCAACAACCACAAGAATCGTGAATAGGCCAAGTACGTCAAGGGAGGAAGGAAGACTCCAGTATTCAAGGGAACACTAGAGAAGCAAAGTGCTCATTGGGACGATTTCGTGAAATTCAAGGATTCGGAATTATCTAAGGAACGGTTGAGAATAAACAAGGCCAATGCCGCAAAAAAGGATAAGTTCCATAAGCTGGGGCCAGGTGGCTATGCGGTGGGAATGCCTAAGTGGGATAAGTCTGAGAAAGAGATGGAGGATGCAGGTGTCACTCCAGAAACATTGAGCTGCCCCCCCTAGGTGCAGGACTTGGTTCTATGCGCATGGGGGGGAGTTGGACCCGAAGACAGGCAAAGTTTCGAAGAAGGCATGTCTGGACGGAGCCGAAGATAAGCTACTTGTTGCAATAGAAGAGGCTCGATCGGGGGTGTTCCAGCCCAACAGAGAGAATGACGAGCTTACGCGTGCCCTGGGAAATCCTGAACACCCGGGAAGAACACGAGGCATGGGCGCTATTCCGTGGTATGAGGTGTTTTTGGACTGGAATGCCGACTATAGAACCCGTGCGAGAAAGAAGATTGCGGAGGAGAAGAAGAGGAAGATGGAGGAGGAGCAGAGGAAGCTAGACTATGAACGCCTTCAAGGCCTAGAATCAGCGCACGCGGACTTGGCAGTCAAATTCCAGCGGCAGCAGGAGCAGATCGACTCACTTAGCCAGCAAAGGGGGTCTCAGCAGCTGCAGCAGCTAGCGGATGATCCAGCATTGGATAGCACCGTCCCATCCATGCCAAGAAGCAGCATGGGTTCCGCCCCGGGCGACGCATTGCTGGATAGCTACCCAGTGGATGACATCATGGAGAACACTAACTGCGAGCTACACTTCAAAATGAAGAACATATCCATGAAGGTGGCGGACACCCTTGCTTTTACAAATCCCCCCGAGGCAACCTTCCATTGCAACCCGATTCCAGCGGGCTATGCTCGTGTCTTGGTTGATGAGGTGGTGGACCAATATTCAAGGCTAGATCTTGACATTCTTGGAGGTGACGATGAGCACACACTAGGAGAGGCCAACCATCGTATCATCCTATGGAGAAAGGATTGCATCATCTTTTGAAGGCCACCGACACCGCGTCATCCGACTCCTCATCAAAGTCCGCCACCGAGTCAGCAGACTCCCGCTCCTCCAAGTCCACCAACGCGTCAGGCCACTCCTCCTCCAAGTCCGGCACACCTTCAGGCCACTCCTCCTCCAAGTCCGGCACAGCTTCAGGCCACTCCTCCTCCTCCAACTCAGCCACGTCAGCCGTCTTCGCCGCCTCAGCAATCACGGAAGAGAGCCGCCTCAGCTATGGTGCGTAGCGGTACAAGTCGAGGTAGTACTGGAGGTACAGGCGGAGGCAAGTGATTTCAATATGGTCCAAGCCTCGTGCCTCTTCCACAGAGGCCTTACGACAAGTCCGAGGAGGAAAACGTAGCCATATCAAAGGCCGAGGTGGAAGCCCATTTTGCACCAAAACCGCCACCGCCGCCAAGGGAGAAAGTGCCTGAGGAAAAGATTGACCACTTCATTCGTATGACTAGAGCACCAGCTCCCAAGCCTGTTGACATAGACTATGAGTGCCACATCAAGAAGTTAAATCGAGCACGTCTACAGAAAGAGGCGAGCTCGAGCTCGAGCAAATCAGCTGGCAAAAGGAGCGGTAAAACCGTTCCCCAGCCGGGAGAACAGGCGGCGCAATCAACCCCCCCGCTTGTTGTGCCAACAACACATGAGAGTAGGCGCGCCCAATATTATTGTGGGCAAACCGTTAACGTTCCCGGGCTGGGTGATGTGGTAATAACCGAGGAGCATATTGAGCAGGCTGAAACGCTCATGATCACTGTTGGACAACTCCTCGATATCGAGCCCATGTCTCCGAGTAGAGAGGAGGAAATAAAACGGAAATATGTCCGGGGCCAACCTTTGGTCGAGCCAGACGAGGTCAAGAAGCTCCCAACGAGAATGTACGAATTGCATCAATGGTACATGGACATTACCAAGATTTCCAATCGAGAGTCCCTCATGGTGAATGTCAAGAAGGATCATTACTACCATGAGAAAGCTGTGTCCGTTGAGTATTCAGAACTATTTCAGCTATACAATCAAGACGCACTCAACAAATCTATCATCAGTTGCTATTGTCTGTAAGTGATTTCTTTCTGTAATTTAAGTCTCAAGCTAGCTGTAGTGATCATTTTGATCAATCATTACCTGTAATTATCCTCACTATATTCTTTTCTGTGGTATTATGCAGGATGAAGATTTATGAAATGAAAAAAGGTGGACGCTATGGCATTGGGTTCGTTGACCCAAATACCATTAATGAATACACATGGAAATTAGGTCCATATTACGAAAAAAGTGTAGAGGAAAGCATGCTAGAGTTCTTCAAGTGTCTCAAATACAATGAAGATATACTACTTCCTTACAACTTCGAGTGAGTCACACTGTCTTGCACTACAAATTCTGTTTTTGCCTACTAACTAGCTACATGTTTTTGCTTACATATGCCCGCTTAATTAAGACATGCAAACGTGTGTGCATGCAAATTTCACTAGATCTTGTTAATCATTAAAGTTGATGAAGGAACAGTTGAAGTACTAGACTCACTACTTAAGAAACCAACTGACTACACCATCTTGAAGGGGATAGTCAACAGGTAATTTCAATCATTATTAACTATATCTCGGCCTATTTAATTAGTTCGTCATTTCCTAATAACAACTATTTAATAACCCATTTATTCATTTTCTTTTTTGGCGGGCAGGGCTTGGGCAAAGTTCATTAGGGCCACTCCAGGCCCATGGAAACAAAATCTGAAATGGTATCGACCCCAGGTAAGTAATTAAGTAGTACTAGCTAGCTGTCATCTCTTTAATTATCATGCTTGATTAATTATTATCTGATCAAATTCCATTCTCGTAAAGGCCCTGAAGCATGCGCCGGGGAATAATCTGTGTGCATACTACGTTTGCGAGAATATTCGCATGATGGCGTCCGAAAGGAGCAGATCTCAAAGACAGGAGTGGGTACGTTTGTCAGAACACTATTCACAATTTTTATAGCATTATCGATATCTAGTCACACAACTAATACACATGCATATTGATCTCCTTCTTAACAGTTCAAAGAGGTGCGGGAGAAGCTCCTACCAGAGGACCACATAGAAGCAATTCAAGAGGAAATAGCAGGATTTTTGCTCGACCAGGTCATAGATCCCAATGGAGAATACTATTACCCGCTACCGTCCCCCATGAACCACTTCCAATTGTAATCGTGCTCTAAAGGCACCAATTAGGCTAATGCCACCGGCTCCAAAGGCACCAATTAGGAGAAATTGTAGATAGCTAGCTAATTGCATATATATACATGTGTGAATTAATTAATGGTGGTTGTGAGACATTCGATGATATATATATATATATATATATATATATATATATATAATGATCGGTTCTACTAGAAATTCTATTTATATATATGCATAACGTGTACAATATGTAGTATCGTAAAATACCAAAAAACAAAAAAGAATTAAATGGAAAACACAAAATTAAATGAAAAATAAATCATAAACCCAAACCCCCCAACCTTTTAATACCGGTTGGTGTCACCAACCGGTACTAAAGTGCTCCCTGCCCCCGAAGCTGGCTCGTGCCACGTGGTTGCCCTTTAGCACCGGTTCGTGCTGAACTGGTACTAAGGGGGGGGGGGCTTTAGTGCCCACACTTTAGTGCCGGTTACCGAACCGGCACTAAAGGGCCTTACGAACCGGTGCTATTGCCCGGTTCTGCACTAGTGAGCATAAGTATTTCCCTCAGTTTTTGAGAACCAAGGTATCAATCCAGTAGGAGACCACGCGCGAGTCACCTCGTACCTACACAAACAAATAAGAACCTCGCAACCAACACGATAAAGAGGTTGCCAATTCCTTCACGACCACTTGCAAGAGTGAGATCTGATAGAGATGATAATAATAAGATAAGTATTTTTGGTATTTTTATGATATAGATTGAAAGTATAGATTGCAAAATAAAATAGATTGGAAACTTGTATGATGGAAAATAGACCCGGGGGCCATAGGTTTCACTAGTGGCTTCTCTCAAGATAGCATAAGTATTACGGTGGGTGAACAAATTACTGTTGAGCAATTGATAGAATTGAGCATAGTTATGAGAATATCTAGGCATGATCATGTATATAGGCATCACGTCCATGACAACTAGACCGACTCCTGCCTGCATCTACTACTATTACTCCACACATCGACCGCTATCCAGCATGCATCTAGAGTATTAAGTTCATAAGAATAGAGTAACGCCTTAAGCAAGATGACATGATGTAGATGGATAAACTCATGCAATAGGATATAAACCCCATCTTTCTATCCTCGATGGCAACAATACAATACATGTCGTTTCCCCTTCTGTCACTGGGATCGAGCACCGCAAGATTGAACCCAAAGCTAGGCACTTCTCCCATTGCAAGAAAGATCAATCTAGTAGGCCAAACCAAACTGATAATTCGAAGAGACTTGCAAAGATAAACCAATCACACATAAAAGAATTCAGAGAAGATTCAAATATTGTTCATAGATAGACTTGATCATAAACCCACAATTCATCGGATCTCGACAAACACACCGCAAAATAAGGTTACATCGAATAGATCTCCAAGAGAATCGAGGAGAACTTTCTATTGAGATCCAAAGAGAGAGAAGAAGCCATTTAGCTACTAGCTATGGACCCGAAGGTCTGAGGTAAACTACTCACACATTATCGGATGGGCCATGGAGTTGATGTAGAGGCCCTCCGTGATCAATGCCCCCTCCGGCAGAGCTTCGGAAAAGGCCCCAAGATGGGATCTCTTGGGTACAGAAGGTTGCGGCGGTGGAAATAGGGTTTCGTCGTGCTCCTGGATGTTTGCGGGGTACGTAGATATATATAGGAGGAAGAAGTAGGTCGGTGGAGCAACGAGGTGCCCACGAGGGTGGAGGGCGCCCACTCCAAGTCTCCTGGATCATGTTTGTTCCAAAAATAATGCTCCCGAAGGTTTCATTCTGTTTGGACTCCGTTTGATATTCCTTTTCTACGAAACACTGAAATAGGCAAAAAACAACAATTTGGGTTGGGCCTCCGGTTAATAGGTTAGTCCCAAAAATAATATAAAAGTGTAAAATAAAGCCCATTAACATCCAAAATAGATAATATAATAGCATGGAGCAATCAAAAATTATAGATACGTTGGAGACGTATCAGAAAACATAACCCATTACATTGTCTTCCTTGTCCAACTTCAACTCTTTAGCATGTCATATTTTAATGAGTGCTCACAATCATAAAAGTTGTCTAAGATAGTATATTTATATGTGCAAACCTCTCTTTCTTTATTACTTCCTATTAATTGCAACGATGACCAAAACTATGCTTATCAACTCTCAACAACTTTTATTCATCATACTCTTTATATGTGAAGTCATTACTCTACATAAGATCCATATGATCTCTTTATTTCTTTTTATTCTTACTTTTATTCCCTCAAGATCATAGAAAGATAACCAAGCCCTTTACTCAAAACTAATCTTTATTATATATATATATATATATATATATATATATATATATATATATATATAGCTCACGGACTTGATTACATAGAAGGATCATAAAGCAAAACTCAAAACTAGATCTTACTAAAACTTTATTCTACTAGATCAAGATATAATCAAAAGGATCGAACTAAGAAAAATGGTAAAGATAAAGGTGTGATGGTGATACAATACTAGGGCACCTCCCCCAAGCTTGGCAGTTGCCAAGGGGAGTGCCCATACCCATGTGTTTATATCTCTTTCCTCGGGGGTCATGATGGTGGAGTTGTTGATGATGTAGGCTTGTCGTCCATCTTCCAAGGCATAGGCTTACCATCGTAAAAGGATGATCGAGTCTTCGGGATCCTCAAATCTGCAGCCAAACTCATCCTCTTGAATCTATATTCATACTCACAGTTTTGGTTTTGCAGGTCATAGATCTGGGCTTGGAGGCGCTCAATTTTCTCGTGAAGCTTGAATATGGCCTCCCCAATGTTCTTGGCATCCAACTTGTGGTTGTTGGCGAACTCCGTGATCATTATATGATTGGCATCGAGTCCACGTTCCACCATCTCCTGGCACTTGAAAACTTGTTGCTCCATTGCCTCGAGCCTTGTCTCCACGCTTCCGGTCCTCCTTGGTCCCTCAACATCACAGATGTGCAGCAACCCCTCACGCATCTCAATGGTTTGAGGATGTTGCAGCACTTCCGCGAGGTAGGGGTTGATGACCTTCTCGAAGAACTTGTCCTTGGGGGCACATGGAGACGTCATGGTGATCTAGTTCTGTCAGAAAAACAGCTCGAAACAAAAATAGAGGATATTTGCGTGGTACGGTGGTCAAAACCTTCGGGAGATTATATAATGAATTTTTACCGACCAAAAGAAGTATCATGCAAGAAAACGGAGTCCGGAGGGCACACGAGGTGCCCACGAGGCAGGGGGCGCGCCCAGGGGGTAGGGTGCGCCCTCCACCCTCGTGGATGCCTCGTTCCCCTTTCGGACTAATTCTTATTTTCCTATTTTCTTAAATATTCCAAAACGGAGAAAAATTGCCATTAGAACTGTTTTGGAGTCGGTTTACTTACCGTACCACATACCTATTCCTTTTCGGAGTCTGAGACATTCTGGAAAGTGTCCCTTATATATTCCTCTGGGGTTACGGTATCAATAACATTAGTTTCAACATTTATTGGATTACTCGAGATATAATGTTTAATTCTTTGACCGTTCACCACCCTCGGATTTGTGCCTTCGAAGTTGTTGATTTTGATGGCACAGGAACGATAGACCTCCTTGATAATGTAAGGACCTTCCCATTAAGAGAGGAGTTTGCCTGCAAAAAATCTTAAATGAGAGTTGTATAGCAAAACATAATCACCTACATTAAACTCACGCTTTTGTATCCTTTTGTCATGCCATCTTTTAACTTTTTCTTTAAACAATTTGGCATTTTCATAAGCCTGGGTTCTCCATTCATCAAGTGAGCTAATGTCAAAAAGCCTCTTCTCACCGGCAAGTTTGAAATCATAATTGAGCTCTTTAATGGCCCAATATGCCTTATGTTCTAGTTCGAGAAGTAAGTGACATGCTTTTCCATAAACCATTTTATACGGAGACATACTCATAGGATTTCTATATGCAGTTCTATAAGCACATAATGCATCATCAAGTTTCTTGGACCAATTCTTTATAGATCTATTAACAGTCTTTTGCAAAATTAACTTAAGCTCTCTATTACTAAGTTCTACTTGACCACTAGACTGCGGGTGATACGGAGATGAAATTCTATGATTAACATCATACTTAGCAAGCATCTTACGAAAAGCACCATGAATAAAATGTGAACCACCATCAGCCATTAAGTATCTAGGGACTCCAAATCTCGGAAAAATAACTTCTTTAAGCATCTTAATAGAGGTGTTATGATCAACACTACTAGTTGGAATAGCTTCTACCCACTTAGTAACATAATCAACAACAACTAAAATATGTGTATACCCATTAGAGGAAGGAAACGGTCCCATATAATCAAAGACCCAAACATCAAATGGTTCAATAACAAGTGAATAATTCATAGTCATTTCTTGACATCTACTGATATTACCAATTCTTTGACATTCATCACAAGACAAGACGAACTTATGGGCATCCTTGAAGAGAGTAGGCCAATAAAAACCAGATTGCAACACCTTATGCGCAGTTCTATCTCCAGCAAGGTGTCCTCCATAAGCCTCGGAGTGACACTTGCGTAGGATATGTTCCTGTTCATGCTCAGGTACACAACATCTAATAACACCATCGACTACTTCTTTGTAAAGGTGTGGGTCATCCCAGAAGTAATGTCTTAAATCATAGAAAACTTTTTCTTTTGTTGGTATGTGAAACTAGGTGGTATAAATTTAGCAACAATGTAATTAGCATAATCAACATACCATGGAGCAGTACGAGAAGCATTTATGACAGCTAATTGTTCATCAGGAAAGCTATCATCAATAGGTAGTGGGTCATCAAGAACATTCTCTAACCTAGACAAGTTGTCTTCAACGAGGTTCTCATCTCCCTTTCTATCGATAATATGCAAATCAAATTCTTGTAGCAAGAGAACCCATCTAATAAGTCTAAGTTTAGCATCTTTCTTTTCCATAAGATATTTAATAGCAGCATGATCAGTGTGAACAGTTACTTTAGAATCGACAATATAAGGTCTGAACTTATCACAAGAAAATACAACTGCTAGAAATTATTTTTTAGTAGTAGCATATTTCTCTGGGCACTGTCTAGAGTTTTACTAGCACATTGGATAACATTTAATTTCTTATCAACTCTTTGTCCTAGAACAGCCGCTACAGCATAATCACTAGCATCACGCATAATTTCAAAGGGTAAATTCCAATCAGGTGGATGAACAATAGGTGCAGAAATCAAGGCTTTCTTAAGTATTTCAAATGCTTCTACACAATCACCATCAAAGACAAATGGACCATCTTTTTGTAAGAGATTAGTCAGAGGCCTAGAAATTTTAGAGAAGTCCTTAATGAATCTCCTATAAAAACCGGCATGACCAAGGAAATTTCTTATACCTTTAATGTCCTTATGTAGCGACCAGACCTCAAACGGTCCAATCTCTGTGCTCAGGTGTCATCCCTGGATCAGTAATGCTGACACCACACAGTACTTGAAGGATTTATAACAGAGTAGCAATCACACACTTTGTCGGGGAAACTGATCCACGAACACCTATGGGGCCGGCGGACCGGGCCCCTTTCGGTTCGGCAGGGGGGGGGGCGGAGATCGCACGAAGAGCAGATCGAGGCGAAGCACACGAGCAGTTTTTACCCAGCTTCAGAGCTCTCCGGAGAGATAACACTCCTACTGCTGCTTGTCTGGTTCTATTATCTTGTGTTCTTGCTCTAGAGAGAAAGAGCGTAGTGTTTTCTGGGTTACGAATGAATCGAACCGACCTCCGGGCCCGAACCCCCTCTACATTGCGCATGAGCCTCCTTTTATACGCTAAAGGGGTCACCGACAGGTGGCAACACAGAGAAGGGTACAAATGTAAAAAGCGAGGTGGTTGGTACAGTTACTTGTACAGTGCACCCTACCTAACCCTGACAGCAGGGGACAAGGGCATTAAATACTCGTCTGGGTCGCCCAAACAGTGCAGAAAAGGACCGTTAGGGGCGCCACCGTTCGCCACGATGGTGATCTTGTCAGCTTCGCCAGCCACTGCGCACCGCTGGCTGCACAGCCTCCCGCCACGCGCGCCTGGAGAGGCCCCCAGGGTGACACGTTGGTGGATGCGCTGGAGCGTGGGCACAGAGTGGCCGCCTACCGCGGCAAGCGCCTTGCCGCTGCTGTTATCTTGTCGGGACCAGAAGCTTGTCGCTCACCGGGCCTTGAGGTACCTTGGTTGGCCTTCCCGGCAAGCTCCTCTTGCCGGGGTCTTGTTATCTTGCCGGAGCGCATGGCGCATCGTGGCAAGTTCCTTGACGTGCCTTGGTTGGCCTTCCCGGCAAGCTCCTCTTGCCGGGGCCTTGTCTCCTGAGCTTAAATACTTTGTTCTTGGATGGCTCCAAGGGAATCACGGAGGATCTTGGCGTTCTCCCGGCAAACCTTGCCGCGGGGCGCTGCAACTGCCCGTGCACAAGTTCGGGGTACTAGGGTACCCCTATTCTAGTACATCGACAGGAGCCCCCGGGCCTGGGCCAGACACGGTGCCGAGCGCTGTTGGGCCAGGCCCAAGACAGGGCACGGGCACACGCAGACTGGGCCACGCCGAATACTGCTCCGTATCCACCGCGCTCTCCCCTAACGGCACGCGTTGATTGCGGCGTCGTGGGAGAGGTCGTGGGTGGTTCTTTATTCGGAAGGGCGAAACGTCCGCCCCCTCCCTCTTTATAAGCAAAGGAAACATGGGCAGTTTGTTCCCCCTCGCTAGTTGCTACTTCTCCATCTTCACGAACCTCCGCCGCTCCCCCCTTCTTCTCGAAGCCAAGAGAGCGGCGCTCCGCCCCCCATTGCCACCAGCATCACCAACGCCGTCGACCTCCCCCACCACCTCCGCCATGGCTCCAAAAGCCGACAAGGGAAAGGGCGTGAAGTCGGCCGAGGCGCAGCGGCTCGCGGCGCTGCGGAAGGAGCGGGCGATCTTCTCCCCCCAGCTCGGCGTGCAGGAGCTGAGGGAGTACTTCTACCTCTTTTGGGCGATGGAGACGCGTGCGCATCCCCGCACGAGGGTACTCCCGGCCGCTGCTTCGGAGCTGGCTCCAAACGGGTACCCATTCTTCGCGCTATTCTTCTATTGCGGGCTCTGCCCGCCCTTCTCGGAGTTCTTCTGCGATATCATGAACACCTACGGCTTCCGCCTCCTTGACTTCACCCCCAACGCCGTTCTGACCATGGCAGTTTTCGCACATTTGTGCGAAAACTTTGTCGGAGTCCACCCCAGTGTTGCCCTTTTCCGCCACTTCTTCATACCTCAGGTAGAGAGAGGAGAGACGCTTGCCGGAGGGATTGCCTGGATCTCGAGAGTCGGCAAGAAGGAGGCGTACTTGGAGGGTGAGCTCCGCAGCAAGTGGGATGAGTGGAGAGCGGAGTGGTGCTGGATCGTCGAGGAGAATCCACAGCCCTTCAACGCCGTGCGCCAAGCTCCGATAGTGCGTGGCAATGACTGGAGCAACGTGGCCCCGGAAAACGAGAGGCTGAAGATCGCCATCACTAGGATCCTTCGCCTCAGGCTTGCCGGGCTCACTGTAGGCGCTGTAGGCACAGATTTCCTCCGCTGCCGCATCGCCCCCCTGCAGGAGAGGGGGAGGCCCGCCTGGGAATTCAAGAACTCGACGGACATCATGAGGTTGCGGCCAGGCCTCAACTACAACTTCACCGTCTTGGAGCTGGATGCAATGCTCCTGGAGTTGTTCAAACGTGACCCCCAGCACCCATTCACGCTGCCGAGGGGCGTAGTTCCATTGTGCAACAATTCTTCGCTTGACCGGATCTGCGCCATGATGCCGTTGTGCGATTCACACGGAATCGTTCCAACTTGGCAAGAGCCTGCGGATGACGTCGTGCAAGCGTTCTTCGACAACTTGGACGAAGTGCCGGTCCACACCGACGAGCAGAAGAGCCTCACCCGTGACACCACCGATGAGGAGCTGCAGCGCATCGCCACTAGGGCGGAAGAGGTTGCGGCCGCAGCTGCCGCGGGCGTGTTCGGGTTCACTGTGGAGGAGGCGGAGGCGGCAGAAGTGGCAAACCTTGCCGAGCGTGCGGAGTTCATTGGCGAGGAAGAGCCTGCCGGTTTTGAAGCCGAGCCGAGCGAGGCCGGCGAGGAAGAGCCCGAGCCTTCAGAAGGCTTGCCGCAGGCGGAGCCCCCGGCCCCGCCAAGGAGGCGTCTTCACAGGGCCGCGGACGTAACGGGGCGGCAGCCGGCTCAATAGCCGCCAAGCCGTGCGACACACTCTACCGCGGCAAGCAATGTTGCCGCGGGAGCGTCTCACGCAACAGTGGCAACTGGAGCGGGATCTTCCCAGGCCACCGCCACCGCCCCCGCCAAGCGGGCAAGGGATCCTACTCCTCCGCCTTGCCGCACCAGAGGGGAGCCGGACTTCGATCTTTCCGCGCTCAGCTCCGACGAGGAGGAAGAAGAGTAAGCTTCTTTGGTGCTCTTGTAGTTCTTCAATTTTTCTGTTTTTATCTTGTATCTGACTTGCTTCAATCTGGACTCCTTTCTTTTCAGGACGCTGGCCCAGAGAGCGGCGAAGAGGGCCAAGGCCGCGGTGATCGTCATCGAAGATGACCCCACCGTGTCAGCAGGGGGTGGGTCCGAGACCACCTTGACGGACCCGGCAATCACTCCTCAAAGCAGCCCCCAGCGCAGCCCCCAGCGTAAGTTCATAGTTAGCTTTCTGCTGTCGGGCGCGCATGAGTGCTTTTTCCTTTGTTGATATCTTGCTTGTTGATTTGTGTAGGAGCAGAGCAGCCACATCAGGAGCGCCCGGAAGCTGGTCCCGAAGTGCCATCTGCTTCGACTACGCCGCCAAGGGAGGGGTTCCCGGTAAGGGAGCGCTCTCCGGCAAGGGAGAACTCTCCGGCAAGGGGCAGCACCGTCGATCCTGCGGCGGCCGAGACCGCAACTGCAGATCTTGGCACAGGTAATTCACTTGTCCAAAAACTTTCCCTTGGGTTCTTCTTCTTCTGATTTTCTTCTCTTGGATTTTTGATTGATTTTTCTCCCTTCTTCGTTCTTCAGACCCATCTGCGGCTGAGCCAATGGAGACAGAGGGCGCCGGCGAGGAAGGGACCGGTGCTGATGAGGCCGCCGGCGAGGAGGCCGCCAAGGCTGCCGCCGCAGAAGCCGGCGAGGGGTCGGGCGATCGCACTGACGACCCTGAGGCCGCAGGAGCGCCAGGCGCTGCGCCGACCGCCGATCCCTCTGCCGCTTCTGCGGAGCCGGGCTCCGAGGAGCCCCAGCCCGGCGCCTACTTGAAGGCCGGCGACGATATCTTCATCAAGCTACCCTGGGCGTCGAGCTCCAGGGCGCCGGTCGAGGGGGAAACTTTTGATGGGGAGGTGCTCGCCTCTGCTGGCCTGTCGTTGGTCGACGCGCCCAGCAGCAGCAGTGGCGAGCCTGAGGAGGAGCAGCTGCTGCGGAAGCTGCTGTCACTCTACCGCGCCCGGCAAGCCAAGCTAGCTTCCCGGGAAGCGCTTGTCGCGAAGGCGGGAGTTGACATGGAGAAGCGCGCGGAGGAGCTCCGGGGCCAAAATCAAGAAGCTCTCCGGTCCCTGGCACAGGAGCGGGAGCGACTCGACGAGGAGCACACGACCTTCCTTCTTGAGAAGGCCGAAGCTGAGGAGGAGCAAAGGCTGGCCGCCGAGAAGCAGTCCGCGCGAGAAGGAGAATTGGTGCAGCGGAAGGCCAACCTCGACAGCTACGAGGAGGAGCTCGCCGAGCGCGAGAAAGCACTTGGCGGGGCGCTCAAGGAGGCAAAGGACGCTGCCGCGATCGCAGAGGCCGCCAAGAAAGAGCTAGAGGAGAAGGTGGTGCAGCTGGAGGCCAACATTGGGAAGAGCGGCGAGGAGCTTGCCGCGCTCAAGCGTGAGCGTGAGAAAGATGCTGCCGCCCACGGTGAGCTGCAAGGCCTTCTCGCTGAGAGAGGCAAGGAGCTCAGCGCCGCCAAGGATTCCAATGCGGACCTGGAGTTGAAGCTGGCCACGCTGATGCAGACGCTGGAGGCCGCCAAGGAGCGGGAGAAGACCTTGTCGGAGAAGGTCAAAGCTGACAAGGCGCTGCTGGAGAGCATCGCAGTTACCCAGAACTTGTTCAGAGACACTATGGAGCACTGGACCGAGGGTCTGGTGAATATTGCCGCAGTCATCAACGAGGAGCTGGCGCAGCTGGGGATGGAGGACTTTGGGTATCCCTCCGACGAGAATCTCCAACCCAGCGCCAAGCTCAGCCTGTTCTTCAAGGGCGTGGCGACGGCACTCCAGCGGCTCCGGGAGAGGATCCCAAAGCAGCTGGCCGACGAGTCGCGCAAAATCTGCGCCGGGGTTCTCCAGAAGGTGCTGATGAAGGTGGCCTTCCGCAATCCAGGCCTCAGCTTCACCAACGTCCTCAAGTCCTTGCCGCCAGACGCCGATCGGGACGCACTCAAGGCCCTTGTCGCACCCATTGTGGACAAGGTGAGCGAGATCAAGAGGGTCGAGGGCGGACGCGTAGACTAGGCCGCCCATTTCTTCTTTTCCCTTGTCGCTGCTAATCATGTTATGAAAACAGTCTGTTAGAGCTGCGACAAGTTATCTTGTAATATAACTTTATTTCTGTTATCAATTGCTATGTTATTTCCTCTACTAGATTCCTTCCTTTGTATGTTTTTACCCTACGCTTCTAGGGAACTTGTCGGCGCAGGCACCCGAGCCGCGAGCGCTGAGTGCGGAACTTCAGCAGCCTGCTGGCGGCGCTGCTTCCGACAAGAAACCTTGTCGCGACTAGATGCAGCACACTTAAGTTGTTGAGCGGACTCGAAACAAAGTAAGGGCGCAACTAGCCACGAGTTGGTTCCTCCGCGCACAGGTTTTCCATACAAAGCAGGGTCGTTCGAGGAAGATAACTCAAAAATTTAAAAACTGATTGCTCAAACTTTGGCAACTTAGCTTTTCTGTCGTTTGCTTCCCGGCAAGGCAAAACTTTGCTTGAACGACGCCTGGTCCATACCACAATCTTCTCCTTCCCCCCCGGCAAACTTGTGTGCGAGGGAACCTTCTTTTCCTTTGTTGAAAAAGAAGAAAGAAGAGAAAATAATAATATGGAGCCCTTCGGCTCGTTATTGCTTACCGGATGTAGGTGCTGCACAAAGTGTCAGATAACGCATGCAAGAAAGAAACTAATGCATGAAATGGACAAGTTGTGCGGAGCACATGGGGTTTTACTTATGCACGGGATCTGCGCCCGGCTTTGTACAAAGGATTACATGCAACAGCGGCAAGACTTGTACAAAAGGTGGTTGCCGGAACGGGTTCCGGCAACCGCGCCCTACAGGAAAAACTTACGAAGATGTTCTATGTTCCAGGAGTTGCTCACCGGAATGCCATCTTCGGTCTCAAGGCGGACAGCGCCGGGCCTTGTGACTCGTTTCACCCGATAAGGGCCTTCCCACTTCGGCGTCAACTTGTTGGAATTCTTGGCGGACTGAACGCGCCGAAGAACAAGGTCGCCTTCCTCGAAGCTTCTGGCCTTAACTTTGCGGCTATGGTAGCGGCGCAAAGCTTGCTGGTATCGAGCAGCTCGTACAGCAGCCTGAAGACGATCTTCCTCAAGGAGCAGCGCGTCGTCTTGTCGCAGCTGTTCTTGCTCAAGCTCATCATAAGCGAGCACTCGAGGCGATCCGTATACGAGTTCCGTGGGGAGAACTGCCTCTGCTCCATAGACTAGAGCGAAAGGTGTCTGGCCAGTGGCTCGATTTGGCGTCGTTCTGATCGACCAAAGAACCACCGGCAGCTCCTCGATCCAGTTTCTTCCGCACTTGCGCAGCCTGTCGAAAGTTCTGGTCTTGAGCCCGCGCAGCACTTCAGCATTTGCCCTCTCTGCTTGACCGTTGCTTCTTGGATGAGCAACAGAAGCGAAGCAGACCTTGGCGCCAAGGTCTTGGACGTACTGCATGAAGGTGCGGCTCGTGAATTGCGTGCCGTTGTCGGTGATGATCCTGTTAGGGATCCCGAAACGGCAAACAATTGACCTGAAGAACTTGACTGCTGACTGTGCTGTCACCTTCCTCACTGGCTGCACTTCCGGCCACTTTGTGAACTTGTCGATTGCGACGTACAAGTACTCAAAGCCCCCGACAGCTCGGGGGAAGGGGCCGAGGATATCGAGCCCCCAGACCGAAAATGGCCAGGATAAAGGGATCGTCTGGAGAGCTTGAGCTGGCTGGTGTATCTGTTTGGAGTGGAACTGGCACGCTTCACACTTGGTTACTTGTGCAGTTGCATCCTGGAGGGCTGTCGGCCAAAAGAAACCTTGCCGGAAAGCTTTGCCGGCAAGTGCTCTTGCGCCAATGTGGTGGCCACATATGCCTCCATGTATCTCTGCCAACAGCTTTTGTCCATCTTCCCGGCAAATACACTTCAATTTCACACCGTTGAGTCTTCTTCTGTACAGTATGCTATCGACAAACTGGTACATACTTGACTGCCGGGCTACTTTTTCCGCTTCTTCTTGCTCTTCGGGAAGTTCTCCTGTCTGAAGGAAATGGACAATCTGCTGTGCCCATGCTGGAGCTTGTGGCTTGACAACAAGGACTAAAGGCACATCTGCTGCTGTGGGAACATCCGCTTCCACGGCAAGGACTTGCGGCCCTGCCGGAGCTTGATGTTCCCCGGCAAGCTTGCCGGAGCAAAACTTGTCGGGAGCGTCTGCTTCAACGGAACAAACCATAAGGCTTGCCGGAGCAGACTGCCCCTCAGCATCCTTGGTGTTGATCTTGGGGACTTTCTTGGCGGCGGCTTCGGGGAGCTCTGCCGGAAAGTAGTCACCAGAAATCAACTTCCTCTTCTTGCTTTGTCCAGTTGATGGTGTTACGGATGGTTGAGTCAACTTGAGCACAAAGATCCCTGGTTCCACAGGTAACTTTAGTGCGGCGCACTTTGACAGGCCATCAGCAATGTCATTCTGAGCTCTTGAGATATGCTCCATCTGTAGGCCGTCAAAGTGCTCTTCTAGCTTCCTCACTTCATCAACATATGCTTCCATCAATGGACTCTGGTAGTTCTTGTTCACTTGGCGGACGACAAGCTGTGAGTCACCCCTGACAATGAGCTTCTTGATCCAAGGTCTGCTGCGATTCTGAGACCAGCAAGCAATCCTCATACTCTGCAAGTATTGTTGGTTGCTTGCTCCTTGGGAAAGTGCAATCATGGATACGTACTTGAGGTGCTCTCGTGGTGCGACAAGCAGCACGCCTGCACGGCGCCTTGCAGCAGAAGGCACCACAAGTACATCAGCCACTTTGCTTGCCCTTGACGGTGGCTGTCCTGAATTTTTTTCTTTGGCGTCCACTCTCTATGAACTCTTTCGCTGGATGTTGAGTGCTCTCAAACTTGAGGCCAAGCGAGTTCCAGCGCCCAGAACCTGCCTATCCTTCTGGATTTGCAGTATCTCTTCAGCGGAAAGTGAACGATTATGTCTTGAGTAATGGCCAGCTTTCTCGAGGCATGAGGAGGCGGCTTGCCACCAGAGTACCTTGATCTAGCCCCTGTAGAAGGAACTGACAAGTAACTGACTCTGCACAATCTCTCTCATCTTATCATGTCTGCGCAGATTCATCTCTGTCGGACGAGTTGTCGCGAGCCCCTGCTTGTCGCTGATGCACTCGTGTTGCTGCCATATTGCCTCCTCTCGCGCTGCACTAACACTGTTGGTTGCGCTAATACAGCAGCAACTTCTCTGCGGCTTAGTTGCGAAGTTGAAGTGGAGGACAGGTATCTCTCAAGTCGCAGTGCACCTCCTCGAGTCATTTAGACTTGCTTTTCAAATTTTGAAAATGGGGACGCGCTCAGCGATCTAAGATAACTGCTGGAGCAGCCAGCAACGCAAGCTTCGTACATCCTTGAGCGCTTGGTGCTCGATTGCTCAAGCCTTGATTTGTCGGATGCTTCAATCCCGCTGGAACGAAGAACCGGAGCTTCCGAGGATCCAATGCGCACTCTTGGTAGCTTGAGTGATCTGCGCAGATTTGCAAATGTTGTCTCTTGAATCAGGGTCGCCCTGTTCTTGCTTTTGACCACTATGTCATCCATGTAGGCTTCCACATTTCTGTGCATCTGTGGCTCAAAAGCGTGGTGGACTACCCTTGCGAATGTTGAGCCAGCATTCTTCAAACCGAAAGGCATCCGTACGAAGCAGTACGTGCCACACGGGGTGATAAATGCGGTTTTCTCTTCATCTTCTTCTGCCATGAAGATCTGATGGTATCCTGAGTATGCATCAAGAAATGAAAGCAAATCACATCCGGCTGTGGAGTCAACAATCTGGTCAATGCGCGTCAAGGGAAATGGGTCTTTGGGACAAGCTTTATTAACATCAGTGAAGTCAATACAAAGCCTCCATTTCCCGTTAGCCTTGCGCACGAGAACAGGATTGACCAACCACGTGGGATGGAGCACTCCTCTAACAAGGCCTGCTACTTCCAACTTCTTGATTTCTTCTGCGATGAATTCTTGGCGCTCCACTGCCTGTTTCCTGACTTTCTGCTTGACAGGCCGCGCATGAGGACAAACGGCAAGGTGGTGCTCAATTACTTTCCTGGGAACACCGGTGATATCAGACGGTTGCCACGCAAACACGTCGACATTCGCCCGCAGGAAAGCAACGAGCGCGCTTTCCTGTTTGGGGTCAAGAGTGGCGCTGATGGTGAAGGTACCACCAGTGCCGTCCTCCTTGGCGGACACCTTCTTGGTCTTAGGTGGAGCTGTCATTGCCTTCTTACACTTGCCGGTGGAGCTCGATGGTGCGTCCTCGACGGTAGCGCTGCACTCCGAAGAGGTGCGCTTGCCGGAGTGGGCATCAGAACTCTTGCCGGACTTGGTCTTCTTCTTCCCCCCGAGAGCTTTAGTGGCAAGTGTCTTGCGTTCTGCTGCGGCTGCTGCTTCCCGGTAGATCTTGTCGGCACAGATAAGAGCATCCTTCTTGTCGCCAGGGACAGAGATGACGCTTATCGGGCCTGGCATTTTCAGTACGTTGTATGCATAGTGAGAGGCTGCCATGAACTTGGCGAGTGCCGGACGGCCAAGGATTCCATTGTAAGGTAATGGAAAGTCAGCAACGTCAAACGTGACCCTCTCAGTCCTGAAGTTCAGCTCGCTGCCAAATGTTACTGGCAACGTGATCTTTCCCTTCGGCTTGCTCCTTCCCGGGTTGATTCCTTGAAATGTACCGGTCTCTTCGAGCTCGCTGTCAGGGATCTGGAGTTTCTGGAGCACCGCGGAGGAGATCAGGTTCAAGACAGCCCCACCGTCAACTAGCATCTTAGTGACCTTGAGGTTGCGGATTGTTGGTGAAACCAACATCGGCAAGCACCTGACCGCAGTTATGCGATCAGGGTGGTCCTCAGTATCAAAGATGATAGGCGTGCTGGACCATTTCAGAGGCTTGCGTGACTCGACGGGCGGTTCTGCTGCATTAACTTCCCGCACCCACTGCTTGAGCTGGCGGTGCGAGGTATGCAGAGAAGCACCACCGTCAACGCACAGGACCTCTATGGCTTTTTGGAACTCCTGCTCATCAGTCTCCTCATCATCCATGTTTTCATCGTCGTCGTCATCTTCATCCTTGTCGCGGCCGCGAGGGGGTCTGTCTCCTTGCCGCTGCTTGGCCTTGCCGCAGCGTCCTCCTCGGCCGGGACGTTTCTTGCCGGATCCCCTAGCACCTTCCTGGGCCTTCTCCTTGTCGCGCCGCTCGTATTCAGCTTTCTGTTGCTCAACAAGCTGCTCGACTTTCTTACAGTTCTGGAGATCATGGCCCTTGGTGCAGTGGATCTTGCAATACTGCTTGTTGGTGCCGTCCTGCTTGTCGGCGACCGCCACCTCCGCGGCAACCTCCTTGCCGGAGTCACCAGCTTTGGCTTCCTTGGCGCCACCACCATTGCCGGACTGCTCAACAACTAGCACCTCTTTGCCTTTCCTCCTTCTGTTGTTCCGCCGCTGGTTTTTCCTTGCCGGGGCAGCATCTTCACTGTCAGATCCTCCCGCTCCTACATTCTCTCCGGGGAGTCTCCTCCCTTCCTCAGCACGTGCACACTTGTTGGCCAGTGCATATAACTCACTGACGTCCCTGATCTTGCACATCGCCATTTCCTCCCGCATCCTGCGGTTTCGCACGTTCTGATGGAACGCACTGATCACCGCGGCAGGGTGGACGTCTGGGATGTTGTGCTGCACACTGCTGAATCTCTGAATGTATTTGCGCAGGGGCTCTCCTTCCTTCTGGGCGAGCAGATGAAGATCACTCTCCCGGCCATGAGGCTTGTGTCCGCCTGTGAAGGCACCGACAAACTGATGGCACAGATCAGCCCAAGAGGATATGGAGTTGTCCGGCAAGTGCATGAGCCAGGACCTGACGTTGGGCTTGAGTACCAGCGGGAAGTAGTTGGCAAGGATCTTGTCATCCCGTCCCCCGGCAGCCTGCACCGCAATGGTGTAGATGCTGAGGAACTCTGACGGATGCGTCTTGCCGTCGTACTTCTCCGGTATGTCTGGCTTGAAGTTCTTCGTGCTGGGCCACTGGACTTGCCGCAGCTCACGAGTGAACGCAGGGCAACCTACCGCGTACGGCAGATCGCCTGGTTCCCCTGGCGCATGCATGTCAACAGAGGGTCCAGCGCGCTTGTCGGATTGACGTCGCGCTTCTCTTCGGTGCTCGATGCGAGTTCGAGCATCTTCTTGTTGTCGATCATGAAGAACTTGGCGCTGATCGCGACGAGCTCGTGGATCCGACGATGCAGTGGAGTCGCTGTCGAGGTGGATCTGGCGAGTCGGCGATCTTGGCCTTCGGGGTGGTGATTGCATGGTAGTTGCACCTCCTCCCGTTTCGTCGCCACCGGCTCACGCCAGGCAACCCTGCCGCGGCGGTGACGCGCTCAGCCGCCGTGGAGTGTCGCCGTTGGTGTAGCCGATGAGACTCTGAATGGTGGCCCTCCATTCATCGATCTTGTCCGACGTCGGAGGGTAATCTAGGAGCAGTTGAGCTCGCGCCAAAGCTTCTGCTGGAGTGGTGGGTGGCAGTGGCGGACGGCGCGAGGAGCGAGATGTGCTCGGACTCCTAACTATGTTAGAAGGAGCAGTATCCCGTCCAGGCGACCGTGCCCCGCTCATGCCAGCACGCTGGCGTGCATGCTGGTCTTGAGCGCCCCGAGATCCACCAGCTTGGTCTTGGCCTATCATGCGTATGGCACTGCAAGTGCCATGACGCTGTTTGTCTTGCGCCTCCTGAGAGTGGCGTGGAACATGTACAGTCGCCGAGGTTTGTGCAGCCTTGTCCTTGGACTTGGCAGCATCATAAGCTTCCTCGTCGACGTCCATTCTTCCGCCGGCGTCCATTCCACCACCCGTTTGCTCCAACGGTGGCGGAAGTGACGTGGACGGAGCGGCTGCCGCCGAAGTCTTCTTCTTCGGAGGCATGTTGATGAAGGGAATGAAGATCTAGCTCATGTGAATGCCGGATCAGGTTCACACAATCTCGATGCCCCCTACCTGGCGTGCCAAAGATGTCAGGGAAACTGATCCACGAACACCTATGGGGCCGGCGGACCGGGCCCCTTTCGGTTCGGCGGGGGGCGGAGATTGCACGAAGAGCAGATCGAGCCGAAGCACACGAGCAGTTTTGACCCAGCTTCGGAGCTCTCCGGAGAGATAACACTCCTACTGCTGCTTGTCTGGTTCTATTATCTTGTGTTCTTTCTCTAGAGAGAAAGAGCGTAGTGTTTTCTGGGTTACGAATGAATCAAACCGACCTCCGGGCCTGAACCCCCTCTACGTTGCGCATGGGCCTCCTTTTATATGCTAAAGGGGTCACCGACAGGTGGCAACGCAGAGAAGGGTACAAATGTAAAAAGCGAGGTGGTTGGTACAATTACTTGTACAGTGCACCCTACCTAACCCTGACGGCAGGGGACAAGGGCATTAAATGCTCGTATGGGTCGCCCAAACAGTGCAGAAAAGGACCGTTAGGGGCGCCACCGTTCGCCATGATGGTGATCTTGTCAGCTTCGCATGCCACTGCGCACCGCTGGCTGCACAGCCTCCCGCCACGCGCGCCTAGAGAGGCCCCCAGGGCGACACGTTGGTGGATGCGCTGGAGCGTGGGCACAGAGTGGCCGCCTGCCGCGGCAAGCGCCTTACCGCTGCTGTTATCTTGTCGGGACCAGCAGCTTGTCGCTCACCGGGCCTCGAGGTACCTTGGTTGGCCTTCCCGGCAAGCTCCTCTTGCCGGGGCCTTGTTACCTTGCCGGAGCGCATGGCGCGTCGCGGCAAGTTCCTTGACGTGCCTTGGTTGGCCTTCCCGGCAAGCTCCTCTTGCCGGGGCCTGGTCTCCTGAGCTTAAATACTTTGTTCTTGGATGGCTCCAAGGGAATCACGGAGGATCTTGGCGTTCTCCTGGCAAACCTTGCCGCGGGGCGCTGCAACTGCCCGTGCACAAGTTCGGGGTACTAGGGTACCCCTATTCTAGTACACCGACACACTTATTACATCGAGTGTCTCAGAAGAGAACTTATTACAATAAATATGGCTTAAGGCCATCTAGTAATGATAACAGCGGAAGGCTTGGAAGATAAGTAAGTCCATCAACTCCAACGACATCACTGAGTATAGAACCATGACCTAAAAACTCCTTAGTCATCGTCTGAAAAGTCTGCAACATTAACATTGCAGCCCGAAATGGGTCAGCACATGGAATATGCTGGCAAAGTAACACATAGAGAGTAATGGAATGAAACAACTATTCTATATGCATATTTGGCTGGTGGAAAGCTCTATGGTTATGGTTTTGCGTAAAGCCAATTTTTCCCTACTGCAAAGGAATAAATTTATTTAACTATCATGGTAGTTGTTAAACATTGAGAATGGTTGACAGCATTCTCAATCCCAATTAAGCATCATCATTAAAGAAAACCCAACAAAATTAATTTAGAGTAACATGTTGAGATTCACATGATAATCCTGGTACTAGATACTCAAGATGTCCATAACCGGGGGCACGGCTAATCATGATTAGTTTATACACTCTGCAGAGGTTTGCGCACTTTTCCCCACAAGACTCGATCGCCTCCGTTTGGTTTCTCGCACTACATGGTGTTTGAGAAGACGGATGACCGAGACATAGTCTTTCAGAAGCGCTAGCACCTTATGATCAGGTAGACCGTTACACCTACTTTCCCCTACATCTGCTAGTCTACACTGTAAGAGTTCACACAACTTAGTCAACTATGCTAGAGCCCATAATAGCTTGTGGCTGCACACGGAAGTTTCTAGCATGAATAATCTCATGATCCCTTTGAGCTTGGGTGGCGGTCCATAAAAAGAAAGGCAATCCTAGAATACCCAGGTGCCTGAGTCCACCCAGATGTGTATTTAAGTTGCCACCTTAAGTAAACCATTAATTAACATCTCACATCTGT
This sequence comes from Triticum aestivum, assembly GCF_018294505.1. Lineage (NCBI taxonomy): Eukaryota > Viridiplantae > Streptophyta > Magnoliopsida > Poales > Poaceae > Triticum > Triticum aestivum. The sequence goes on along the minus strand of NC_057809.1, from coordinate 62,119,454 downwards.
CATGGATACTCTCAAACCCAATCCACGTCTACGTGCATAGCATAGCAGTATAAGCATAACGTAAAAGTAACTCCCAGGGGTTTGATAATAACAGGTAATAGGTTCTACCTCATCTACTTCCCAAACCCACAATTTAATTAGATCCTAATCATGCAATGTGTGAGGATTGATCTAATGCAATAAAACTGGGTAGTGGGAAAACATGATCAAAGTGTTACTTGCCTTGCTGATGATCTGGGAAACCTAGCGATTCGAAGTAGCAAGCGGCGCAGTCCGGGTACTCTATCACAAACAAACAAGCATGCAATAAGTACTCAACCAATGCACAAGTAAAACTCAAATAAGATATCTAACCAGAAAGTTCAACTTAAGAACTCCAGTTGGCAAAAAGAATCAAATCGAACGAACAACGAAAGACAAACGACAAAAGAAACAGGCTTCATTTACTATTCTAGATCTAAGGAAATTTTTACAGTGGCAAAAACTTGTTTAAGTTGCTTAAACGGACAGAGGGTTTCGAGACGAAACTCCAGGCGCTTGAATCGCCTGATTCCGATAAACGATCAAAAAGTTAGACTAAAACGAAAATCGGATCAGAGATCGCGATCAGAAAAATCACGGATTTAATCCGAGAAAAAGAAAAACGATGAATGTTCGTTAAAACGAATGAACGGACGAATGCTCGCTATTTAAATAAACCGGAAAACCGATCTATTTTAAAAAAACTGAAACAAAAAAAACAAACAAAACCGTCGAAAAACCGAAGGCTAAAAAAAACTACCTCCGGCGACTTCGGCGGTGGCGGCGGCGGCGGCGGCGCGGCAGCGGGGCGGCGGCGGGGTGCGCGGCGCGGCAGCGGTGGCGGGGCCAGCTAGGGTTAGGGTTTGGGCGGGGCGGCGGCTTGGGCTTCGGCCGGGGCGGGGCACGGCTTATAAGAGGCCCGGCCAGGAGAGTCCTGGCCGGTTACGGCCCAAGGTCGGTTCAGACCTTTTTTTAAATAATTACGCTAGGAAGAAAAAACAAAAGAAATACTAAACGGACTCCAAAAATCCCGAAATGAATTTTTCCCGGCTTCTAAAATGAGGCCACACAGGAAGAACATTTATTTGGGGCCTAAATGCAATTTCGAAAAACACGCATTTTTCCTAAATTCAAATAAAATAGCAAATAAAACAAAATAAAATCTTATTTGATTTTTTTATTAAATCCCCAATATTTCTTTATTTTGGGAAAGTCATTTTATTCCCTCTCTCTTATTTTTGTAATAGAAATAATTGAAGATAAAATAAATAAAATCAAATGATCCTATTTTTCAAAATTTGAGACAACTCAAATATGAAAATAACGAAATCCCCAACTCTCTCCGAGGGTCCTTGAGTTGCGTAAAATTTCTAGGATCAACCAAAATGCAATAAATATGATATGCAATGATGATCTAGTGTATAACATTCCAAATTGAAAATTTGGGACGTTACAAACCTACCCCCTTAAGATGAATCTCGCCCCCGAGATTCGGGTTGGCTAGAAAATTGGTGAGGGTGGTCCTTCAGCAAATCTTCCTCTCCTTCCCAGGTGGCTTCATCCTCCGTGTGGTGGCTCCACTGAACCTTGCAAAACTTGATAACCTTGCTGTGGGTGACTCGACTGGCATACTCTAGAATCTTAACTGGTTTCTCCTCATAGGTCAAATCACTGTCCAACTGAATTGCTTCCAGTGGTACCGTATCTCTCAACGGTATATCATCCATCTTTGCGTGGCACTTCTTCAACTGGGATACGTGGAACACGTCGTGAACTCCTGACAATCCTTCAGGTAATTCCAACTTGTAGGCTACTTCTCCCCTACGTTCCAAAACTTTCTATGGGCCTACAAAACGTGACGCTAACTTTCCCTTAACTCCAAAGTGCTTTACTCCTCGAAGTGGTGATACTCGAAGATAAACTCGGTCTCCGACTTCGTAAACTGTCTCCTTGCGTTTAGAATCTGCATAACTCTTCTGCCTGGATTGGGCTACCTTGAGCCTATCACGAATCAATTTCACTTTCTGTTCAGACTCCTTTATCAGATCCGGTCCAAACAACTGGCAGTCTCCAATTTCATCCCAAGACAATGGGGTCCTGCACCTCCTTCCGTACAAGGCTTCGAAAGGGGCCATCTTCAAAATCGATTGATAGCTGTTGTTGTAAGAGAACTCTGCATAGGGCAAATTCTCGTCCCAACTAGATCCGTAATCTAGCGCACAAGCTCTTAGCATATCCTCCAAAATCTGATTGACTCTCTCAGTCTGTCCATCTGTCTGCGGGTGGAACGCTGTGCTAAACTCTAGTCTGGTTCCCAAAGTTTCATGCAACTGATTCCATAACTTTGAGGTAAACTAGGTTCCTCATTATGATACTATGCTCCTTGGAACTCCATGCAGACAAACAATTCTAGTCATGTATATCTTTGACAACTTTGCACTGGTATAGGTAGTATTCACTGGAATGAAATGAGCTACCTTTGTCAAACGATCGACTACAACCCATATCGAGTCATAGCCTGAATGTGTTCTGGGCAATCCTGTAATAAAATCCATGCCTAGCTTATCCCACTTCCATTAGGGTATCGGCAATGGTTGTAATAATCCTGCTGGCTTCTGATGCTCCGCCTTTACTCTCTGACATACATCACATACCACTACGTATTCCGCAATATCCTTCTTCATTCCGGCCCACCAGAAAATATCCTTCAAATCCAAATACATCTTGGTATTTCCTGGGTGAATCGAATACGATGAATCATGGGCCTCTTGTAAAATTAACTTCCTGATCTCCGAATCATTAGGCACATAAACACGGTCTTCAAACCATAAGGTATCGTGCTCATCCTCACGAAATCCCTTAGCTTTTCCTTTGCTTAGTTTCTCCTTAATAGAGGCAATCTCCTTGTCAGTCTTTTGAGCTTCTCGGATCTTATCCATCAACGTTGACTGAATCTCCAATGCTGCTACATAGCCTTTCGGGACTATGTCCAAACATAGCTCTCGAAGATTTTCGGCTAAATCCCTTGGTAAATCTCCCGTCATTAGGGTGTTGACATGACTCTTGCGGCTCAACGCATCAGCTACTACGTTAGCCTTTCCGGGGTGATAATGCAATTTCATATCATAATCCTTGATGAGCTCCAACCATCTCCTTTGTCTGAGGTTCAACTCCTTCTGTGTGAAAATATACTTCAAACTCTTGTGATCCGTGTACACCTCGCAATGGTTTCCAATCAGAAAATGTCTCCAAGTCTTCAATGCATGCACTATGGCTGGTAACTCCAAATCATGCGTAGCATAATTCAACTCATGAGGCTTAAGCTGTCGTGAGGCATATGAAACAACTCTTCCTTCCTTCATAAGCACTGCTCCAAGTCCTCGACGTGAAGCGTCACAATACACCTCATAATCCTTGGTTTGATCCGGTAAAATCAACACTGGTGAGGTAACCAAATGTTTCTTCAACTCCTGAAAACTAGCCTCACATTCCTCAGTCCAGATGAACTTGGTATCCTTCTTCAACAACTCCGTCATAGGCTTCGCAATCTTTGAGAAATTCTCAATAAACCTCCGGTAGTATCCCATGAGTCCAAGAAAACTCCGAATCTCTCCAACTGTGGTTGGCACTTCCCACTTGGTCACAATATCAACTTTAGTGGGATCTACTGCTATACCTTCTCCATATATAACGTGTCCGAGAAATCCAACTTCTTTCAACCAAAACTCACATTTGCTAAATTTGGCATATAATTGATGTTCTCTGAGCTTTCCAAGAACCAAACGCAAATGCTCCTAATGCTCCTCTTCATTCTTCGAGTAAACCAGGATATCATCACTGAACACTACGATGAACTTATCCAAGAACTCCATAAACACTTTGTTCATCATGTTCATAAAATATGGAGGTGCGTTAGTCAGACCAAATGACATAACGGTATACTCGTGCAGCCCATACCTGGTGGTAAAAGCTGTCTTGGGTATATCCTATTCTCGAATCTTCAACTGGTGGTATCCTGATCGTAGATCAATCTTGGAAAATACCTTAGCTCCTTGCAATCGATCAAACAGATCATAGATCATTGGTAGTGGATACTTGTTCTTGATGGTTACTTCATTCAATCCTCGATAATCAACAACCATCCTTAATGATCCATCCTTCTTCTCCACTAGAAGTACTAGAGATCCCCAAGGCGATGAACTTGGGCGAATGTATCCTTTATCCAGTAACTCCTTAATTTGCTTCTTAATCTCCACCAAATCCTTTGCAGGCATCCTATATGGTCTCTTTGATATTGGCCCTGTGCCTGGCAAAAGCTCAATCAAAAACTCAATATCTCTATCCGGTGGCATGCCTGGCAATTCTTCTAGAAATACATCGGGGAAATCCTTCACTACTGGTACATCCTCCTGCATAACTCCTGTTAAACAATTTACTTGAGTCCTCTTCGGCACATGCCGGGATACATACTTGATCCTTCTCCCTTCTGGGGTGGTAAGCAAGATTGACTTACTGGCGCAATCGATGTTTCCTCCATACATCGACAACCAATCCATACCCAGAATTACATCCAAACCTTGTGATTCCAATATTATCAAATCTGAGGGGAACACATGCCTACCTATTCTTAATGGCACTTGAAAACATCCTTGGCTAGCCATATACTCCGCTCCTGGTGAGCTTACTAACATAGGTGTTCTAAGAACTTTGGTGGGCAGGTTATACTTATCCACAAATCCCCTTGATATGTATGAATGTGATGCACCAGTATCAAAAAGAACAAGTGCAGTAAATGACTTAACCAAAAACTTACCGATTACTGCATCCGGCTGCTCTTCAACCTCCTCCACGTTAACGTGGTTCACCTGTCCCCTGTTGAAAGGGTTCGGCTTCTTCCCAGAGCTTCCATTGCCATTTCCATTCTGGGATTCAGGACATTCATTGGCATAATGTCTGGTCTTCTGGCACTTAAAACAAGTGACTTGGCTCAGGTCTCTCTTGGCTGGGGTCGATGGGTTGGTGCGATTCTGGCCGTTGCTTCCTCCATTCCCATTACCATTCTTGGTGCCATTGTGATTGTGCGAGCTACCTCCTCCATGGGTATGCTGAAAATGTCCTCCCGGTCTAGGGGTAAAACGTGGCTTCTGCTGAGCTCCTGAAGTGTGCTTCCCTTGTCCATACTTCCTCTTGCGGTTCTCAATCTGCTGCTGCTTCCCTTCAATCATGAGAGCACGATCTACCAACTCCTGGTACTTGTTGAAAGTGGCTACCATCAACTGCATGCTCAAGTCATCATTCAGTCCTTCCAGAAACTTCTCCTGCTTAGCTGCATCCGTAGCAACGTCATCTGGGGCATAACGTGCTAATTTACTAAAGTCCTCCACATACTGGCCAACTGTCCGTCCTCCTTGGCGCAAGTTGCGAAACTCTCGCTTCTTCATGGCCATAGCTCCTGCTGAAACATGGGCAGTTCGAAAAGCCTGCTGAAACTGGTCCCACGTGACAGTGTCGACATGGAAAGTGGCTGTGAAATTCTCCCACCATGATGCTGCGGGTCCTTCAAGCTGGTGTGCGACAAACTTCACGTTTTCCGCATCCGTGCATCCTGCTGTGGTCAACTCTCTAGCTGTCTTGCGGAGCCAATCATCTGTTACTATCGGCTCGGTGCTACTAGAAAACACGGGCAGATTCAGCCTAAGAAAACGGGCTAAGTGATCAATAGGTGGTGGTGGTGGTGGGTTGTTGTTGTTGTTCCCCTAGTTCTGATTCTGGACTAGCAACTGCATCAACGTGTTCTGCTGCTGGATCAACTGGGTGAGCTCCGGTGGGAAGATAAATCCGGGGTCATGTCTCGGAGGTATCTGAGGGTTTAGAAAAGATGAGATTTAAGAATAGAGGGGGTCTATAGAGAAAACACTACCCATATGCACATGAGGCAAAAGAAAACAATTCACTTCATTCAATCAATCAAACAAGGGCATACAAATGATCTAACCATTGCAAAAGTGATCGGACTACTATATTTACATGGTGGACTACTACTACTGATGAGGTGGTCTACTAGAAATATTCTTCGGTTGCAGACTCCATGATATCTGCTCCTGCTTCATCAACATAGTCATCATCGCTATAATCTGGATCCGAGTCGGTGCCGTCGATGATGATTTAGTTTTCCGGGCGAATCTCCTTGGGTTCTTCGTCTTCTTCTACTGGTGTAGGGCCTCCCATGAATATTCTGATCTTCATTGTTAGGTCGGCATTCTTGTCCACTAGTACTTCTATTTCCTCTTCATAATCTTCACGTGTAGCCTTGAGCTGTTCCTCCAGTTCCTTGATTCTTGTCTTTGCCTTCTTCAGGTCTATCATGTCGGCGCACATCTGGTTTTCCTGATGTCGAATGTGCTGGTTTAACTCCTGGATAAAAGCTGCAATTGATCTATCCTTTCTGGTGCTGATCATCTCCCAGTGCTCATCTCGGCGCCCACAAATCTGGTAGATAGTATCCTTGAGATCATTGCGGTAGACTTCTCCAATGCGTCCCATGGCGATGTGAGCTGCCATGCTCTTTCCTAGGCTCCAAGTGGGTGCATCAAAAGAAAACTCTATGGGCTCAGTGACTGGCATGAACGTCCTTCCTGGAACTTGAACTTGAATCATCCAGCGCTCTTCTTCAGGTAAAGTGGCGTTGTAGGTTCCGGTGAAGCTTGGTACTCCTATGTTCAGGTATCTAGTGACTTCCTTCAAGTGACGTCCAATGGGTGTATCTTAATCCGGTTGAGTGAACTTGTTCCTTGCATCCGCCATCCTAAAAGAGTAGAAAAGATGAGAAGTAAGAAAGAGAAGAGAGTGAGTAGTGATCTAGGTCTTTAGCTTAGTGGTCGTGTCCTACAGTCAGTGTGTGCTCTGATACCATCTTGTAGCGACCAGACCTCAAACGGTCCAATCTCTGTGCTCAGGTGTCATCCCTGGATCAGTAATGCTGACACCACACAGTACTTGAAGGATTTATAACAGAGTAGCAATCACACACTTATTACATCGAGTGTCTCAGAAGAGAACTTATTACAATAAATATGGCTTAAGGCCATCTAGTAACGAGAACAGCGGAAGGCTTGGAAGATAAGTGAGTCCATCAACTCCAACGACATCACTGAGTATAGAACCACGACCTAAAAACTCCTTAATCATCGTCTGAAAAGTCTGCAACATTAACGTTGTAGCCCGAAACGGGTCAGCACATGGGATATGCTGGCAAAGTAACACATAGAGAGTAATGGAATGAAACAACTATTCTATATGCATATTTGGCTGGTGGAAAGCTCTATGGTTACGATTTTGTGTAAAGCCAATTTTTCCCTACTGCAAAGGAATAAATTTATTTAACTATCATGGTAGTTGTTAAACATTGAGAATGGTTGACATCATTCTCAATCCCAATTAAGCATCATCATTAAACAAAACCCAACAAAATTAATTTAGAGTAACATTTTGAGATCCACATGATAATCCTGGTACTAGATACTCAAGATGTCCATAACCGGGGACACGGCTAATCATGATTAGTTTATACACTCTGCAGAGGTTTGCGCACTTTTTCCCACAAGACTCGATCACCTCCGTTTGGTTTCTCGCACTACATGGTGTTTGAGAAGACGGATGCCCGAGACATAGTCTTTCAGAAGCGCTAGCATCTTACGATCAGGTAGACCGTTACACCTAATTTCCCCTACATCTGCTAGTCTACCACTGTAAGAGTTCGCACAACTTAGTCAACTATGCTAGAGCCCATAATAGCTTGTGGCTGCACACAGAAGTTTCTAGCATGAATAATCTCATGATCCCTTTGAGCCTGGGTGGCGGTCCATAAAAAAACAGGCAATCCTGGAATACCCAGGTGCCTCAATCCACCCAGATGTATATTTAAGTTGCCACCTTAAGTAAACCATTAATTAACACCTCACATCTGCCATGGATATTCTCAAACCCAATCCACGTCTACTAGCATAGCATGGCATAATAAGCAAACGTAGAAGTAACTCCCAAAGGTTTGATAATAACAGGTAATAGGTTCTACCTCATCTACTTCCCAAACCCACAATTTAATTAGATCCTAATCATGCAATGTGTGAGGATTGATCTAATGCAATAAAACTGGATAGTGGGAAAACATGATCAAAGTGTTACTTGCCTTGCTGATGATCCGGGAAACCTAGCGATTCGAAGTAGCAAGCGGCGCACTCCGGGTACTCTATCGCAAACAAACAAGCATACAATAAGTACTCAACTAATGCACAGGTAAAGCTCAAATAAGAGATCTAACCAGAAAGTTCAACTTAAGAACTCCGGTTGGGAAAAAGAATCAAATCGAACGAACAATGAAAGACAAACGGCAAAAGAAACATGATCGTTTACTATTCTAGATCTATGGCAATTTTTATAGTGGCAAAAACTTGTTTAAGTTGGTTAAATGGAAAGAGGGTTTCGAGACGAAACTCCAGGCGCTTGAATCGCCTGATTCCGATAAACGAGCGAAAAGTTAGACTAAAACGAAAATTGGATCACAGATCGCGATCAGAAAAATCGCGGATTTAATCCGAGAAAAAGAAAAACGACGAACGTTCGTTAAAACAAACGAACGGACGAATGCTCGCTATTTAAATAAACCGGAAAACTGATCAATTAAAAAAACCGAAACTAAAAAAAACGAACAAAACCGTCGAAAAATAGAACGGTTTTTCAAGAAAAACCGGAGGCTAAAAAAAACTACCTTCGGCAACTCCGGCGGTGGCGGCGGCGGGGCGCGCGGCGCGGCAGCTGGGCAGCGGTGGGGCGCGCGGCGCGGCGGTGGCGGCGGCTAGGCCGGCTAGGGTTAGGGTTTGGGCTGGGCGGCAGCTTGGGCTTCGGCCGGGGCGGGGCGCGGCTTATAAGAGGCCCGGCCAGGAGAGTCCTGGCCGGTTACGGCCCAAGGTCGGTTCGGATGTTTTTTTTAAATAATTACGCTCAGAAGAAAAAACAAAAGAAATACTAAACGGACTCCAAAAATCCCGAGATAAATTTTCCCCGGGTTCTAAAATCAAGCCGCACATGATGAACATTATTTGGGGCCTAAATGCAATTTTGAAAAACGCACATTTTTCCTAAATTCAAATAAAATAGCAAATAAAACCAAATAAAATCTTATTTGATTTTTTATTAAATCCCCAATATTTCTTTATTTTGGGAAAGTCATTTTATTCCCTCTCTCTTATTTTTGTAATAGAAATAATTGAAGATAAAATAAATAAAATCAAATGATCCTATTTTTCAAAAATTGAGACAACTCAAATATGAAAATAATGAAATCCCCAACTCTCTCCGAGGGTCCTTGAGTTGCGTAAAATTTCTAGGATCAACCAAAATGCAATAAATATGATATGCAATGATGATCTAGTGTATAACATTCCAAATTGAAAATTTGGGATGTTACACCTTAGGACACGACATCTTTTCAATAGAATCAACCTTAGCTTTATCAACTTCAATACCTCTTTCAGAAATTTTATGCCCCAAGACAATACCTTCATTAACCATAAAGTGGCACTTCTCCCAATTCAAGACAAGATTAGTTTCTTCACATCTCTGCAAAACTTGATCAAGGTTGCTTAAGCAATCATCAAAAGAAGTTCCATATACATTGAAATCATCCATGAAAACCTAAACAATATTTTCACAAAAGTCAGAGAATATAGCAGTCATACATCTTTGAAAGGTAGCAGGTGCATTGCACAAACCAAAAGGCATACGTCTATAAGCAAAGGTACCGAAAGGGCAAGTAAAAGTTGTCTTTTCTTTATCCTCTTTTGACACAGGTATTTGAGAGAAACCAGAATATCCATCTAGAAAGCAAAAATGTGTATGTTTGGATAATCTTTCTAGCATTTGATCAATAAAAGGTAAAGGGTAATGATCCTTTTTAGTAGCTTTATTTAATTTGTGGAAATCAATTACTATTCTATAACCTGTAACAATTCTTTGTGGGGTCAATTCATCTTTATCATTAGGAACAACAGTAATACCTCCATTCTTAGGGATACAATGGACATGACTTACCCACTGACTATCAGCAACGGGATAAATTATACCTGCCTCCAGAAGCTTTAGTATTTCTTTTCTTACCACTTCTTTCATCTTAGGATTTAACCGTCGTTGGTGATCAACAACCGGTTTCGCGTCTTTCTCCAATTTTATCTTGTGCTGGGATAGAGTGGGACTAATGCCCTTAAGATCATCAAGAGTATATCCAATAGCAGCATGGTGCTTCTTCAGAGTTTTCAGTAATTTCTTTCCTTCATGCTCTGAAAGGTTAGCACTTATAATAACGGGATATATCTTTTTCTCATCAAGATAAGCATATTTAAGAGTATCAGGTAATGGTTTAAGCTCAAACACAGGATCACCCTTGGGTGGAGGAGGATCCCCTAGGATTTCAACAGGCAAGTTGTGTTTCAAAATAGGTCCCTGTTTAAAGAATACTTCATCTATTTCACTTCTTTCATTCATAAACATATCATTTCATGGTCGAGAAAATATTGTTCTAAAGGATCATTAGGAGGCACGTCAATAGAAGCAACACCAATAATTTCATCTTTACTAGGCAATTCTTTATCATGGGGTTGTCTACGAAATTTAGCAAAATTAGACTCATGAGACATATCCCCCAAACCAATAATAACAGCATCCTTTTTGCAATCTATCCTAGCATTAACAGTATCCAAGAAGGGTCTACCAAATATAATGGGACAAACGTTATCTTGTGGGGAACCAAGAACAAGAAAATCAGCATGATATTTAACTTTCCCACACAATACTTCAACATCTCTAACAATCCCAACTGGTGAAATAGTGTCTCTATTGGCAAGCTTAATTATAACATCAATTTCCTCTATCTCAGCAGGTGCAATATCATGCATAATTTCTTTATATAAGGAATGAGGTATTGCACTTGCACTAGCACCCATATCACATAAGCCATGATAGCAATGATCTCCTATTTTAATAGAAATAACATGCATGCCCACAACAGGTCTATGTTTATTTTTAGTGTCAGGTCTAACAATTCTAGCAGCTTCATCACAGAAGTAAATAACATGCCCATCGATATTATCGGCCAAGAGATCTTTAACCATACCAATACTTGGTTCAACTTTAATTTTCTTAGAGGGTGTAGGTGTTCTAGTATTTCTCTTACGAACCATAGTTGAAGCTTTAGCATGATCCTTTATTCTAACAGGGAAAGGTGGTTTCTCAATATAAGCAGTAGGAACAATAGGATCAACATTATAAGTGATAGTCTTTTCTTCAACTTTAATAGGTGCAACTACTTTTAATTCAATGAGAGAATTATATTTAAACCACTTCTACTTAGGGAGATCAACATGAGTAGCAAAGGATTCACAGAAAGAAGCTACTATCTCAGAGTCAAGTCCATATTTAGTGCTAAATTCACGGAAAACATCGGTGTCTGATACGTCCATTTTGCATCATGCTTTTATATTGATATTTATTGCATTATGGGCTGTTATTACACATTATGTCACAATACTTATGCCTATTCTCTCTTATTTTACAAGGTTTACATGAAGAGGGGGAATGCTGGCAGCTGGAATTCTGGGCTGGAAAAGGAGCAAATAATAGAGACCTATTCTGCACATCTCCAAAAGTCTTGAAACTTCAGGGGAGCATGTTTCAGAATATATAAAAAATATTGGGCGAAGAAGTACCAGAGGGGGGCCACCCACTGTCCACGAGGGTGGGGGCGCGCCCCCTGCCTCGTGGGCCCCTTGGCAGCCCTCTGATGCCCATCTTTGGCTATATGGAGTCTTTCGTCGAGGAAAAAATCACAGGCAATCTCATGAGACGAAAATCCGCCGCCACGAGGCTGAACCTTGGCGGAACCAATCTAGGGCTCCGGCGGAGCTGTTTTCACGGGGAAACTTCCCTCCCGGAGGGGGAAATCATCACCATTGTCATCACCAACGATCCTCTCATCGGGAGGGGGTCAATCTCCATCAACATCTTCACTAGCACCATCTCATCTCAAACCGTAGTTCATCTCTTGTATCCAATCTTTGTCCCAAAGCCTCAGATTGGTACCTGTGGGTTGCTAGTAGTGTTGATTACTCCTTGTAGTTGATGCTAGTTGGTTTACTTGGTGGAAGATCATATGTTCAGATACATTATGCATATTAATACCCCTCTGATTATGAACATGAATAAGATTTGTGAGTAGTTACGTTTGTTCCTGAGGACATGGGAGAAGTCTTGCTATGAGTAGTCATGTGAATTTGGTATTCGTTTGATATTTTGATGAGATGTATGTTGTCTTTCCTCTAGTGGTGTCATGTGAACATCGACTACATGACACTTCACCATTGTTTGGGCCTAGAGGAGGGCATTGGGAAGGAATAACTAGATGATGGGTTGCTAGAGTGACAGAAGCTTAAACCCTAGTTTATGCATTGCTTCGTAAGGGGCTGATTTGGATCCATATATTTCATGCTATGGTTAGGTTTACCTTAATACTTCTGTTATAGTTGCGGATGCTTGCAATAGGGGTTAATCATAAGTGGGATGCTTGTACAAGGAAGGGCAGTATGCAAGCACCGGTCCACCCACATATCAAATTATCAAAGTACCGAACGCGAATCATATGAGCGTGATGAAAACTAGCTTGACGATAATTCCCATGTGTCCTCGGGAGCGCTTTCCTTTATATAAGAGTTTGTCCATGCTTGTCCTTTGCTACAAAAAGGATTGGGCCATCTTACTACACCTTAGTTACTTTTAATATTTGTTACCTGTTATCTATTACCTTATCACCAAACTATCTGTTACCGATAATTTCAGTGCTTGCAGAAAATACCTTGCTGAAAACCGCTTATCATTTCCTTCTGCTCCCCATTGGGTTTGACACTCTTACTTATCGAAAAGGCTATGATATATCCCCTACACTTGTGGGTCATCAAGACTCTTTTCTGGCGCTGTTGCCAGGGAGGTGAGTGCTTGAAGGTATATATTTAGATCTTGTAATCGAATCATTTTGTTTCTTCTTTTATCACTAGTTTAGTCTATAAAAGAAAATTACAAAAAATGGAATTGAGGGTACCTCATATGCTTCATCTCTTTAATATCTTTCATGAAAATAAGGATTCCGATAATTGTGCCAAAGTGTTAGAATAAGAATGCATTAGAATGTTTGGCACTAAATCTTTGTATGATGAGGATGATTGCAATGTTGTTAGTATGAATTCCTTGGATATCTATGATGCTAATGATATGCAAAGCCACATGCTTGGGGATGCTATGTTTGATGAAGATGATATTTTTTGTCCCCCAAGTTTTGATGAGAAAATTTATTTTGATGATAGCATGCCTCCTATTTATGATGATTATATTGATGAAAGTGGGTTTGGAAGAGTGTCAACTTTAGGAAGTAATGATCCCACTATTTTGGAGGGTGTTGAATCTTATTATTATAATTATGAAAATGGGTTTGGAGAGGTCATGACTTTAGTTAATGTCAATCCCACTATTTTGGAAGAGTGTCAACTTTGCATACTTGTAGATCATGAAAAGAATGCTTTATGTGATGGTTATATTGTTGAATTAATTCATGATGCTACTGAAAATTATTATGAGGGAGGAATATATGCTCGTAGGAATTGCAATAATATCAAGTTTCCTCTCTATGTGCTTGAAGTTTTAAAGTTATGGTTGTTTTGCCTTCCTATGCTAGTTGATTATTGTTCCCATGAGTTGTTTGCTCACAAAATCCCTATTCGTAGGAAGTGGGTTAGACTTAAATGTGCTAGTCATATTCTTCATGATGCTCTCTTTATGTTTCAATTCTTATCTTTTATGTGAGCATCATTGAAATCACCATGCCTAGCTAGGGGCGTTAAACAATAGCGCTTGTTGGGAGGCAACCCAATTGTTATTTTTTTTTCATGTTTAGTAATAAATAATTCATCTAGCCTCTATTTAGATGTGGTTTTATATTTTAATTAGTGTTTGTGCCAAGTAGAACCTTTGGGAAGACTTGGGTGAAGTCTTTGTGATCTTGCTGTAAAAAACAGAAACTTTAGCGCTCACGAGTTTTGCTGCCATTTTTTACTGAAGAGTGCGATTAGGTTGATTCTTTTTGCAGATGATTAATAGACAAATTCCTCACATCCACCAATTTATTTCAGAACTTTTGAGGTTACATAAGAATACATATGATACAGATTACTACAGACTGTTCTGTTTTTGACAGATTCTGTTTTCATTGTGTTGTTTGCTTATTTTGATGAATCTATGAGTAGTATCGGAGGGTATGAACCATAGATAAGTTGGAATACAGTAGATATTACACCAATATGAATTTAGAATGAGTTCACAATAGTAACTAAGTGGTGATTTATTTTCTTATACTAACAGAGCTTACAGGTTTTCTGTTAAGTTTTGTGTTGTGAAGTTTTCAAGTTTTGGGTAAAGAGTCGATGGACTATGGAATAAGGAGTGGCAAGAGCCTAAGCTTGGGGATGCCCAATGCACCCCAAGGTAATATTCAAGGACAACCAAGAGCCTAAGCTTGGGGTGCCCTGGAAGGCATCCCCTCTTTCGTCTTCGTTCATCTGTAACTTTACTTGGAGCTATATTTTTATTCACCACATGATATGTGTTTTGCTTGGATCATTATTTTATTTTCTTTTGTTTTGATTGCTGTTTGAATAATATACCAAGATCTGAAATTCTTAAATGTTAGAGAGTCTTCACATAGTTGCATAATTATTCGACTATGCATTGATCTTCACTTATATCTTTCGGAGTAGTTTGTCATTTGCTCTAGTGCTTCACTTATATCCTTTTAGAGCACGACGGTGGTTTTATTTTGAAGAAATAGATGAACTCTCATGCTTCACTTATATTATTTTGAGAGTCTTCAGAACAGCATGGTAGTTTGCTTTGGTTATGAAACTAGTCCTAATATGATGGGCATCCAAGATGGGTATAATAAAAACTTTCATATAGAGTGCATTGAATACTATGAGAAGTTTGATACTTGATAATTGTTTTGAGATATGAAGATGGTAATATTAGTGTCGTGCTAGTTGAGTAATTGTGAATTTGAGAAATACTTGTGTTGAGGTTTGCAAGTCCCGTAGCATGCATGTATGGTAACCGTTGTGTGACAAATTTGAAGCATGAGTGTTTCTTTGATTGCCTTCCTTATGAGTGGCGGTCGGGGACGAGCGATGGTCTTTTCCTACCAATCTATCCCCCTAGGAGCATGCGCGTAGTGCTTGTTTTTTTATGACTTGTAGATTTTTGCAATAAGTATGTGAGTTCTTTATGACTAATGTTGAGTCCATGGATTATACACACTCTCACCCTTCCATCATTGCTAGCCTCTTCGGTATCGTGTATTGCCCTTTCTCACCTCGAGAGTTGGTGCAAAATTCGCCGGTGCATCCAAACCCCGTGATATGATACGCTCTGTCACACATAAACCTCCTTATATCTTCCTCAAAACAGCCACCATACCTACCTATTATGGCATTTCCATAGCCATTCCGAGATATATTGCCATGCAACTTTCCACCGTTCCATTCATCATGACACACATCATCGTTGTCATATTGCCTTGCATGATCATGTAGTTGACATATTATTTGTGGCAAAGCCACCATGCATAATTTCATACATGTCACTCTTGATTCATTGCCCATCCCTGTACACTGCCGGAGGCATTCATATAGAGTCATACTTTGTTCTACTATCGAGTTGTAATCTTTGAGTTGTAAATAAATAGAAGTGTGATGATCATCATTAATAGAGCATTGTCCTGGAAAAAAGGAGAAAAAAAGGAAAGGCCAAATAAAAAGGAAAGGCCAAATAAAAAAAAGAAAAAAGGGGCCAAATAAAAAAAGTGGGGACAATGGGTTATTCTATTGATTCACTTGATGTATGTTTTGATGATCAACTTGCGGGTTCCGCCCATGAACCTATGCATAGGGGTTGGCACACGTTTTCGTCTTGACTCTTCGGTAGAAACTTTGGGGCACTTTTTGAAGTACTTTGTGTTGGTTTGAATAGATGAATCTGAGATAGTGTGATGCATATCGTATAATCGTACCCACGGATACTTGAGGTGACATTGGAGTATCTAGGTGACATTAGGGTTTTGGTTGATTTGTGTCTTTAGGTGTTATTCTAGTACGAACTCTTGAATAGGTCGATCAGAAAGAATAACTTTGAGGTGGTTTCGTACCCTACAATAATCTCTTCGTTTGTTCTCTGCTATTAGTGACTTTGGAGTGACTCTTTGTTGCATGTTGAGGGATAGTTATATGATCCAATTATGTTATTATTGTTGAGGGAACTTGCACTAGTGAAAGTATGAACACTAGGCCTTGTTTCAACGCATTGCAATACCGTTTGTGCTCAGTTTTATCATTAGTTACCTTGCTGTTTTTATATTTTCAGATTACAAAAACCTATATCTAGCATCCATATTGCAGTGTCCATAAAAGATTTAACACAATCAAACTTAGGTGTCATACCTGACTCCTTACCTTCATAGAGATCCCAATCTTTAGAGTTGCATTTAATTATTTAAAATAAATCCCATTTAAATTCAATAGTCTTCATCATAAAAGAACCAATACAAGAGGTATCGAGCATGGAGCGATTATTGAGAGAAAGTCAAGCATAAATTTTTTGAATAATAATTTCTCTTGAGAGCTCATGATTGGGGCGTGAATATAACATTGACTTGAGCCTGCCCCAAGCTTGAGCGATGCTTTATCCTTCGCGAGGCCAAAAATTATATATATAATTACGATCACGATGAACCAGACGCATAGGATAAAACTTCTGATGAAAGTCCAATTTCAATCGGTTGTAGTTCCATGATCCCATATTATCATATAGCCTAAAACATGTCAATTCCCTTCCCTTCAAAGATAAAGGGAAGACCTTCTTCATGATAACATCCTCGGGCATACCTGCAAGCTTAAATAATCCACAAACTTCATCCACATAGATTAGGTGCAAATTGGGATGTAATGTTCCATCACCTGTGAAAGGTAGCTAGCAGTTTCTCTACCATACCCGAAAGAATTTCAAAATAAACATTTTCAGTAGGTTCAGTAGGTTGAGGAGCAACTCTTTTCTCTACTGGTCAGGGTGAAGATACCCCGAACAAGCCCCTCAAAGGATTATGTTCCATAGTAACAAGTGACAGTAAATTTCAGCACACTATATAAATTTTTCCTTACCAAATTCCACTTACCAAAGGCGCTTCATTCCCTGATACGTCTCCAACGTATCTATAATTTTTGATTGCTCCATGCTATATTATCTTCTATTTTGGACATTATTGGTCTTTATTATTCACTATTATATTATTTTTGGGACTAACCTATTAACCGGAGGCCCTGCCCAGAATTGCTGTTTTTTTTGCCTATTTCAGAGTTTCGCAGAAAAAGAATATCAAATGGAGTCCAAACGGAATGAAACCTTCGGGAACGTGATTTTCGGAACGAACATGATCCAGGAGACTTGGACCCTACATCAAGCAACCAACAGGGAAGCCACGAGGTAGGGGGGCGCGCCCTCCACCCTCGTGGGCCCCCTATTGCTCCACCGACGTACTCCTTCCTCCTATATATACCTACGTACCCCCAAACGATCAAAAAAGGAGCCAAAACCCTAATTCCACCGCCGTAACTTTCTGTATCCATGAGGTCCCATCTTGGGGCCAGTTCCAGAGCTCCGCCGAAGGGGGCATCGATCATGGAGGGCTTCTACATCAACACCATAGCCTCTCCGATGAAGTGTGAGTAGTTTACCTCAGACCTTCGGGTCCATAGTTATTAGCTAGATGGCTTCTTCTCTCTTTTTGGATCTCAATACAATGTTCTCCCCCTCTCTCGTGGAGATCTATTCGATGTAATCTTCTTTTGCGGTGTGTTTGTTGAGACCAATGAATTGTGGGTTTATGATCAAGTTTATCTATGAACAATATTTGAATCTTCTCTGAATTCCTTTATGTATGATTGGTTATCTTTGCAAGTCTCTTCGAATTATCAGTTTGGTTTGGCCTAGATTGATCTTTCTTGCAACGGGAGAAGTGCTTAGCTTTGGGTTCAATCTTGCGGTGTCCTTTCCCAGTAATAGTCACGGCAGCAAGGCACGTATTGTATTGTTGCCATCGAGGATAACAAGATGGGGTTTATTTCATATTGCTTGAGTTTATCCCTCTACATCATGTCATCTTGCTTAAAGCGTTACTCTGTTCTTATGAACTTAATACTCTAGATGCATGCTGGATAGCGGTCGATGTGTGGAGTAATAGTAGTAGATGCAGGTAGGAGTCGGTCTACTTGTCTCGGATGTGATTCCTATATACATGATCATACCTAGATATTCTCATAACTATGCTCAATTTTGTCAATTTCTCAACAGTAATTTGTTCACCCACCGTAAAATACTTATGCTCTTGAGAGAAGCCACTAGTGAAACCTATGGCCCCCGGGTCTATCTTCCATCATATTAATCTTCCAACACTTAGTTATTTTCATTGCCTTTTATTTTACTTTGCATCTTTATCATAAAAATACCAAAAATATTATCTTATCATATCTATCAGATCTCACTCTCGTAAGTGACCATGTAGGGATTGACAACCCCTTATCGCGTTGGTTGCGAGGGACTCGTGCGTAGCCTCCTACTAGATTGATACCTTGGTTCCCAAAAACTGAGGGAAATACTTACGCTACTTTGCTGCATCACCCTTTCCTCTTCAAGGGAAAACCAATGCAGTGCTCAAGAGGTAGCACTCCCCGGCAACGGCGCCAGAGAAGATTCTTGATGACCCACAAGTATAGGGGATCTATTGTAGTCCTTTCGATAAGTAAGAGTGTCAAACCCAACGAGCAGCAAAAGGAAATGACAAGCGGTTTTCAGTAAGGTATTCTCTGCAAGCACTGAAATTATGGTAACAGATAGTTTTGTGATAAGGTAATTTGTGATGGGTAGCAAGTAGCAAAAGTAAATAAGGTGCAGCAAGATGGCCCAATCCTTTTTATAGAAAAGGTCAAGCCTGGACAAACTATTATATAAAGGAAAGCGCTCCCGAGGACACATGGGAATTATCATCAAGCTAGTTTTCGTCACGTTCATATGATTCACGTTTGGTACTTTGATAATTTGATATGTGGGTCGACCGGTGCTTGGGTACTTCCCTTCCTTGGACAAGCATCCCACTTATGATTAACCCCTCTTGCAAGCATCAACAACTACAAAAGAAGTATTAAGGTAAACCTAACCATAGTCTGAAACATATGGATCCAAATCAGCCCCTTACGAAGCAACGCATAAACTAGGGTTTAAGCTTCTGTCACTCTAGAAACCCATCATCTACTTATTACTTCCCAATGCCTTCCTGTAGGCCCAAACAATGGTGAAGTGTCATGTAGTCGACGTTCACATGACACCACTAGAGGAAAGACAACATACATCTCATCAAAATATCGAACGAATACCAAATTCACATGACTACTTATAGCAATACTTCTCCCATGTCCTCCGGAACAAACGTAACTACTCACAAATCATATTCATGTTCATAATAAGAGGGGTATTAATATGCAGAAAGGATCTGAACATATGATCTTCCACAAAATAAACCAACTAGCATCAACTACAAGGAGTTGTCAACACTACTAGCAACCCACATGTACCAATCTGTGGTTTTGGGACAACGATTTGATACAAGGGATGAACTAGGGTTTGAGAGGAGATGGTGCTTGTGGGAGTCCTGGATTAGGGGGTCTTCGGACAGCCGGACTATCTCCATTGGCCGGACTGTTAGACTATGAAGATACAGGATCGAAGACTTCGTCTCGTGTCCGGATGGGACTCTACTTGGCGTCGAAGGCAAGCTAGGCAATACGGATATGTGTATCTCCTCCTTTGTAACCGACCTTGTGTAACCCTAACCCTCTCCGGTGTCTATATAAACTAGAGGGTTTTAGTCCGTAGGACACAATAACTACAACATACAATCATACCATAGGCTAGCTTCTAGGGTTTAGCCTCTCCGATCTCGTGGTAGACCTACTCTTGTACTACCCATATCATCAATATTAATCAAGCAGGACGTAGGGTTTTACCTCCATCAAGAGGGCCCGAACCTGGGTAAAACATTGTGTCCCCTGCCTCCTGTTACCATCCACCTTAGACGCACAGTTTGGGACCCCCTACCCGAGATCCGCCGGTTTTGACACCGACATTGGTGCTTTCATTGAGAGTTCCTCTGTGTCGTCGCCGTTAGGCTTGATGGCTCCTATTATCATCGATAGCGATGCGGTCCAGGGTGAGACTTTTCTCCCCGGACAGATCTTCGTGTTCGGGGGCTTTGTACTGCGGGCCAATTCGCTTGGCCATCTGGAGCAGATTGAAAGTTATGCCCCTGGCCAGCAGGTCAGGTTTGGAAGCTTAAACTACACGACCGATATCCGCACAGAGTTGATCTTTGACGGATTCGAGCCTCTGCCTTGCGCGTCACACGGTCACGATGAGTACGATTTAGCTCTACCATCGGACAGTGTTAACATCGCACCGGCAGCCGCTCCGACCCTCAATTCGGAGCCAGTTGCGCCTTCCGCGGACGGGTGGATGGACCCCACCGTGGAAGCCTTACCCTTAGCGGCGATCGAGCCGAACATCGAGCTTACCTTGCACAAGAGCCGTGTTGTTAAACTGCCGGATCCTTCTCCGGCCACGGACTCCGAGCAGCCTGCGCCCATTCCTATCGAATCCGATTGGGCGCCGATCATGGAGTTTACCTCCGTGGATATTTTTCAGCACTCGCCCTTTGGCGACATACTGAACTCATTAAGGTCTCTCTCCTTGTCAGGAGGATCCTGGCCGAACTATGTCCGGCAGGACTAGGATGCGGACGATGAAGAAATTCACGGCCCACCCACCACCCACTTAGTAGCCACTGTCGATGACTTAACCGACATGCTCGACTTCGACTCCGAAGACATCGACGGTATGGACGACGATGCAGGAAACAAAGAGGAACCACTGCCCACAGGGCACTGGACGCCCACTTCACCACATGACGTATACATGGTGAACACACCAAAAGAAAACGACGACGAGGAATGGAAGGACGCAACGAAGGGTTGTCCCCTCGAGAAGCAGTCAAAGCGGCGGCGTAAGCGCCGTCCCAAATCCCGCCACAGTAGAAACAACGATCATACAGACCCAGCGTTAGAGCAGGGTGAACCATTGTCGGACCACGACAACACGGAGAATCAAACCAAACAACCCGATTCTGTCAAAGATAATAGTCCGGATGACATAACACCAGACAGACACCCGGATCAACAGAATGCCCATCAAAGTCTTGTTGCCACTGTGAGGAGTCTAAAAAAGCAGAAGCAAAGGCTCAAGGCTGCGCAAGACACACTCCAAATCAGATGGAGCAAAGTACTCAACACAGCAGCGAAGTATGGCGGTAATCGCCTCACCAAGAGCTACCCGAAGCAGAAGTTGCTACCTGAATTCAATGAGGAGGCCTTAGATCCCCCGCAACCAAAAATTAAAACGGCCACCTGGCCGGATAGGCGACCTCACGGCCAACATAGAGCGGCAAGCAATGCCGCACATAAGCCAATACGCGATCCACGCGAGGGCTCGCATCAAAAGGACGACGCAACCAGATCCATCTATGGACCACGCAGGTGCGCTCCAGCATACGATGCAACACAACAAACATCTGAACACTACAGTACACCCAGATACAGGGGTGCCACACACCCCCTATGTTTCACCGACGAGGTACTAGACCATGGATTTCTAGAGGGATTCAAACCCGTAAACATAGAGGCATACGACAGAACAACAAACCCTGGGGTCTGGATTGAGGACTATATCGTCCATATCCATATGGCTCGAGGAGATGATCTCCACGCCATTAAGTATTTACCCCTCAAACTCAAAGGGCCAGCTCGGCACTGGCTTAAAAGCCTCCCCGAAAACTCCATTGGAAGCTGTGAAGAGCTCGAAGATGCTTTTCGGGCAAATTTTCAAGGGACTTATGTCCGACCTCCGGATGCGGACGGTTTGAGTCATATAACTCAACAGCCCGGAGAGTCAGCCCGAAAGCTTTGGAACAGGTTTCTTACTAAAAATAACCAAATAGTCGACTGTCCGGACGCCGAAGCCTTGGCAGCTTTTAAGCATAGCGTCCGCGATGAATGGCTTGCCAGACACCTCGGCCAAGAAAAGCCGAGAACAATGGCAACATTAACAAGCCTCATGACCCGCTTTTGCACGGGTGAGGAAAGCTGGCTAGCCAGATGCAGCACCAGCAACCCAAGTACATCCGAAGTTAGAGATGGAAACAGAAAATCACGGTGCAATAACAAACGCCGGAATAAAGAAGACAGCACGAAGAGCACGACAGTAAATGCCGGATTCAAAAGCTCTCGGCCAAGTCAGCAAAAGCCGCCCTCTAAAGGCGCCAGAGACGAACTGTCCAGCCTAAATAAAATTCTGGACCAAGTATGTCAGATCCATAGCACCCCTGGTAAACCCGCTAACCATACCCACCGAGAATGTTGGGTCTTCAAGCAGTCCGGCAAGCTCAACGCCGTACACAAGGGGGAGGATACACTAAGCAAAGACGAGGATGAGCCTCTCAAGCAAGACACTGGGGAACAAAAGAAATTTCCACCAGAAGTCAAAACAGTCAACGTGTTACACGTGATCAAGGGAAGAAACAAAGCGGCACTCCCAGATAAATATGCCCAAGGGCCTATCACCGCGGAGCCTGCCACTAGTCGTTTCAACCGATCACTTTTGACCATCGGGATTACTCAGCAATTACCCGGCGTGCAGGATGGGCTGCCTTGGTATTAGACCCAATAATTGATGGATACCACTTCACACGAGTCCTGATGGACGGTGGCAGCAGTCTAAACTTGATATATCAGGACACAATACGCAAAATGGGGATAGACCCAACAAAAATTTTCCTCAGCAATACTACCGTTAAAGGAGTAACGCCAGGCCCAGGGGCTCATTGCACGGGCTCCCTGCTACTAGAAGTTATATTCGGCTTCCCCGATAACTTCCGTAGCAAAAATGTAACCTTCCACATTGCTCCGTTCCAAAGTGGCTATCAAGCACTACTTGGACGCGAAGCTTTCGCTCGCTTTAATGCAATACCGCATTACGCTTCCCTCACGCTTAAGATGCCCGGTCCACGTGGCATCATTACAGTAAATGGAAATATTGAGCGATCCCTGCGCGCCGAGGAGGGTGCGGCTGCCGCGACAGCCGCGCACTAAAACGGCCTCACCAGCTAAAGTACTCGATAGGTCGTCAAGACCACGGACACGGTTAGACGAGTCCGGCGCAGCTATATGAAATCCGTACAGGTTTGATGGCCACACCCCTCTCATAAACACAAGGGGCTCAACATGCGCAGACAAGTGGCAATTTTTACTCATCTTGAAATTTACATGGTTTCTTTAAAACCTACCTTTTTGCACGACAACTTTTCACCTAAGTTCCTCTCTTTTACAGATGACCACCGTGCTACACCTGTCCAGGATACGGCACAACGGAGACACAGGCGCAGACGTGCAGCAGGGACCCGTCCCAAGGATTGTTTTTAGATTAAGACCCCGCGTCAACCTTTTTTACTGTCTCTTGTTGATACACATCCCTCGGATTCTCAGTACAATTGAGAAGGATGCTGGCGTCTTGGCATGTGGCCACGTCAGAATAATGCACGTACCTAGACACCAGGGGCTTCTTACAAAGGGCACTATTTAGGCCCGGTTTATACCATAAAGACCGAATACCTTAGGGAGTGTTCAGCGTCACGAGTTTGGCATTATATGCATCAGCTTCGAATCATGTCTTTGGTCAAATGTTGGGTTTTCCCGGCTCCTATGTTTTGGTACCTTCCGTTCCGCTCTATCGGCTAAGGTAGCACTAGGAGAACTACTACGATTGTGCCCCGGGTCATCCGGACGAGCACCTCAGTAGAGAAAGTCGAAAACTGACTGTCAGGATATAGCGTGAGACAAGTCAACCACTCGATCACCTATCGGAATGTTAGAATTCCTCCGCCTTAACAAAGGGCCGTTTCCCGGCCAGGCATGTATGTGTCCCGAATCCGGGAGAACGCGGAGCCAACAGGGGCTATATAGTAGCCCCACCGTCAAACTCCTATGGCTAAGTGAAAGTGTTAAAGCATTATAGTCCGGTTGCCTCATTCGCTGCGCTATCACCTCCTTAATAGGACCAAGACGTTGGGTTAAGTGTGAACACGTGTCTTCTGCAAACACCTCCTCATTATATGCGTGGGGGCTGAAGCCGACGACTGCAATCTTTCAGGTTATACACATGTATACATAAACGGCCGCACAGGAGGCATCATATTACTTTCAGGCAAAAGTATAAACACAACCTTAATAAATTTCATAGAAACATTGTGTTTACAATGGGAATACATGTCACTCAAACATAACATTCTTCGAGCACTGGGCCTCTATCAAACAAGCACCCTCGAGAACCTCTTCGAAATAGTGCTCGGCAGCCACTCGGCCTATGGCCGAACCCTGCACCGCAACAGTGGTAGCATCCATTTCTGCCCAGTATGCTTTAACACAGGCAAGGGCCATCCGCGAGCCTTCTATGCACGCCGACCTCTTCATCGCATTGATGTACGACACCGCACCAAGGAACTGCTGCACTAAGCTGAAATAGATGTTTGGCTTCGGCTTTTCTGGCCACAGCTGATCCACGATAGCCCTCATGGCGAGTCCGGACAACCTATTTAGTTCGGCCCATTCGGCTAGCTGATCATTCAATGGAAGCGGACGCTCTGGAACGTTGAATTGCGACTAGAACAACTTGTCCACTTCATGATCTGTTTGACCTTGGAAGTATTTGGCCGCATCGGCAGTGCTCGCCACCAAGGCCATATATGCGTCTACCGAACTCCAAAGCTGATCCAGAGGGGCATACCGTGGATCTCTGAACTTTCTCTGTAGCATCAAGGGATTCCCAGCCGCAATATCCCCGGCTTCACGCAGCTCCTCCTTCTTCGCTCTCATAGCAGAGCGGGTGTCTTTGTTCGCCATTGTGGCCTTTTCAAGGTCCGTTGCCTTCACTCGGTTTTCTTTTTCAAGGAACTGGCAATGGTCGGCAGTGTCTTTTAACTTTACGGCCATCTTGGCCATCTTCTCTTTGCTCTCGCAATGCGCGGCCTTCTCCGCTTTCAACTCTTCGGCCGCCTTCAAAGCAGCCGCATTACTAATCCTTACTTGTTCTTTGGCTCGGGCAAGTTCCTTCCGCAGGGTTTCCACGGTGGCAGCTACATCTGCAGTCACAACATATTAAAGATACTGGCATCATCCTGCTCTTACTATGTGGCATTCACCAGAAAATAACCCTTACCCTGTGCCTCGTCAAGCCTCTTGTTAACAAGCTCGATGTCGGCATCCGCCACATCCAGTTGCCGCTTCAGTTTGGCAAACTCATGAGTCTGGCTAGCCACCGAAGCTCCCACTACCTGCACATTAAAGCGGTATGGTTATTGCCTGGGACTAGGATCCTCTATTTGCCGCTGCTCCCGACGACAACCAGAGTCTCAGGGGCTACTATCTACACAGGGCACACCTAAAAATGTGCGGTACCATCACAAATGTACATCATTTTACGTACCTCAAAGCTTGTTAGTAGACTCATAAAGGCATCATGCAACCCGCTTTTGGCGGATGAGATCCTTTCCATCACCGTACCCATCAATGTACGGTGTTCTTCTGAGATGGCCGCTCGCTCCAACAGCTCTCTCAGTACGTCCGACGCATACCAGTCGGTGCTGGACTCTTTTGTTTGCTCTCCTCAAGAGCCGGACGCTGAGGACTTTGGTTAACTATAGGATTATCTTCTAGCCTCACCGGATCCGGAGAGGCCCTCCACGACGACACTTCAAGGTCGCCACTTCTTGAGCGGGGGAGTCCGGGGGAGGCGTTTTGCTTTCCCTCATCTCCGGAAGAAGATCCCCTCAAGACGAGCTCTGCTGAGAAGGGCTAAGATCCGAACTGCAAGATAAACACTTCGGTTATTTTCCTCAGAGGTAAGGTAGTATATCTCCACTATTAAAGTGCTTTCTGATTACTTAGAGCTCGTTGGAGGGCTGACCTTCACGCGGAATTTGTGCGGTAAAAGCACCCTCCAATGCAGGACCCTCTAGTGGAGACTTCTTCTCCCGTTTGGAAGCCTCGGTTTCCGGATCTTCAGAGGCAGTCCTCTTCCTTCCCCGAAGTGAGAGAAGGTCGGATTCTTCTCCTTGGTTATCCTCCTCCACGGAGGTGCTCATTCCCTCGGTTGGAATTTGTAGCGATGGGGGCCCGCTTTTGACCTCATTATCCCCCCCTTTATCTTCCTTTGAGGGCTCCGGGCAGGGTGCTAGCTCGAGCATCTTTTCCAGTACCGGATTCTCCAAACCCTCAGGAAGGGGGGCCGAACACCGAATCATCTTCGCCTTAGTTAGCCAGTCCTGGTCAAAGAGCGACTTCTTAGAATGACGTCGTGGTAAATAAAAGACGGTGTGTTCGGCTAAAGGATTACTTACTTGGTCGGCGGTATGGTTGCCGCTCAAGCCCACGTCCTCGGTAGTATCCGGACACTCTATTTGGGGTCCGAAGAATGATTTGTACATCTCCTCGTGCGTCAGGCCGAGGAAATTCTGGATAGTACGCGCCCCTTCTAGGTTGAACTTCCACATGCGGAGGGGCCGGCGCTTGCAAGGCTGGACTCGATGAACCAGCATGACTTGCACCACCATAACCAGATTGAAATCTCCTTCGAAGAGATCTTGAATGCGGCTCTGCAGTATTGGCACGTCCTTGGCTGGACCCCAGCTCAGTCCTCTGCTAATCCATGACATCAGTTGTGGTGGAGGGCCTGAGCGGAAAGTGGGGGCAGCCACCCACTTGGCACTTCTGGGAGTTGTGATGTAAAACCACTCCCATTGCCATAATTCGGACACCTCTGGAAAGGAACCTTTTGGCCACGGAGCTCCTGCTATCTTGCTTATTAATGCACCTCCGCACGCTGCATACTGCCCTTCGACCATCTTCGGCTTCACGTCAAAGGTCTTGAGCCACATGCTGAAGTGAGGGGTAATGCGGAGGAAGGCCTCACACACGACAATAAATGCCGAGATGTGGAGAAAGGAGTTCGGGGCTAGATCGTGAAAATCTAGCCCGTAATAGAACATCAAACCCCTGACAAAGGGATCCAGAGTGAGGCCTAGACCTCGGAGGAAGTGGGAGATGAACACAACGTTCTTGTTGGGTTCAGGAGTAGGGACGACCTGCCCTCGGGCAGGCAGCCGATGCGAAACCTCGGCGGTCAGATATCTGGCCTCCCTCAACTTCTTGATATCCTCTTTCGTAACGGAGGAGGGCATCCACCGGCCTTGAAGGCTAGATCCGGACATGATTGAAGGTCCGAAGCACCTGACCCGGGCTTTGGGTGTTAGAACTCGAGGCGGGGGAAGGATTCAATTGAGCACATGAGGGAAAAGAGTAAAAGCCTTGTCCCTTTATAAAGAGGGTGGATATCAAGCATCCTCTCCATAGCCGTTTAGGACTTGCCTATAATCTAGGAGTCCTAGACACGGTTGGGTTACCCACGACCGTATTGATGAGAATCCCTTAATTAGGGAAACACGATCTCTGCTTTGACAAGACGTGTCAAGAAACCGCCTCACGTTATGTGTGGAGCTGGAGGAAGAAAAACGGTTCGAATAATCATCGGGCCATTGCTTAATGTCATGTTACCAAAACAAGTCAGCATATTAGATTTGTGGAAATATTATGCTCTCTACGGTGGTATGTGGAACTTATTTTGCAGGGTCGGACACTATCCGCATATTCAAATTCTTCCGTGGTGTATTCGGAGGAGGAACCCGCCTTGCAATGCCGAAGACAACACTACGCGCCGGACTCATCGTCATTGAAGCCTAGTTCAGGGGCTACTGTGGGAGTCCTGGATTAGGGGGTCTCCGGACAGCCGGACTATCTCCTTTGGCCGGACTGTTAGACTATGAAGATACAGGATTGAAGACTTCGTCTCGTGTCCGGATGGGACTCTACTTGGCGTGGAAGGCAAGCTTGGCAATACGGATATGTGTATCTCCTCCTTTGTAACCGACCTTGTGTAACCCTAACCCTCTCCGGTGTCTATATAAACCAGAGGGTTTTAGTCCGTAGGACACAACAACAACATACAACCATACCATAGGCTAGCTTCTAGGGTTTAGCCTCTCCGATCTCGTGGTAGACCTACTCTTGTACTACCCATATCATCAATATTAATCAAGCAGGACGTAGGGTTTTACCTCCATCAAGAGGGCCCGAACCTGGGTAAAACATTGTGTCCCTTGCCTCCTGTTACCATCCGCCTTAGACGCACAGTTCGGAACCCCCTACCCGAGATCCGCCGGTTTTGACACCGACAGTGCTAGTGAAGATGTTGATGGAGATTGACCCCCTCCCAATGAGAGGATCGATAGTGATGACGATGGTGATGATTTCCCCCTCCCGGAGGGATGTTTCGCCGGCAGAACTGCTCCGCCGAAGCCCTAGATTGGTTTCGCCAAGGTTCCACCTCGTGGCGGCGGAGTTTCCTCCCGATAGCTTGCTTATGATTTTTTCTCGGATGAAAGACTTCATATAGCAGAAGATGGGCACCGAAGGCCTGCCAGGGGGCCCACGAGATAGGGGGCGCACCCAGGGGGGTAGGGCGCGCCCCCACCCTCGTGGCGAGGGTGTGGGCCCGCTTTGGTTAATTCTTTCGCCAGTATTTTTTATATATTCCAAAACATGCTCCCGTGAAGTTTCAAGACTTTTGGAGTTGTGCAGAATAGGGTTCTAATATTTGCTCCTTTTCCAGCCAAGAATCCCAGCTGCCGGCATTCTCCCTCTTCATGTAAACCTTGTAAAATAAGAGAGAAAAGTCATAAGTACTGTGACATAATGTGTAGTAACATCCCATAATGCAATAAATATCGATATAAAAGCATGATGCAAAATATACGTATCAGTGGCTCTAGCGGATGGAGGGAAGAACAACACGAGGAGGTGGATCCAGCGCGCACGATGGCGGATCTAGCGAGCGTGCGGCGGTTGGTGAAGGAAATATGCCCTAGAGGCAATAATAAAGTTTTTATTTCATATTTCCTTATATCATGATAAATATTTATTATTCATGCTGGAATTGTATTAACCGGAAACTTGATACATGTGTGGATACATAGACAAAACACAGTGTCCCTAGTATGCCTCTACTAGACTAGCTCTTTAATCAAAGATGATTAAGTTTTCCTAACCACAGACATGTGTTGTCATTTGATGAACGGGATCACATCATTAGGAGAATGATGTGATGGACAAAACCCGTCCTTTAATTTAGCATAATGATCGTTAAGTTTTATTGCTATTGCTTTCTTCATGACTTATACATATTCCTTTGACTATGAGATTATGCAACTCCTGAATACCGGAGGAATACCTTGTGTGCTATGAAATGTCACAACGTAACTAGGTGATTATAAAGATGCTCTACAAGTATCTCCGAAGGTGTTTGTTGGGTTGGCATAGTTCGAGATTAGGATTTTTCACTCCAAATATCGGAGGGGTATCTCTGGGCCCTCTCGGTAATGCACATCATGATAAGACTTGCAAGCAATGTGACTAATGAGTTAGTCATAGGATGGTGCATTACGGAACAAGTAAAGAGACTTGACGGTAACGAGATTGAACTAGGTATGAAGATACCGATGATCGAATCTCGGGCAAGTAACATACCGATGACAAAGGGAATGACGTATATTGTCATTGCGGTTTGACCGGTAAAGATCTTTGTAGAATATGTAGGAACCAATATGAGCATCCAGGTTCTGCTATTAGTTATTGATCGGAGATGTGTCTCGGTCATGTCTACATAGTTCTCAAACCCGTAGGGTCCGCACACTTAATGTTCGATGACGATTTGTATTATGAGTTATGTGTTTTGGTTACCGGAGATTGTTCGGAGTCCTGGATGAGATTATGGACATGACGAGGAGTCTCGAAATGGTCTAGGGGTAAAGATTGATATATTGGACGATAGTATTTGGACACCAGAATTGTTCCGGAATGTTTCGGGTATTTATCGGAGTACCGAGGGGTTACCGGAACCCCCAGGGGAAGTAATGGGCCATATGAGCCATTAGGAAGAGGCAAGGCAGCCCACAAGGGGGTGGCATGTGCCCCCCTAGGGAGTCCGAATTGGACAAGGGGAGGGGGCGCAACCCTCCTTTCCTTTTCCCTCTCCCTCTCCTTCCCCCTTTCCCCCTCCAATAGAAGGAAGGGGGGAATAGGACTAGGAGTCCAAGTGGGATTCCTCCCCACTTGGTGTGCCCTAGGCCAGCCTCCACCCCTCTCCCTCCTTTATATATGGGGGTGGGGGCACCTCTAAGAACATCATTTGTTTCTTAGCCGTGTGCGGTGCCCCCCTCCACAGTTTACTCGTCCGATCATATTGTCATAGTGGTTAGACGAAGCCCTACGTGGATCACATCACCATCACCGTCACCACACCGTCGTGCTGACGAAAATCTCCCTCGACACTTTGCTGGTTCAAGAGTTCGAGGGACGTCATCGAGCTGAACATGTACAGAACTCAGAGGTGTCGTACGTTCGGTGCTTGATCGGTTGAATCGAGAAGACGTTTGACTACATCAACCGCGTTAAGCTAACGCTTCCGCTTTCTGTCTATGAGGTTACGTGGACACACTCACCTCCTCTCGTTGCTATGCATCTCCTAGATAGATCTTCCGTGATCATAGGAATTTTTTTCAAAATTGCATGCTACATTTCCCAACAGTGGTATCAGAGCCAGGTCTATGCGTAGATGATATGCACGAGTAGAACACAAATAGTTCTGTACAATGATAGTCATAGTGCTTACCACCAACGTCTTATTTTGGTTCGGCAGTATTGTTGGATGAAGCAGCCCGGACCAACCTTACATGACCATGTTCATGAGACCAGTTCCACCGACAGACATGCAACTTATTTTGCATAAAGGTGGCTGACGGGTGTCTATTTCTCCAACTTTAGTTGAATCGAATTTGACTATGGCCAGTCCTTGTTGAAGGTTAAAACAGCAAACTTGATGAAACATCATTGTGGTTTTGAGGCGTAGGTAAGAATGGTTCTTACTAGAAGCCCGTAGGAGCCACGTAAAACTTGCAACAACAAAGTAGAGGATGTCTAACTTGTTTTTGCAAGGCATGTTGTGATGTGATATGGTCAAGACATGATGTGATGTACGTTGTTGTATGAGATGATCATGTTTTGTAAAAGTTATGGGCAACTGGCAGGAGCCTTATGGTTGTCGCTTTACTGTATGAAATGCAATCGCCATGTAATTGCTTTACTTTATCACTATGCGTCAGGGATATTTGTAGAAGCAATAGTTGTCGAGATGACAACTACGCTACGATGGAGATCATGACGGTGCTTTGGACATGGAGATCAAAGGCATAATATGATGATGGCCATATCATGTCACATATTCTGATTGCATGTGATGTTTATCTTTTATGCATCTTATTTTGCTTAGTACGGCGGTAGCATTATAAGATGATCCCTCACTAAAATTTCAAGGTATAAGTTGTTGGGGAATGTAGTAATTTCAAAAAATTTCCTACGCACACGCAAGATCATGGTGATGCATAGCAACGAGAGGGGAGAATGTTGTCTACGTACCCTCGTAGACCGGCAACGGAAGCGTTGACACAACGTAGAGGAAGTAGTCGTACGTCTTCCTGATCCGACTGATCCAAGTACCGAACGTATGGCACCTCCGAGTTCTGCACACATTCAACTCAGTGACATCCCTCGAGCTCTGATCCAGCCGAGTGTTGAGGGAGAGTTTTGTCAGCACGACGGCGTGATGAAGGTGATGATGTTCTACCGAAGCAGGGCTTCGCCTAAGCACCGCTACGATATGACCGAGGTGGAATATGGTGGAAGGGGGCACCGCACACGGATAAGGAATGATCACGACGATCAACTTGTGTGTGATGGGGTGCCCCCTTGCCCCCGTATATAAAGGAGGGAGGGGGGGAGGTGCGGCCGGCCCCTAGGGGTGCGCCTGGAGGAGTCCTACTCCCAGCGGGAGTAGGACTCCCCCCTCTTGCCTTGTTGGAGAAGGAAAGGGGAAGGGGGAAAGAGGAAAGGGGGCGCCGCCCCCTTCCTTGTCCTATTTGGACTAGGGGGGGAGGGGGTGCGCGGCCTGCCCTGTCCGGCCCTCCGAGGAGGGGGGGGTTCCGGTAACCCCCGGTACTCCGGTAAAATCCCGATTTTACCCGGAACGATTCCGATATCCAAATATAGGCTTCCAATATATCAATCTTTATGTCTCAAACATTTCGAGACTCCTCGTCATGTCCGTGATCACATCCAGGACTCCGAACATCCTTCAGTACATCAAATCACAAAAATCCTAATTACGATCGTCACTGAACTTTAAGCGTGCGGACCCTACAGGTTCGAGAACTATGTAGACATGACGGAGACACGTCTCCGGTCAATAACCAATACCGGAACCTGGATGCTCATATTGGCTCCTACATATTCTACGAAGATCTTTATCGGTCAGACCGCATAAAAACATACGTTGTTCCCTTTGTCATCGGTATGTTACTTGCCCGAGATTCGATCGTCGGTATTCCCATACCTAGTTCAATCTCGTTACCGGCAAGTCTCTTTACTCGTTTCGTAATACATCATTCTGCAACTAACTCATTAGTTGCAATGCTTGCAAGGCTTAAGTGATGTGCATTACCGAGAGGTCCCAGAGATACCTCTCCGACAATCGGAGTGACAAATCCTAATCTCGAAATACACCAACCCAACAAGTACCTTCAGAGACACCTGTAGAGCACCTTTATAATCACCTAGTTACGTTGTGACGTTTGGTAGCACACAAAGTGTTCCTCCGGTAAACGGGAGTTGCATAATCTCATAGTCATAGGAACATGTATAAGTTATGAAGAAAACAATAGCAACAAACTAAACGATCAAGTGCTAAGCTAATGGAATGGGTCAAGTCAATCACATCATTCTCCTAATGATGTGATCTTGTTAATCAAATGACAACTCATGTCTATGGTTAGGAAACAAAACCATCTTTGATCAACGAGCTAGTCAAGTAGAGGCATACTAGTGACACTCTGTTTGTCTATGTATTCACACATGTATTATGTTTCCGGTTAATACAAATCTAGCATGAATAATAAACATTTATCATGATATAAGGAAATAAATAATAACTTTATTATTTCCTCTAGGGCATATTTCCTTCAGTCTCCCACTTGCACTAGAGTCAATAATCTAGATTACACAGTAATGATTCTAACACCCATGGAGCCTTGGTACTGATCATGTTTTGCTCGTGGAAGAGGATTAGTCAGCGAGTCTGCAACATTCAGATCTGTATGTATCTTGCAAATTTCTATGTCTCCCACTCGGACTAAATCCCGAATGGAATTGAAGCGTCTCTTGATGTGCTTGGTTCTCTTATGAAATCTGGATTCCTTCGCCAAGGCAATTGCACCAGTATTGTCACAAAAGATTTTCATTGGACCCAATGCACTAGGTATGACACCTAGATCGGATATGAACTCCTTCATCTAGACTCCTTCATTTGCTGCTTCTGAAGCAGCTATGTACTCCGCTTCACATGTAGAGCCCGCCACGACCCTTTGTTTAGAACTGCACCAACTGATAGCTCCACCGTTCAATGTAAACACGTATCCGGTTTGCGATTTAGAATCGTCCGGATCAGTGTCAAAGCTTGCATCTACGTAACCATTTACGATGAGCTGTTTGTCACCTCCATATACGAGAAACATATCCTTAGTCCTTTTCAGGTACTTCAGGATGTTCTTAACCGCTATCCAGTGATCCACTCCTGGAATACTTTGGTACCTCCCTGCTAGACTTATAGCAAGGCACACATCAGGTCTGGTACACAGCATTGCATACATGATAGAGCATATGGCTGAAGCATAGGGAACATCTTTCATTTCTCTCTATCTTCTGCGGTGGTCGGACATTGAGTCTTACTCAACTTCACACCTTTTAACACAGGCAAGAACCCTTTCTTTGCTTGATCCATTTTGAACTTCTTCAAAACTTTGTCAAGGTATTTGCTTTGTGAAAGTCCAATTAAGCGTCTTGATCTATCTCTATAGATCTTAATGCCCAATACGTAAGCAGCTTCACCGAGGTCTTTCATTGAAAAACTCTGATTCAAGTACCCCTTTATGCTATCCAGAAATTCTATATCATTTCCAATCAGTAATATGTCATCCACATATAATATCAGAAATGCTACAAAGCTCCCACTCACTTTCTTGTAAATACAGGCTTCTCCAAAAGTCTGTACAAAACCAAATGCTTTGATCACACTATCAAAGCGTTTATTCCAACTCCGAGAGGCTTGCACCAGTCCATAAATGGATCACTGGAGCTTGCACACTTTGTTAGCTCCCTTTGGATCGACAAAACCTTTTGGTTGCATCATATACAACTCTTCTTCCAGAAATCCATTCAGGAATGCAGTTTTGACATCCATCTGCCAAATTTCATAATCATAAAATGCGGCAATTGCTAACATGATCCGGACAGACTTAAGCATCGCTACGGGTGAGAAAGTCTCATCGTAGTCAATCCCTTGAACTTGTCGAAAACCTTTTGCAACAAGTCGAGCTTTGTAGACAGTAACATTACCGTAAGCGTCAGTCTTCTTCTTGAAGATCCATTTATTCTCAATTGCTTGCCGATCAACGGGCAAGTCAACCAAAGTCCACACTTTGTTCTCATACATGGATCCCATCTCAGATTTCATGGCTTCTAGCCATTTTGCGGAATCTGGGCTGACCATCGCTTCTTCATAGTTCATAGGTTCATCATGATCTAGTAGCATGACTTCTAGAACAGGATTACCGTACCACTCTAGTGCGGATCTTACTCTGGTTGATCTACGAGGTTCGGTAGTAACTTGATCTGAAGTTTCATGATCATTATCATTAGCTTCCTCACTAATTGGTGTAGGTGTCATAGAAACCGGTTTCTGTGATGTACTACTTTCCAATAAGGGAGCAGGTACAATTATCTCATCAAGTTCTACTTTCCTCCCACTCACTTCTTTCGAGAGAAACTCCTTCTCTAGAAAAGATCCATTCTTAGCAACGAATGTCTTGCCTTCGGATCTGTGATAGAAGGTGTATCCAACAGTCTCCTTTGGGTATCCTATGAAGACACATTTCTTCGATTTGGGTTCGAGCTTATCAGGTTGAAGCTTTTTCACATAAGCATCGCAGCCCCAAACTTTCAGAAACGACAACTTTGGTTTCTTGCCAAACCATAGTTCATAAGGCGTCGTCTCAACGGATTTCGATGGTGCCCTATTTAATGTGAATGCAGCCGTCTTTAAAGCATAACCCCAAAACAATAGTGGTAAATCAGTAAGAGACATCATAGATCGCACCATATCTAGTAAAGTACGATTACGACGTTCGGACACACCATTACACTGTGGTGTTCCGGGTGGCGTGAGTTGCGAAACTATTCCGCATTGTTTCAAATGTAGACCAAACTCGTAACTCAAATATTCTCCTCCACGATCAGATCGTAGAAACTTTATTTTCTTGTTACGATAATTTTCAACTTCACTCTGAAATTCTTTGAACTTTTCAAATGTTTTAGACTTATGCTTAATTAAGTAGATATACCCATATCTACTTAAATCATCTGTGAAGGTGAGAGAATAACGATATCCGCCATGAGCCTCAACATTCATCAGACCACATACATCTGTATGTATGATTTCCAAGAAATCTGTTGCTCTCTCCATAGTACCAGAGAACGGCGTTTTAGTCATCTTGCCCATGAGGCACGGTTCGCAAGTACCAAGTGATTCATAATCAAGTGATTCCAAAAGTTCATCAGTATGGAGTTTCTTCATGCGCTTTATACCGATATGACCTAAACGGCAGTGCCACAAATAAGTTGCACTATCATTATCAACTCTGCATCTTTTGGCTTCAACATTATGAATATGTGTATCACTACTATCGAGATTCATCAAAAATAGACCACTCTTCAAGGGTGCATGACCATAAAAGATATTACTCATATAAATAGAACAACCATTATTCTCTGATTTAAATGAATAAACGTCTCGCATCAAACAAGATCCAGATATAATGTTCATGCTCAACGCTGGCACCAAATAACAATTATTTAGGTCTAATACTAATCCCGAAGGTAGATGTAGAGGTAGCGTGCCGACTGCGATCACATCGACTTTGGAACCATTTCCCACGCGCATCGTCACCTCGTCCTTCGCCAGTGTTCGCTTAATCCGTAGTCCATGTTTCGAGTTGCAAATATTAGCAATAGAACTAGTATCAAATACCCAGGTGCTACTGCGAGCTCTAGCAAGGTACACATCAATAACATGTATATCACATATACCTTTGTTCACCTTGCCATCCTTCTTATCCGCCAAATACTTGGGGCAGTTCTGCTTCCAGTGTCCAGTCTGCTTGCAGTAGAAGCACTCAGTTTCAGGCTTAGGTTCAGATTTGGGTTTCTTCTCCTGAGCAGCAACTTGCTTGCTGTTCTCCTTGAAGTTCCCCTTCTTCTTCCCTTTGCTCTTTTTCTTAAAACTGGCGGTCTTGTTGACCATCAACACTTGATGCTCCTTCTTGATTTCTACCTCCGCAGCCTTTAGCATTGTGAAGAGCTCGGGAATCGTCTTATCCATCCCTTGCATGTTATAGTTCATCACAAAGCTCTTGTAGCTTGGTGGCAGTGATTGAAGAACTCCATCAATGACACCATCAACAGGAAGATTAATTCCTAGTTGAGTCAAGTGATTATGATACCCAGACATTTTGAGTATATGTTCACTGATAGAACTATTCTCCTCCATCTTGCAGCTATAGAACTTATTGGAGACTTCATATCTCTCAATTCAGGCATTTGCTTGAAATATTAACTTCAACTCCTGGAACATCTCATATGCTCCATGACGTTCAAAACGTCGTTGAAGTCCTGATTCTAAGACGTAAAGCATGGCACACTGAACTATCGAGTAGTCATCAGCTTTGCTCTGCCAGACGTTCATAACATCTGGTGTTGCTCCAGCAGCAGGCCTGGCACCCAGCGGTGCTTCCAGGACGTAATTCTACTGTGCAGTAATGAGGATAATCCTCAAGTTACGGACCTAGTCCGTGTAATTGCTACCATCATCTTTCAACTTTGCTTTCTCAAGGAACGCATTAAAATTCAATGGAACAACAGCACGGGCCATCTATCTACAATCAAACATAGACAAGCAAGTTACTATCAAGTACTAAGTTCATGATAAATTTAAGTTCAATTAATCATATTACTTAAGAACTCCCACTTAGAAAAACATCCCTCTAATCTTCTAAGTGATCACATGATCCAAATCAACTAAACCATAACCGATCATCACGTGAAATGGAGTAGCTTTCAATGGTGAACATCAATATGTTGATCATATCTACTATATGATTCACGCTCGACCTTTCGGTCTTAGTGTTCCGAGGCCATATCTGCATATGCTAGGCTCGTCAAGTTTAACCCGAGTATTCTGCGTGTGCAAAACTGGCTTGCACCCGTTGTAGATGGACATAGAGCTTATCACACCCGATCATCATGTGGTGTCTGGGCACGACGAACTTTGGCAACGATGCATACTCAGGGAGAACACTTTTATCTTGAAATTTAGTGAGAGATCATCTTATAATGCTACCGTCAATCAAAGCAAGATAAGATGCATAAAAGATAAACAACACATGCAATCAATATAAGTAATATGATATGGCCATCATCATCTTGTACTTGTGATCTCCATCTCTGAAGTACCGTCATGATCACCATCGTCACCGGCGCGACACCTTGATCTCCATCGTAGCATCGTTGTCGTCTCGCCAATCTTATGCTTCCACGACTATCGCTACCGCTTAGTGATAAAGTAAAGCATTACAATGCGATTGCATTGCATACAATAAAGCGACAACCATATGGCTCCTGCTAGTTGCCGATAACTCGGTTACAAAACATGATCATCTCATACAATAAAATTTAGCATCATGTATTGACCATATCACATCACAACATGCCCTGCAAAAACAAGTTAGACGTCCTCTACTTTGTTGTTGCAAGTTTTATGTGGCTGCTACAGGCTTAGCAAGAACCGTTCTTACCTATGCATCAAAACCACAATGATAGTTTGTCAAGTTGGTGCTGTTTTAACCTTCGCAAGGACCGGGCATAGCCACACTTGATTCAACTAAAGTTGGAGAAACTGACAACCGCCAGCCACCTGTGTGCAAAGCACGTCAGTAGAACCAGTCTCGCGTAAGCGTACGCGTAATGTCGGTCCGGGCCGCTCCATCCAACAGTACCGCGAAACCAAAGTATGACATGCTGGTAAGCAGTATGACTTATATCGCCCACAACTCACTTGTGTTCTACTTGTGCATATAACATCAACACACAAAACCTGGCTCGGATGCCACTGTTGGGGAACGTAGTAATTTCAAAAAAATTCCTACGCACACGCAAGATCATGGTGATGCATAGCAACGAGAGGGGAGAATGTTGTCTACGTACCCTCGTAGACCGGCAACGGAAGCGTTGACACAACATAGAGGAAGTACTTGTATGTCTTCCCGATTCGACCGATCCAAGTACCGAACGTACGACACCTCCGAGTTCTGCACACGTTCAACTCGGTGACGTCCCTCGAGCTCCGATCCAGCCGAGTGTTGAGGGAGAGTTTCGTCAACACGACGGCGTGATGACGGTGATGATGTTCTACCAACGCAGGGCTTCGCCTAAGCACCGCTACGATATGACCGAGGTGGAATATGGTGGAAGGGGGCACCGCACACGGCTAAGGAACAATCACGAAGATCAACTTTTGTGTGATGGGGTGCCCCCTTGCCCCCGTATATAAAGGAGGGGGGAGGTGCGGCCGGCCCCTGGGGGTGCGCCTGGAGGAGTCCTACTCCCACCGGGAGTAGGACTCCCCCCTCTTGGATTGTTGGAGAAGGAAAGGGGAAGGGGGAAAGAGGAAAGGGGGGCGCCCCCCCTTCCTTGTCCTATTCAGACTAGGGGGGAGGGGGCGCGCGGCATGCCCTGGCCGACCCTCCTCTTCTCGCTTAGGGCCCATGTAGGCCCATTAACCCCCCCCCCCAAGGGGGGGGGGGGGTTCGGTAACCCCCGGTACTCCGGAAAAATCCCGATTTCACACGGAACGATTCCGATATCCAAATATAGGCTTCCAATTCCAATATATCAATCTTTATGTCTCGACCATTTCGAGACTCCTCGTCATGTCCGTGGTCACATCTGGGACTCCGAACATCCTTCGGTACATCAAAACACAAAAACCCTAATTACGATTGTCACTGAACTTTAAGCGTGCGGACCCTACGGGTTCGAGAACTATGTAGACATGACCGAGACACGTCTTCGGTCAATAACCAATAGCGGAACCTAGATGCTCATATTGGCTCCTACATATTCTACGAAGATCTTTATCGGTCAGACCGCATAACAACATACGTTGTTCCCTTTGTCATCGGTATGTTACTTGCCCGAGATTCGATCGTCGGTATTCCAATACCTAGTTCAATCTCATTACCAGCAAGTCTCTTTACTCGTTCCATAATACATCATTCTGCAACTAACTCATTAGTTGCAATGCTTGCAAGGCTTAGGTGATGTGCATTACCGAGAGGGCCCAGAGATACCTCTCCGACAATCGGAGTGACAAATCCTAATCTCGAAATACGCCAACCCAACAAGTACCTTCGGAGACACCTGTAGAGCACCTTTATAATCACCCAGTTACATTGTGATGTTTGGTAGCACACAAAGTGTTCCTCCGGTAAACGGGAGTTGCATAATCTCATAGTCATAGGAACATGTATAAGTTATGAAGAAAGCAATAGCAACAAACTAAACGATCAAGTGCTCAGCTAACACAATGGGTCAAGTCAATCACATCATTCTCCTAATGATGTGATCCCGTTAATCAAATGACAACTCATGTCTATGGTTAGGAAACATAACCATCTTTGATCAACGAGCTAGTCAAGTAGAGGCATACTAGTGACACTCTGTTTGTCTATGTATTCACACATGTATTATGTTTCCGGTTAATACAATTCTAGCATGAATAATAAACATTTATCATGATATAAGGAAATAAATAATAACTTTATTATTGCCTCTAGGGCATATTTCCTTCATAAGTGTTCTCCCTGAGTATGTACCGTTGCGACAGTTCATCGTGCCGAGACAACACGTGATGATCGGGTGTGATAAGCTCTACGTTCACATACAACGGGTGCAAGACAATTTTGCACGTGCGGAATACTCGGGTTAAACTTGACGAGCCTAGCATGTACAGACATGGCCTTGGAACACTGAGACCGAAAGGTCGAACGTGAATCATATAGTAGATATGATCAACATATTGATGTTCACCATTGAAAACTACTCCATCTCACGTGATGATCGGACATGGTTTAGTTGATATGGATCACGTGATCATATAGATGACTCGAGGGTTGTCTATCTAAGTGGGAGTTCTTAAGTAATA
Organism: Triticum aestivum; assembly: GCF_018294505.1. Lineage (NCBI taxonomy): Eukaryota > Viridiplantae > Streptophyta > Magnoliopsida > Poales > Poaceae > Triticum > Triticum aestivum. The sequence continues at coordinate 62,078,603 of NC_057809.1, read as the reverse complement.
TGATTAATTGAACTTAATTTATCATGAACTTAGTCCTAATAGTTTTTGCATATCTATGTTGTAGATCAATGGCCCGTGCTACCGTTCCCTTGAATTTTAATGCGTTCCTAGAGAAAGCTAAGTCAAAAGATGATGGTAGCAACTACACAGACTTGGTCCATAACTTGAGGATTATCCTCCTTGCTGCACAGAAGAATTATGTCCTTGATGCACCGCTAGGTGCAAGTCTGCTACTGGAGCAACTGCTGACGTTATGAACGTCTGGCAAGCTAAATCTGATGACTACTCGATAGTTCAGTGTGCCATGCTTTACAGCTTAGAATCGAGACTTCAAAAACATTTTGAACGTCATGAAGCATATGAGATGTTTCAGGAGTTGAAGTTAATATTTCAAGCAAATGCCCGTGTTGAGAGATATGAAGTCTCCAACAAGTTCTATAGCTGCAAGATGGAGGAGAACAATTCTATCAGTGAACACATACTCAGAATGTCTGGGTACCATAACCACTTGACTCAGCTTGGAGTTAATCTTCCAGATGATAGTGTTATTGACAGAGTTCTTCAATCACTGCCACCAAGCTACAAACACTTCGTGGTGAACTATAATATGCAAGGGATGGATAAGACAATTCCCGCGCTCTTCGCAATGCTCAAAGCTGCTGAGGTAGAAATAAAGAAGGAGCATCAAGTGTTGATGGTTAACAAGACCACTAGTTTCAAGAAAAAAGGCAAAGGAAAGAAGGGGACCTTCAAGAAGAATGGAAAGCAAGTTGCTACTCCTGGGAAGAAGCCCAAGTCTGGACCAAAGCTGAAACAGAGTGCTTCTACTGCAAAGGGACTGGTCACTGGAAGCGGAACTTCCCCAAGTATTTGGTGGATAAGAAGGATGGAAAAGTGAACAAAGGTATATTTGATATACATGTTATTGATGTGTACCTTACTAATGCCCGTAGTAGTGCCTGGGTATTTGATACTGGTTCTGTTGCTCATATTTGCAACTCGAAACAGGAGCTACGGATTAAACGAAGATTGGCTAAGGACGAGGTGACGATGCGCGTAGGAAATGGTTCCAAGGTCGATGTGATCGCCGTCGGCACGCTACCTCTACATCTACCTTCGGGATTAGTTTTAGACCTGAATAATTGTTATTTGGTGCCAGCGTTGAGCATGAAAATTATATCTGGATCTTGGTTGATGTGAGATGGTTATTCATTTAAATCAAAGAATAATGGTTGTTATATTTATATGAGTAATATCTTTTATGGTCATGCACCCTTGATGAGTGGTCTATTTTTCTTGAATCTCGATCGTGGTGATACACATATTCATAATATTGATGCCAAAAGATGCAAAGTTGATAATGATAGTCCAACATATTTGTGGCACTGATGTTTAGGTCACATTGGTTTAAAGCGCATGAAGAAACTCCATGCAGATGGACTTTTGGAATCACTTGATTATGAATCATTTGATGCTTGAGAACCATGCCTCATGGGCAAGATGACTAAGATTCCGTTCTCCAAAACAATGGCGCGAGCCACTAACTTATTGGAAATAATACATACTGATGTATGCGGTCCGATGAGTGTTGAGGCTCGCGGCGGGTATCGTTATTTTCTGACCTTCACAGATGATTTGAACATATATGGGTATATCTACTTAATGAAACACAAGTCTGAAACATTTGAAAAGTTCAAAGAATTTTAGAGTGAAGTGGAAAATCATCGTACCAAGAACATAAAGTTTCTACGATCTGATCGCGGAGGTGAATATTCGAGTTACGAGTTTGGTCTTCATTTAAAACAACATGGAATAGTTTCACAACTCACGCCACCTGGAACACCACAGGGTAATGGTGTGTGTGAATGTCGCAACCGTTCTTTATTAGATATGGTGCATTTATGATGTCTCTTACCGATTTACCACTATCGTTTTGGGGTTATGCATTAGAGACAGCCGCATTCACGTTAAATAGGGCATCATCTAAATCCGTTGAGACGACACCGTATGAACTGTGATTTGGCAAGAAACCTAAGTTGCCGTTTCTTAAAGTTTGGTGTTGCGATGCTTATGTGAAAAAGTTTCAGTCTGATAAGCTCGAACCCAAATTGGAGAAGTGCGTCTTCATATGATACCCAAATGAAATTGTTGGGTACACCTTCTGTCACAGATCCGAAGGAAAGATATTTGTTGCTAAGAATGGATCCTTTCTAGAGAAGGAGTTTCTCTCGAAAGAAGTGAGTGGGAGGAAAGTAGAACTTGATCAGGTAATCATACCTTCTCTTGAATTGGAAAGTAGCTCATCACAGAAAATAGTTCCCGTGATGCCTACACAAATTAGTGAGGAAGATAATGATGATGATCATGAAACTTCGGATCAAGTTACTACCGACCAGAATATGTTCCGCACCTGAGTGGTACGGTAATCCTGTTCTGGAAGTCATGTTACTAGACCTGACAAACCTATGTACTATGAGGAAGCGATGATGAGCCCATATTCCACGAAATGGCTTGAGGCCATGAAATCTAAGATGGGATCCATGTATGATAACAAAGTATGGACTTTGGTTGACTTGCCCGATGATTGGCAAGCCATAGAGAATAATTGGATTTTCAAGAAGAAGACTAACGCTGATGGTAATGTTACTGTCTACAAAGCTCGACTTGTTGCGAACGGTTTTCCACAAGTTTAAGGAGTTGACTACGATGAGACCTTCTCACCTGTAGCGATGCTTAAGTATGTCTGAATCATGTTAGCAATTGCCGCATTTTATGATTATGAAATCTGGCAAATGGATGTCAAAATACATTCCTAAACCCTTTGTGTATGATGCAACTAGAAGGTTTTGCCGATCCTAAAGGTGCTAACAAAGTGTGTAAGCTCCAGCGATCCACTTATGGACTGGTGCAAGCATCTCGTAGTTGGAATATACTCTTTGATGAAGTGAACAAAGCATATGGTTTTATACAGACTTTTGGAGAAGCCTGTATTTACAAGAAAGTGAGTGGGAGCTCTGTAGCATTTCTAATATTATATGTGGACGACATATTGTTGATTGGAAATGATATAGAATTTCTGGATAGCATAAAAGGATACTTGAATAAGAGTTTTTAATGAAATACCTCGGTGAAGCTGTGTCGGTGGAAACGACACCTATGGGGTCACTAGGATCCCTCCTATGGTTGGCGAGCGCGAGGTTATGCAAAGAGCGGGCATGGCAGGAAGCACACGGATCATTTACCCAGGTTCGGGCCGCAAAGATGCGTAATACCCTAGTCCTGCTTTGGTGGATGTATACGTGTGTTCTTGTGTTCTTGAGCTAGCTACCGGTGCAACTTGCCCAAAAGAGCCGAACCCTTCTCCTGGTCGCCGCGGGCCTCCTTTAATAGGAAAAGGGGGTTGCCACAGTGGCACACAGGAGGTGGAAAGGTCTACAGTCGACAAGCCTATCCTCTGGGACCATCAGCAAACGCATTTAATGCGCTGCTGACGTGCCCTCCTCGCGTTATCGAGGATGCCAGTGAAGCACGTCCCAGCCGTCGCCGCCTCGCCAAGCCTCGACATGCGTCCGAGCTGATGAGGCATTGCAGTGCCACGTTGGCTGGCTGCTGGGCTGGCGCGGTGGCGGATCCTTCATGAAGGGTCGCATGCGGCCACGCAGGTGCTTGCTGAGTTGGTGTAGAGGCCGCCCGTCGCCACGCAGGTGCTTGTCTAGCTGGTTGAGCTAGCAGCTGCTTGGGGATGGTGGTGGAGTCTTGGCTGGCGCGGGCGTGGCAGTGGCCCTGCTGATGACCTCGGCAAGGGCCTTGCTGGGGCCTGGCAAGGGTATTGCCGTGGCGTTGTAGTTGCCCCGGCAAGGGTCTTGCCGGGGGCCTTGTGGATTCCCTCGGCTGGGATCCCGCTGAGGGTCGCCGTCTTCTAGTCCTCATCGGATCTCGCATGTTTATGATGTTGACGAAGATTTGCATGCCACCACAGTGGTGCCTCCCGAGCCTTGGTTCCAATGTAGTTGGTTGGGTTGGAGCCTGTGGGCTCAAGGGTGGATCACTCTGCTGGCATCAGGCAAGTTGCTCCGGCAAGGCTCTTGCCGGGGCTGCGGAGGCTGCCTCGGCAAGGATCTTGCCGAGGGTGTCCACCTCGCCCTCTTGCTCTCCCGCGCTTCTAGTCTTGGCGTTGCCTTGGTTGCCTCGGGTTTCGGCTTCTCTCCGGCCTCCCTCCTCTTCTCTACTAAGCGTGGCCGTGGCACGCAGCTCTGACTGCCCGCGCACAAGTAAAGTGGTCAAAAGAAGAGCCCCTACTTTTGTACACCGACAGGAGCCCCTGGGCCTGGGCCACACATAAGCGCGTCGCATTGTTGGGCTAGGCCCAGAATGGTGAACGGGCAGGTGGAGCTTCCCCATGACCCGCGTTGAACGCGCAACATGGAGGGTCGTGCATGACGTGGGGGTAATCCGTGGGGCGGTTTCCACACGCGTGCGTCACATCGTGGTAAAGAGGCGGCCCGCGCCTTCCCTGTAAAAGGAACGACCGCGGGCGCGCTGCTCATTTACCCCCTATGTCTTCTCCAATCTTGGAACCACTGTCCCTTCCTCCTCAAGCCCCTCCTCTCTCCCACCGTCGCCACGTTTTTGCTGCCCTTTCCCTTGCACCTCTCGCAGCCGCCATGGCACCCAAAACTGGCAAGGGCAAGGGAGCGGCCAAGGACGCCGGAGGGGCGCAGCCGCCGGAGAATGAGTTGGCGGCGCGGCGGACACAGCTCACTTACTTCCCCTGGACGGTCGACGTGGTCCACCTCCGGGACAACTTGAGACCACTGTGGGGGGTCAAGACGGGGGGAGAAACGACGGGGCATCCTACCACGCATGTCATCCCGCCAACTGCGGCGAAGCAGCCCCAAATCTGTATCCGTTCTTTGTCGATTACTTTTCCTGCGGCCTCTGCCCCCTTCTCTGATTTTTTCAATGATATCATGCATACCTTCGTCTTCCACCTCATGGATTTTACCCCAAATGCCGTGGCATGCATGGCTCTCTTTGCCCATCTCTGTGAGGGCTTCGTCAGAGTGCATCCCAACACAGCGCTCTTCCGCCACTACTTCTTCCCTCGGATCTAGAAGGGAGGTGCCATCTCTGGTTGTGTCGCCTGGATCCTGAGGTCCAAGGGGACATACCCGGAGGGCGCCTAGAAGGAGAGGTGGGAGGAGTGGCGGGGCCGGTGGTGCTGGATTGAGGAGGAGGATCCACAAGAGTTCTGCCGGGTTCGCCAGGCGCCACCGGTTCGCGGAAACGACTGGAGAAATGTCGATGCCGACGACGCGAAGCTGGCGATCGCCACCACCAAGATTCTTCGCCTCACCGAGGCCGGGCTCACCCTTGAGATGATCGGGGCAGATTTCATCCGCCGCCGAATCTCTCCGCTGCATAACAAGGGGAGGCCGGCCTGGCTCTTCACAAATGCGGTGGACATCATGCGACTCCGCCCTGGCCTGAACCACAACTTCACCGTGTTGGCGCATGCTCACTTCTGCCAGCGGCTCTTCCAGCTTGACATGAACCACGACGGCAAGGCCACGAAGGCCGGCAAGGTCGCCAAGGGGCCCTTGTTTGGGTTGCCGGCGGGGGTGGTCCCGCTGAGCAATAACTCGCGCCGAAGCAACATCATCGCCATGATGCCGGAGTTCAACGCGCACGGCCTCGTCCCAAATTAGGCCGAGCCGCTGGATGATCAAGTGCAGGAATTTTTTGACACCCTAGAGGAGAAGTTCATCCGCGACGAGCCACGACTTGTCCAGGACACCACCCAGGCGGAGCTGGACAACACCGCCGCCAGGGCGGCAGAGGCGGAGCTCGCCAAGGAGGCCGGCACCGCCAGCGGCGTGAAGGACAAAGCCACGGCGTCCGCAGAGGAGAAGGAGATCGCCCAGTGGGCGGAGTCCGCTGGGGAGGCCAGCAGCGCCGGCACCAGGGCCCCTCTTGTCGAAGACGACGACATGCCGTCCGAGGAGGAGGCTGTAGCTGCCGAGCCCCCAGCCACGGGGAAAGGGTGAGCCCTGCGATGAGCCAGCTCCGGCGAGCCGGTTCGGCCCGGTAGGGCTGTGCAAGCCCGGCATGCCCAAGTGATGTCTGCGCGCCAAACGAGGGCCATGGCGGAGAAGAAATTGGAGAAGGCCGCGGTGGCGAAGAAGAAAGCATCTACCTCTTCTTCGCCCAAGCGTTCCCCAACTCCACCTGCTTCCCCTCCTCCTACAGGTGAAGACATGGAGGTCTTCTTCGATCTCGGGTTTCTCAGCCCGAGGAGGAAGAGGAAGGCAGTGGAAGAAGAAGCGGAGGATGAGTAAGTGCTTCGACTTTTGTCATCTCCGTCCCTCCGGGCCGTACCTCTTTTCTTGACTTGTCTTCATCTTGGAAGGGATACGGAGACACTGGCCCAGCGGGTGAAGAGGGCGAGGTCTTCGGCGGGCGGACATCCCCCGGTAGGCACTTCCGGTACACTGCTGGTGGTGTCGAGCCGTCCGGTCAGCAGCCCCTGGCACAGCCCCCAACATAAGCTCGTCAGCCGCCCCTCGTCAACGTGTGTCGAGGTACGATCCTTGGTGCTGACTTTGCCGTGATCGCAGGAGGAGGACAGTAGCAGGGGGAGCCACTGAGGGCTGCCCCCAACACGCCGCCTCCGTCAACCATGCTGCCCCGAGGGTCGTCCCCGGCAAGGGTGCCAAGTACCGAGCCCATGCACACGGAGGAGGAGGAGGAGAACTTGGGCGCCGGTGGCTCCACCTTGGCGCCAAATGTTGGTGAGGAAGGGGCTACTTCTTCCCAGCCCGGCGCGGGTACATTGATACGTCTCCGTCATATCTACTTTTCCAAACACTTTTGCCCTTGTTTTGGACTCTAACTTGCATGATTTGAATGGAACTAACCCGGACTGACGCTGTTTTCATCAGAATTACCATGGTGTTATTTATGTGCAGAAACAAACGTTCTCGGAATGACCTGAAACTTCACGGAGCAACTTTTTGGAAAATATAAAAAAATACCTGCAAAAGATGAAGGCCAGGGGGCCCACCACCTGTCCACGAGGGTGGGGGCGCGCCTGCCCCCCTAGGGCGCGCCCCCTACCTCGTGGGCCCCCTAGAGCTCCTCCGACTCCAACTCCAACTCTATATATTGTGTTTCGGGGAGAAAAAAATCAGAGATAAGGATTCATCGCGTTTTACGATACGGAGCCGCCGCCAAGCCCTAAAACCACTCGGGAGGGCTGATCTGGAGTCCGTTCGGGGCTCCGGAGAGGGGAATCCATCGCCATCGTCATCATTAACCATCCTCCATCACCAATTTCATGATGCTCACCACCACGTGTGAGTAATTCCATCGTAGGCTTGCTGGACGGTGATGGGTTGGATGAGATTTATCATGTATTCGAGTTAGTTTTGTTAGGGTTTGATCCCTAGTATCCACTATGTTCTGAGATTGATGTTGCTATGACTTTGCTATGCTTAATGCTTGTCACTAGGGCCCGAGTGCCATGATTTCAGATCTGAACCTATTATGTTTTCATCAATATATGAGTATTCGTGATCCTATCTTGCAAGTCTATAGTCACCTATTATGTGTTATGATCCATTAACCCCAAAGTGACAATAATCGGGATACTTACTGGTGATGGCCGTAGTTTGAGGAGTTCATGTATTCACTATGTGTTAATGCTTTGTTCCGGTACTCTATTAAAAGGGGGCCTTAATATCCCTTAGTTTCTGTAAGGACCCCGCTGCCACGGGAGGGTAGGACAAAAGATGTCATGCAAGTTCTTTTCCATAAGCACGTATGACTATATTTGAAATACATGCCTACATTACATTGATGAACTGGAGCTCGTTCTGTGTCACCCTAGGTTATGACTGTTACATGATGAACCACATCCGGCATAATTCTCCATCACTGATCCATTGCCTACGAGCTTTCCATATATTGTTCTTCGCTTATTTACTTTTCCGTTGGTTTTGCTATCATCACTACAAAATACCAAAAACATTACTTTTACTACCGTTACCTTTTGCTACCGTTACCAATACTATCATATTACTTTGCTACTAAATACTTTGCTGCAGATACTAAGTTTCTATGTGTGGATGAATTGACAACTCAGCTGCTAATAGTTGAGAATATTCTTTGGCTCCCCTTGTGTCGAATCAATAAATTTGGGTTGAATACTCTACCCTCGAAAACTGTTGCGATCCCCTATACTTGTGGGTTATCAAGACTATTTTTTGGTGCCGTTTCCGGGGAGCATAGCTCTATTCTTTGAGTCACTTGGGATTTATATCTGCTTATCATTATGAAGAACTTGAAAGATCCAAGAACCAAGATTTATCCCTCCACTACAAGGGGAGGTAAGGAACTGCCATCTAGCTCTGCACTTGATTCACCTTCTGTTTTGAGTAAGCTTGCGACACCTAAACCTGCTTCTGCTATTCGTTCTGATATGTCGCATGTTATTGATGATGCCACTTCTGCTATACATGTTACTTATGATGAAACTACTTCTATGCTTGATACTACTGTGCCACTTGGTGAATTTCTTGATGAACAACTTGCTAGGGCTAGAGAGATTGAAAATATTGAATCTGATAATACTGATGAAATTGATGATGAAGACTTGCCTGTTATTCCTGAGGGTTATGTTTTTGATAAAGAAGCTTCTTTAGCTATTTTAGCTTGCAAAGATAGATACGAACTTAAGAGGTTATTAGCTAAATGGAATAAGCAATCTCTAAATGCTAGAATGAAACCTGACCCTGCTTTTGCTACTTCACCTATCTGTGTTACTGATAAGGATTATGAATTCTCTGTTGATCCTGATATAATTACTTTGGTTGAATCTGATCCTTTTCATGGCTATGAATCTGAAACTGTTGTGGCACATCTTACTAAATTAAATGATATAGCCACCCTGTTCACTAATGATGAGAGAACTCGTTACTTTTATATCCTTAAAATATTTCCGTTCTCAATAAAGGGTGATGCTAAGATATGGTTTAATTCTCTTGATTCTGGTTGTGTGCGTAGTCCCCAGGATATGATTTATTACTTCTCTGCTAAATATTTCCCTGCTCATAAGAAACAAGCTGCTTTAAGGGATATATATAATTTTGTGCAAATTGAAGAAGAGAGTCTCCCACAAGCTTGGGGGAGGCTTCTCCAATTACTTAATGCTTTGCCTGATCATCCTCTTAAGAAAAATGAAATACTTGATATCTTTTATAATGGACTAACCGGTGCTTCCAGAGATTACCTGGATAGTTGTGCTGGTTCTGTTTTTAGGGAAAGAACACCAGATGAAGCTGAAATTATATTGAATAATATGTTGACAAATGAAAATAATTGGACACCTCCGGAGCCAATTCCTGAGCCTATTCCTAAACCAACTCCGAAGAAGAGGGGTATTCTATTTCTCAGTCCTGAAGATATGCAAGAGGCAAAGAAATCTATGAAAGAAAAAGGTATTAAAGCTGAAGATGTTAAGAAATTACCTCCTATTGAAGAAATACATGGTCTTAATTTACCGCCTGTTGAAGAAACATATGATCTTAATCCCTTACTTATTGAAGAAACTCATGGTCTTGATAACCCGACACAGGTAGTAAAGGTAAATTCTCTCTATAGATATGATAAAGCCGAAATCCCATTTACTAAGTTTGTTAGCCCATGCTTAGATGAGTTTGATAAATTTATGGCTAAGCAGGAAGATTTTAATGCTTATTTTGGTAGACAATTGAAATACAATTCAAATATGCTTGAACACTTGGGTGATTATATGGCTAATGTCAAAGGTGAACTTAGACTTATTAGTAAACATGCTTCTATGGTTACCACTCAAGTAGAACAAGTACTTAAATCTCAAAATGATTTGCTCAATGAATTGAATAGTAAGAATAATGATAATGATGTTAGAGTTATGACTAGAGGTGGTAGAATGACTCATGAACCTTTGTATCCTAAAGGCCATCCTAAGAGAATTGAGCAAGATTCTCAGAGGAATAATATAGATGCACCTAGTCCTTCTAAAAGGAAGAAAAAGAAAAATGATAGGACTTTGCATGCTTTTAGTGAACCTGTTATTGAAACACATGAGAATCCAAATGATATTTCTATTTCTGATGCTGAAACTCAATCTGGTAATGAACCGGAAACTAGTGATAAAGTTAAAGATAATGTTCATGAGGATGCTCAACCTAGTAATGATAATGATATACAAATTGAACCTGCTGTTGATCTTGATAACCCACAATCAAAGAATCAACGTTATGATAAGAAACCCTTTGTTGCTAGGAAACACGGTAAAGAAAGAGAACCATGGGTTCAAAAACCCATGACTTTTCCTCCCAAACCATCCAAGAAAAAGGATAATGAGGATTTTGAGCGCTTTGCTGAAATGATTAGAGTTATCTTTTTGGGTATGCGATTAACTGATATGCTAAAAATGAATCCTTATGCTAAGTATATGAAAGATATTGTTACAAATAAGAGAAAGATACCGGAAGCTGAAATTTCCACCATGCTTGCTAATTATACTTTTAAGGGTGAAATACCCAAGAAACTTGGAGATCCCGGTGTACCAACTATACCATGCTCGATTAAAAGAAACTATGTTAAAACTGCTTTATGTGATCTTGGAGCCAGTATTAGTGTTATGCCTCTCTCTTTATATCGTAGACTTGATTTGAATAAGTTGACACCTACTGAAATATCTTTGCAAATGGCTGATAAATCAACTGCTATACCTGTCGGTATTTGTGAGGATGTGCCTGTTGTAGTTGCAAATGTTACTATTTTAACGGACTTTGTTATTCTTGATATTCCCGAGGATGATAGTATGTCTATTATTCTTGGAAGACCCTTTTTGAATACTGCAGGGGCTGTTATTGATTGCACTAAAGGCAATGTCACTTTTCATGTTAATGGTAATGAGCATACGGTACACTTTCCGAGGAAACAACCTCAAGTTCATAGTATCAACTCTATTGGAAAAATTCCATCGATTATATTTGGAGGTTTTGAATTTCCTCTTCCTACTGTCAAGAAGAAATATGATATTCTTATTATTGGGGATGTGCATATCCCCGTTGAGGTAACATAGTGTTATTCGAAATTTCTCCGGTTCCATGTTATTCGGAATGAGTTCGTTAACAAGACTTGATCAACCTTGTTAGTGGATTCCTTTTGATGATCATGAGATGGATGAAACTAGAAGGCACAACCTTCTGTACCCTCCTTTTACTTTATGTTATTTATATTAAATAAGATAAAAATAGTATTTTTTTTGTCTATTATCTGATTATCCATGCAATATAAAAATACCCCGAAAATAAAAGTTCTCCAAATGCCCTGAAATTTAAATATGATTTTCTAGAATATTTGAGAATATTTGGCACTGAGAACACATTAGGGGGGTCAACCACCTGCCCACGAGGGTGGAGGGCGCCCTACCCCCTGGGCGCGCCCCCTGCCTCGTGGGCCCACGGTGGCCCTCCTCCACTTATCCTTCACCCACACACTCCTTCTTCCTCCCACAAACACGAATATCCAGCTCAAGCACGAGTTCTAGCTCATTTTGCTGCCATTTTCGATCTCCTTGCTCAAAGCACCTCTCACAAAACTGCTTGGGGAGATTGTTCCTTGGTTTGTGACTCCTCCATTGGTCCAATTAGTTTTTGTTCTAGTGCTTTATTCATTGCAAATTTTTGCTGCTTAGGTGACCCTGTTCTTGAGCTTGCATGTCAAATTTATATGGTCAAAAGTAGTTTTGATGCATGATATAGGCCCTAGGCACTTGTAGGAGTAGTTGCTATCAATATTATTGAGTTTGGTTTACTTTTATTTTGAAGTTACTAAAAATTTCAGAATTTTTCAGAGGAAGAAAAATGCTTAGGAAAATGTTCCAAGGTGGTTCCTCAAGGAAGCAAGGACCCAGGCTTGCAATGCGTGATGCTGATGAAGAGCCACCAAGAGACGCTCCAGTGCGTCCTTGTGAGTGGCCTTCTGAAAATTTTATGGATCGAGCAGGAATTAAGGAAGAATTCAACGCATATTTGCGTAACGCTGATCTTGTGAGCTTCGAGGAAGAGAAGTGCAGCCAGTATCACAATCTCACTAGTTCCTTTGTGAGGAGGTTTGAATTTTCATCTTCACGTAATTCTCCAACTGTCCTGTTTGATCTTTATGAAAATTCTTATACTATGGACTTAGAGGATTTTACCACTGCTTGCAAACTTCCACAATGGGGTAGTATAAGGGATCCTCGCAAATCTGAATTTAGAGATTTTCTTGCTAGCATAACTGTGGGAGAATCTAGAGATATAACACAAGCTACCATAGGGAGCATTCACTTTCCTGCTATACATTATTTTGCTCTCTTCATAGGTAGATGCATTAATGGTAAAGATGAGGCATGTCACATGTGTGTCCCTGACCTCAGTATTCTTAGGAGTGCTGTGTTAGGAGATAAATCTTATAATTTGGGAGCCATTGTTGCACGTAGGTTGCATCTTAATAGATTTAATGGAGATTTCTTTGGAGGAATTTATGCAACCCGCATAGCTAATTTTCTTGGTGTAGCCATACGCGAAGATGATATTGAATTACCCCTGCTTACCTAGACTTTAATGTTATGGTTCACCACCAGTTTGTCGAGAGGAATGAATCCCCTCTCCAGTATCGACTAATCTTTGACAGACGCCGTGCTATCCATATTACTCTCCCTGCTCCTGCCTTCTTTGATCATCAGGCAAAAGGAAGATATGTTATTACCAGAGAGGAGGCAGATGAGTACGAGAGGAGAGCGGAGGCCGCTCGTCGCCATGCTGCAGCTCAGGAGGCGATAGCCGCTCCATCTCAGTACGACCCCAACTATTATTATGGATATCCGCCAGGCCAGCCGTAGCCATAGACCAACTTAGGCCAAAAGCCTAATCTTGGGGGAGTATGTATTTCCCACTGACATTACATTTATGTTCACACACTTATTGCTAGATGTCGGTGCTCATACTTTTTCATTGTATCATCCATGCTAGTTTAATTTCCTTTTTATGCTTTCTTCTTGTGTGTTTGATAAACCTTAAGAAAAACCAAAAAAATAGTTGTAGCTTTTAATTAGTTTACTTTCCATGCTTGTAGTAGTAATTAAAAAGAAAACCCAAAAAGATTTCATGTTCTTCTTTTACTTGGTGGGAGCTCTCCCGTGTAAATAGTTTTATTTCTTTCTTTTCTTTGGGGGTCGATAGGAGAAGACCATAATTAAATTGTTGAAGTGGCTCTTGTATGCATTATTGTTGATCTGACAAAAGAGCCCATATTGCCTTGTCTTCTCCTGTTTATTGAATGCTTGCAGATTCCAGCTTAGTCCAATGCACGTGCACTATTATTATTATTCACATCGTTCGGTCGTGCAAGTGAAAGGCAATTATGACGATATATGATGGACTGACTGAGATGAGAAAAGCTGGTATGAACTCGACCTCTTTTGTTTTTGTAAATATGATTAGTTCATCGTTCCTGATTCAGCCTATTATGAATAAACATGTTTGCAATGACAACTAGAGATCATAGTTTCTTGTGCCATGCTTGATTAGCTATGAGTTATAATGGTTTACCTTGCGTGCCAACATGCTATTAAAATGGTTGTGATGTGGTATGATAGGGTGGTATCCTCCTCTGAATGATTTAAGTGACTTGACTTGGCGCATGTTCACGCATGTAGTTGAAACAAAATCAACATAGCCTTCACGATATTTATGTTCATGGTGGATTATATCCTACTCATGCTTGCATTCGGTGTTGATTAATTTTAATGCATGTTCATGACTGTTGTCGCTCTCTAGCTGGTCGCTTCCCAGTCTTTTGCTAGCCTTCACCTGTACTAAGCGGGAATACTGCTTGTGCATCCAATCCCTTAAACCCCAAAGTTATTCCACATGAGTCCACTATACCTACCTATATACGGTATCTACCTGTCGTTCCAAGTAAATTTGTATGTGCCAAACTCTAAACCTTCAAATAAATATCATGTTTTCTATGCTCGAATAGCTCATGTATCAACTAGGGTTGTCTGTATCTTCCATGTTAGGCGGGTTATTCTCAAGAGGAGTGGACTCCGCTCCTCACTCACGAGAAAATGGCTGGTCACCGGGATGCCCAGTCCCATGCTTTATGCAAACTAAATCAAAATAATTGCAAACAAAACTCCCCCTGGGACTCTTGTTAGTTGGAGGCACTCGTTGTTTCGAGCAAGCCATGGATTGATGCTTGTTGGTGGAAGGGGGAGTATAAACTTTACCATTCTGTTTGGGAACCGCCTATAATGTGTGTAGCATGGAAGATATCGCCATCTCTTGGTTGTTATGTTGACAATGAAAGTATACCGCTCAAAATATTATTCACCTCTATTTCAAAACCGAGCTCTGGCACCTCTACAAATCCCTGCTTCCCTCTGCGAAGGGCCTATCTATTTACTTTTATGCTGAGTCATCATCCTCTTATTAAAAAGCACCAGTTGGAGAGCACCGCTGTCATTTGCATTCATTACTGTTAGTTTACATTGAGTATGACTTGACTGGATCTCTTTTACCATGAATTACAATGTCTAGTCAGTCCTTGGTCTTTAAAGGTGCTCTGCATTTATGTTTTGCGGTCTCAGAAAGGGCTAGCGAGATACCATCTTGTTATATCATATTATGATTGTTTTGAGAAAGTGTTGTCATCCGAGATTTATTATTATTGGTCGCTAGTTGATTATGCTATTGATATGAGTAAACTTGAGACCTAAGCGTTATTGCGAATGTGGTTAGTTATAATCTTTGCTGAAAACTTGAATGCTGGCTTTACATATTTACAACAACAAGAGCAAACAGAGTTTGTAAAAGTTTTTCTTTATCACTTTCAGTTTATCAACTGAATTGCTTGAGGACAAGCAAAGGTTTAAGCTTGGGGGAGTTGATACGTCTCCATCGTATCTACTTTTCCAAACACTTTTGCCCTTGTTTTGGGCTCTAACTTGCATGATTTGAATGGAACTAACCCGGACTGACGCTGTTTTCAGCAGAATTACCATGGTGTTATTTATGTGCAGAAACAAACGTTCTCGGAATGACCTGAAACTTCACGGAGCAACTTTTTGGAAAATATGAAAAATACCTGCAAAAGATGAAGGCTAGGGGGACCACCACCTGTCAACGAGGGTGGGGGCGCGCCTGCCCCCCTAGGGCACGCCCCATACCTCGTGGGCCCCCTGGAGCTCTTCCGACTCCAACTCCAACTCTATATATTGTGTTTCGGGGAGAAAAAAATCAGAGAGAAGGATTCATCGCGTTTTACGATACGGAGCCGCCGCCAAGCCCTAAAACCTCTCGGGAGGGCTGATCTGGAGTCCATTCGGGGCTCCGGAGAGGGGAATCCGTCGCCATCGTCATCATCAACCATCCTCCATCACCAATTTCATGATGCTCACCGCCGTGCGTGAGTAATTCCATCGTAGGCTTGCTGGACGGTGATGGGTTGGATGGGATCTATCATGTAATCGAGTTAGTTTTGTTAGGGTTTGATCCCTAGTATCCACTATGTTCTGAGATTGATGTTGCTATGACTTTGCTATGCTTAATGCTTGTCACTAGGGCCCGAGTGCCATGATTTCAGATCTGAACCTATTATGTTTTCATCAATATATGAGTGTTCTTGATCCTATCTTGCAAGTCTATAGTCACCTATTATGTGTTATGATCCGTTAACCCCGAAGTGACAATAATCGGGATACTTACCGGTGATGACCGTAGTTTGAGGAGTTCATGTATTCACTATGTGTTAATGCTTTGTTCCGGTACTCTATTAAAAGGAGGCCTTAATATCCCTTAGTTTCCGTAAGGACCCCGCTGCCACGGGAGGGTAGGACAAAAGATGTCATGCAAGTTCTTTTCCATAAGCAAGTTTGACTATATTCGGAATACATGCCTACATTACATTGATGAACTGGAGCTAGTTCTGTGTCACCCTGGGTTATGACTGTTACATGATGAACCGCATCCGGCATAATTCTCCATCACTGATCCATTGCCTACGAGCTTTCCATATATTGTTCTTCGCTTATTTACTTTTCCGTTGCTATTGCTATCATCACTACAAAATACCAAAAACATTACTTTTACTACCATTACCTTTTGCTACCGTTACCACTACTATCATATTACTTTGCTACTAAATACTTTGCTGCAGATACTAAGTTTCTAGGTGTGGTTGAATTGACAACTCAGCTGCTAATACTTGAGAATATTCTTTGGCTCCCCTTGTGTCGAATCAATAAATTTGGGTTGAATACTCTACCCTCGAAAACTGTTGCGATCCCCTATACTTGTGGGTTATCATACATCATTTGCCTCTCATCCCTGCCCTTTATTCTTCTTTCTGAATCTTTGTCTTGGCTTCTCTTCATCCCCATCTCGATACCCAGATCCTCCGCCGGCGGACCAGGAGGACATAAACACCGTCATCGAGGATGTCGCCAAGGCCGCCTAGGCGGAGGCCGAGAAGATCGCCGCCGAGGAGGCCACCAAGGGCGCTGCTTAGGACGCCACCAAGGGGCCTGCCGGGGAGCCCGACAAGGCTACTACCTAGGAGGCCAGCAAGGGATCTGCCGGGGAGGCCGACAAGTCCGCTGCCGAGGAGGAGGTGGCTGATGACCAGCCTTCCTCCTCCACTGCCTCTGGCTCCGGCAGGTATCTGAAGGTGAGCGACGACCTTTTCGTCCACCTTCCAGGGGCGTCGAGCTCCAGGGCGCCGATCGAGGGAGAGGTGTTCGACGAGGAGGTGCTTACCGCCACCGGGGTCGAGGTCGTCGACAAGCCAAGCGCCAGTGGTGATGGTGATGGTTCCCAGGAGGAGCGGCTTCTCCAGGCCATGGGCGCCAACTTTCGGAAGCTCCAGGCGCTCCACCGCGCCCGCCTGGACAAGGCCAAGTATAGGACAGCAACGGTGGACAAGGCGGAGGCAGACCTCAAGGGACGCGTCGCCGAGGCGCAAATTTGGTTCCGCCAAGCTTGTGAGGAGCTGAAGGCCGCCCAGGGCGAGCTGGCCAAGAGCGAGGCGGAGCTCACCATGGAGCAGGCCGACATCGAGAAGGCCCAGGAGACGGCGAAGAATCTGGCTGCCGCAGCCGAGGCTGCTCGAGCCCAGCATCAGGCCGCGTCGAACTCCCAAGAGGAGGACCTTGCCACGCGTGAGGAGAAGCTTGCCGCAACGCTCCGCGACAAGGACGAGGAGGTGGAGAAGCTCGTTGTGCAGCGGACCCAGGAGTTGGAGCAGAGGCACAGGGACGCACTCGATGCCCAGGCTCTGGTTCACGCCGGCAAGGTGAAGGAGCTAGAGGTGGAGCGGGACGAGCTGAAGGATCAGGTCCTGAAGCTGTCCAAGGAGAAGGACACGCTCAACAGTGCCCTGTTGAGGCACAGGGTGCAGTCCTCGACAAGGCCGGGCAGCTTTCCAAGGACAACAACTCCATCAAAGACCTCAAGCTGAAGATGGAGGGTCTCGATGGGATGCTCTCAGAGGCCAAAACCCGGGAGGAGACCCTGGCCAAGGATCTGGAGGCTGAGAGGCAGCTGCGGAAGAACGAAGCCGGCAACCACAAGGATTTTGTGGAAGGCGAGAACCGCTGGATCGGGCGCCTCGAAGGTGTCGCCGGCAGGATCACCACGCAGCTGGCTACCATGGGGATTCCAAATGTGAGGTATACCCCGGAGCACAACGCGAGCCCCAACGCCAAGCTGACCATCTTATTTGAGGGCGTCCTCGGGGCCCTGGAGCAGTTCCACTCGAATCAGGCGGCCTCCCTGGACGATGAGGCCCGGATGCTTTGCCAGGGTGCCATGATCAAGGTTCTCACCAAGGTGGCGCACTGGAACCCCAACCTCAACTTCGACGCTGCGCTGGAGAGCTTGCCGGAGGATGCAGACCTCACAACGCTCAAGGAGCGTATCAAGCCCATCATCCGCCGCATCAGCGGAATCGAGAGGGTGGAGGGCTAGCGTCGGGATTAGGCACCCCGTTTCTGATTGCTGCTGCAGGTTCATGGCCAAGACAGTTTATATCTTTAGTTAGAACTGCAGCAACAATTGATGTAATATAACTCTGTAGTACTTTTGAAAACGATGCATGTTATTGTCCTATTTGATCCCCCTTTGTATGTCCACCCTATGTTAATCAGGTAGGCTTGCCGGCGCGTAACCCAGGCCACGATGCCTTGAGGACGGATCCCCAATAGCCTGCCGGGTGTGCTTTCTGCCAGGCGAACCACCTTACCGCTCTTAACGCGGCCGCTCGAACTATCGATCTTGACTCGAGTCAGAGTCGAGAGTGTTGCCAATTGCGGACGGCTACCCTGCCACTCTCGACGCGACCGCTTGAGCTGTTGAGCAGACTTGAAACAGAACAAGGGCGTCGCTAATTGCGGAAGGACCCCTTTGCGTGAAGGTTTTCCATACACGGGGCAGGACCTACGAGGACAATAACCTTATATGTAAAAAGAAATTGCTTAAAGTTTCGCACGACTTAGCTTTTCGGTCGTCTTCTTCCTTGGAATGACGGCCACGATGAAGCCGCTGCCCCGATCAGACCAGATTCTCACAAGTGCGCCCACTACCTGGCACGCCAGAGATGTCGGTGGAAACGACACCTATGGGGTCACTGGGATCCCTTCTACGGTTGGCAAGCGCGAGGTTGTGCAAAGAGCGGGTCTGACAGGAAGCACATGGATCGTTTACCCAGGTTCGGGCCGCGAAGATGCGTAATACCCTGGTCCTGCTTTGGTGGATGTATTCGAGTGTTCTTGTGTTCTTGAGCTAGCTACGGGGTGCATCTTTCCCAAAAGAGCCGAATCCCTCTCCTGGTCGCCTCGGGCCTCCTTTTATAGGAAAAAGGGGTTGCCACAGTGGCACACAGGAGGTGGAAAGGTCTATAGTTGACAAGCCTATCCTCTAGGACCGTCGGACAAATGCATTTAATGCGCTGCCGACGTGCCCTCCTCGCGTTATCGGGGATGCCAGTGAAGCACGTCCCAGCCGTCGCCGCCTCGCCTGGCCTCGACACGCGTCCGAGATGATGAGGCATCACGACTCCATGTTGGCTGGCTGCTGGGCTGGCGCAGTGGCGGATCCTTCAGGAAGGGTCACATGCCGCCACGCAGGTGCTTGCTGAGTTGGTGTAGAGGCCGCCCGTCGCAACACAGGTGCCTGCCCAGCTGGTTGAGCTAGCAGCTGCTTGGGGACGGTGGTGGAGTCTTGGCAGTCGCGGGCCTGGCAGTGGCCCTGCTGATGCCCTCGGCAAGGGCCTTGCCGGGGCCCGGCAAGGGTATTGCCGTGGCATTGTAGTCACCCCCGGTATGGGTCTTGCCGGTTCTAATGTAGTTGGTTGGGTTGGAGCCCGTGGGATCAAGGGTGGCTCACTCTGCTGGCATCGGGCAAGTTGCCCCGGCAAGAGGCAAGGATCTTGCCGAGGGAGTCCACCTCACCCTCTTTCTCTCCTGCACTTCTGGTCTTGGTGTTGCCTTGGTTGCCTCGGGTTTCGGCTTCTCTCCGGCTTCCCTCCTCTACTCTACTAAGTGTGGCCGTGTCGCGCGGCTCTGACTGCCCATGCACAAGTAAAGGGGTCAAAAGAACAACCCCTAGTTTTGTACACCGACAAGCTACTTATATATTGGGCATCAAGATTATAGAGATAGATCAAGACGCTTAATTGGACTTTCACAAAGCACATACCTTGATAAAGTTTTTAAGAAGTTCAAAATGGGTCAGTCAAAGAAAGGGTTCTTGCCTGTGTTACAAGCTGTAAAGTTGAGTAAGACTCAAAAACCCGACCACGGCAGAATATAGAGAGAGAATGAAAGTCATTCGCTATGCCTCAGTCATAGGTTCTATAAAGTATGCCATGCTGTGTAGTAGACCTGTTGTGTGCTTTGCCATGAGTTTGGAAAGGGGCTACAATAGTGATCCAGGAGTAGATCACTGGACAACGGTCAAAATTATCCTTAGGTACCTAAAGAGGACTAAGGAAATGTTTCTCGGTTATGGAGGTGATAAAGAGTTCGGCGTAAAGAGTCACGTCGATGCAAGCTTTGACACCGATCTGGATGACTATGCGTCTTAATCTGGATACATATGGAAAGTGGGAGCAATTAGCTAGAGTATCCCCATGCAGAGCATTGTGGACACAGAAAGTTGCAAAATACATACGGATCTGAATGTGGCAGACCCGTTGACTAAACTTCTCTCACAAGCAAAACATGATCACACCTTAGTGCTCTTTGGGTGTTAATCACATAGCAATGTGAACTAGATTACTGACTCTAGTA
Source organism: Triticum aestivum (assembly GCF_018294505.1). Classification (NCBI taxonomy): domain Eukaryota; kingdom Viridiplantae; phylum Streptophyta; class Magnoliopsida; order Poales; family Poaceae; genus Triticum; species Triticum aestivum. The sequence goes on along the minus strand of NC_057809.1, from coordinate 62,058,217 downwards.
AACCCTTTGGGTGTTGGTCACATGGCGATGTGAACTATGGGTGTTAATCACATGCTGATGTGAACTATTGGTGTTAAATCACATGGCGATGTGAACTAGATTATTGACTCTAGTGCAAGTAGGAGACTGAAGGAAATATGCCCTAGAGGCAATAATAAAGTTGTTATTTTATGTTTCCTTATATCATGATAAATGTTTATTATTCATGTTGGAACTGTATTAACCGGAAACTTGATACATGTGTGGATACATAGACAAAGTAGAGTGCCCCTAGTATGCCTCTACTAGACTAGCTCGTTAATCAAAGATGGTTAAGTTTCCTAACCATAGACATGGGTTTTCATTTGATGAACAGGATCACATCATTAGGAGAATGATGTGAGGGGCAAGACCCATCCGTTAGCTTATCATAATGATCGTTAAGTTTTATTGCTATTCACTGGTACAACGATGTCCTAAACAAACGGTTTAAAACCCCTTTCCGCGACGACATTTGGAACCGTCGCCAAGTGAGTGTGTGCAATAGGGTGTCCTTCCTACACGACCCAGAAATCGTCTGGGATAGGCCCTCCTGGGACCCAGGCTAGGGCCTTGTGCGATCGGGCGAGGCATCGAAACCCAATCATTTCCGTAGGTATTTACACCCCACACGGTGAATCCCAAAAATCATTTCTATAGGTATGTACATCGCACATGGTGAATCCCAGGAAACATTTTCGTAGGTATGCACATCCCACACGGTGAATCCCAGAAATCATTTCCGTAGGTATGTACATTCCACATGGTGAATCCCAGAAATCATTTCCGTAGGTATGTAAATCCCACACGGTGAATCCCAGAAAATCATTTCCGTAGGTATGTACATCCCACACAGTTCTTTGTGTGGAAACGTTTGTGCAAGGTGGCCTAATGCATATAGTTCGCTGCCGGAAGCCGTGTGTGATTGTTAGTTGATTGAACATGCCTACTTTCTAGAAACCATGCGTGTTGTTTGAGTTCATCGCCCACTGTGTTGTCTGAGTAACCGTTTGCAATAGAAAACCCCAATAAGCAGGGTAATTAGACTATTACTGATATTCCATGTACTATTCAAACTGATATTTCTTATAAAACATGCTAGATATTTCATATCCGTATAAAAGTAACCAGGATTTCATAATCGAATTGCATCAGATAGCTTCGGCACTCAGTTACATCATTACAAAACAACACCAAGTTTCACATGTAGCATCAAAAACCTTTGGAAAGTAGCATCATACACGGTAAATAGACAGATGAATCTCATCTGGGAAACTACAAAAGCGAAAGGCAAATATTGAGCCTTCAGTGATGTTGAATGTCCTTGAAACTTTAGGCCAGTGGCTATGGATAATTGCCTGCCCAACCTTCATCCTCTTTAGCAAGACTTCAATATTGTACCGCGGGTGTTGAATGAATACCTTCCTCGCCTCTTGACCATGCATGTGGTTTGAGAGGTAATCATCGGTGAACTGCTTTGAAAAGTACTGAAAACAAAGCTATGCATAAATCGCCGTTGTAAATTTTGAAATGGCGCAAGGGGTAAAAACAAGGTAAAAGAGTTGGTACCATCCTATAGTTGACTGATGTCTTCTTCATTGTTCAAACAAAGATCTTGCTGTTATCTGTCGCAAGTTTCTTCATCCTAACTTTCTGAGTTTCTTGACTTGACTAATATTCATGGACATCTCATTTCCCCATATGCAAAATGGGTCGAACAGTGGGTCTAAGCCTCTGACAGCAGGACCTACATGTGCAAGACCAAATTCTAAGAAATCTAAATATTAGAATGATTCCTGCAACTGCACAATAATGTGCTATTAGCCAAAGGATCCTACTTGAACAAACCTCGATGGTAAACCGCAGTGTCTCCCATTGTTTCCCTGCAACACACATAAGGTAGATCTTGATCAGGTTAATTGAGAGTTGCCATACTATCAGTAGAATATGTATTGAGTACAACCAAATTCGATTGGTGTCACATGCATAACAATACAAAATTGTACCCATAGCAAATGAAAATCAAATTGTGGAACTGAACCAAACAGTTAAATGGACAGCAGACCAAATGAACCAAAATAGTTAACTGAGCACGACATTGCAGAATAGAAACATGTACTAGAAGATAAGACAGTTAACAAAAAAATAATGCTTGAGAACAATACTACGAAATGTACGAATTGTTGGACCAAACTGTTAATTGAACATTACATTTCAGAGGACCAAACTGTTAACTAAACATTAGATTGCATATTAACATTACAGAGGACAAATCACTAGAAGGCACTGGCGGTGGCCTCGAGAAAACATCATGAACTGTATTTTAAAGTAGATAACCGCGCGGTGGTGTCGACGGTGGCCTTGAAGACGAGGTGCTCTTCCAAGATCTGGTGGTCGACACGCATGTCAGCCATAGAGACCTCGTTCATGCATGCGGCCGCATGCTACTCAGCTCCATGTTATACTGCGTGTAAAATGGTTGTGGGCGACGCTTAATTGGAGGAGGGGGCAGTGATTTCGGTGGAAGGTGTCGCTCCATCAGTCGGGGCATGTGGGACGGGAAAGGAGGAGGATGGTGTGGGCGGGGTGTGGATTACCTGACCATATCGACAAGGCCGTGCATCAAGAAGAAGGGTCGGCGGCGAGGAGGCTGCGCAGCAAGAAGAAGGGTCGCCGGCGAGGAGGCGACGCTGCAGGAAGAAGGACCGCCGGCGAGGAGGTGGCGCTGCAAGAAGAAGGGTAGCCGACGAGGAGGTGGCGCTGCAAGAAGAAGGGTTGCCGGCGAGGAGGTTGAGCTGCCAGTAAGTAGTAGTGAAGGTTTGAACTTGGAAAGCAAGGAGGAACAGTGGAAATGTGGATTTTGGTAGGAGGGAGGGGCAGGGAGATAGATATTTCCGCGGTGTGCTACCTCTTAAGCACTGCGTTGGTTTTCCCTTGAAGAGGAAAGGGTGATGCAGCAAAGTAGCATAAGTATTTCCCTCAGTTTTTGAGAACCAAGGTATCAATCCAGTAGGAGGCCACGCATGAGTCCCTCGCACCTACACAAACAAATAAACTCCCCGCAACCAACGCAATAAAGGGGTTGGCAATCCCTTCACGGTCACTTACGAGAGTGAGATTTGATAGATATGATAAGATAATATTTTTGGTATTTTTATGATAAAGAGAAATAAAGATGCAAAGTAAAATAAAATGCAAAATAAATAACTAAGTATTGAAAGATTAATATGATGGAGAATATACCCGGGGGCCGTAGGTTTCACTAGTGGCATCTCTCGAGAGCATAAGTATTATGGTGGGTAAACAAATTACTGTTGAGCAATTGACAAAATTGAGCATAGTTATGAGAATATCTAGGTATGATCATGTATATAGGCATCACGTCTGAGACAAGTAGACCGACTCCTGCCTTCATATACTACTATTACTCCACACATCGACCGCTATCCAGCATGCATCTAGAGTATTAAGTTCAAGAGAACAGAGTAACACTTTAAGCAAGATGACATGTGTAGAGGGATAAACTCATGCAATATGAAATAAACCCCATCTTGTTATCCTCGATGGAAACAATACAATACATGCCTTGCTGCCCCTACTGTCACTGGGAAAGGACACCACAAGATTGAACCCAAAGCTAAGCACTTCTCCCATTGCAAGAAAGATCAATCTAGTAGGCCAAACCAAACTGATAATTCGAAGAGACTTGCAAAGATAACCAATCATACATAAAAGAATTCAGAGAAGATTCAAATATTGTTCATAGATAAACTTGATCATAAACCCACAATTCATCAATCTCAACAAACACACCGCAAAAGAAGATTACATCGAATAGATCTTCACGAGAGAGGGGGAGAACTTTGTATTGAGATCCAAAAAGAGAGAAGAAGCCATCTAGCTAATAACTATGGACCCGAAGGTCTGAAGTAAACTACTCACACTTCATCGGAGAGGCTATGGTGTTGATGTAGAAGCCCTCCGTGATCGATGCCCCCTTTGGCGGAGCTCCGGAAAAGGCCCCAAGATGGGATCTCACGGATACAGAAAGTTACGGCAGTGGAATTAGGGTTTTGGCTCCGTATCTGGTAGTTTGGGGGTACGTAGGTATATATAGGAGGAAGGAGTACGTCGGTGGAGCAACATGGGCCCCACGAGTGTGGAGGGCGCGCCTGTGTGTGTGTGTGGGGGGGGGGGTAGGCGCGCCCCCTACCTCGTGTCTTCCTGGTTGATGTCTTGATGTAGGGTCCAAGTCCTTTGGATCATGTTCGTTCCGAAAATCACGTTCCCGAAGGTTTCATTCCGTTTGGACTCCGTTTGATATTCTTTTTCTGCGAAACCGTAAAATAGGAAAAAACATCAATTCTGGGCTGGGCCTCCAGTTAATAGGTTAGTCCCAAAAATAATATAACAGTGTATAATAAAGCCCAATAATGTCCAAAACAGGATATAATATAGCATGGAACAATCAAAAATTGTAGATACGTTGGAGACGTATCAAGCATCCCCAAGCTTAATTCATGCTCGTCCTCGAGTAGGTAAATGATAAAAATAGAATTTTTGATGTGGAATTCTACTTGGCATAATTTCAATGTAATTCTCTTAATTGTGGTATGAATATTCAGATCCGAAAGATTCAAGACAAAAGTTCAATATTGACATAGAAATAATAATACTTCAAGCATACTAACTAAGTAATTATGTCTCTTCAAAATAACATGGCCAAAGAAATTTATCCCTACAAAATCATATAGTCTGGCTATGCTCCATCTTCACCACACAAAATATTTAAATCATGCTCAACCCCGATGACAAGCCAAGCAATTGTTTCATAATTTTGGTGTTCTCAAACTTTTTCAATCTTCACGCAATACATGAGCGTGAGCCATGGACATATCACTATATGTGGAATAGAATGGTGGTTGTGGAGAATAAAAAAAGGGAGAAGATAGTCTCATATCAACTAGGCGCATCAACGGGCTATGGAGATGCCCATTAATAGATATCAATGTGAGTGAGTAGGGATTGCCATGCAACGGATGCACTAGAGCTATAAGTATATGAAAGCTCAAACTGAAACTAAGTGGGTGTGCATCCAACTCGCTTGCTCACGAAGACATAGGGCATTTTGAGGAAGCCTATCATTGGAATATACAAGCCAAGTTCTATAACGAAAAATTCCCACTAGTATATGAAAGTGATAACATAGGAGACTCTATATCATGAAGATCATGGTGCTACTTTGAAGCACAAGTATGGTAAAAGGATAGTAGCATTGTCCCTTCTCTCTTTTTCTCTCATTTTTTATTTGGGCCTTTTCTCTTTTTTCTCTTTTGGCCTCTTTTTTTAGTCCGGAGTCTCATCCCGACTTGTGGGGGAATCATAGTCTCCATCATCCTTTCCTCATTTGGGAAAATGCTCTAAAATGATGATCATCACACTTTTATTTACTTACAGCTTAACTATTACAACTCAATACTTAGAACAATATATGACTCTATGTGAGTGCCTCCAGCGGTGTACCGGGATATGCAATGAATCAAGAGTGACATGTATGAAAGAATTATGAACGGTGGCTTTGCCACAAATACAATGTCAACTACATGATCAGGCAAAGCAATATGACAATGATGGAGCGTGTCATAGTAAACGGAACGGTGGAAAGTTGCATGGAAATATATCTCAGAATGGCTATGGAAATGCCATGATAGGTAGGTATGGTGGCTGTTTTGAGGAAGGTATATGGTGGGTGTATAATACCGGTGAAAGGTGCGCGGTATTAGAGAGGCTATCAATGGTGGAAGGGTGAGAGTGCGTATTATCCATGAACTCAACATTAGTCATAAAGAACTCAGATACTTATTGCAAAAATCTATTAGTTATCGAATCAAAGTAGTATGCGCATGCTCCTAGGGGGATAGATTGGTAGGAAAATACCATCGCTCGTCCCCGACCGCCACTCATAAGGAAGATAATCAATAAATAAATCATGCTCCGACTTCATCACATAACGGTTCACCATACGTGCATGCTATGGGAATCACAAGCTTCAACACAAGCATTTCTCAAATTCACAACTACTCAACTAGCACGACTCTAATATCACCATCTCCATATCTCAAAACAATTATCAAGTATCAAACTTCTCATAGTATTCAACACACTCATAAGAATTTTTTTTATTAATCTTGAATGCCTAACATAATTAAAGAAAATTACCATGTTGTTTGTAGGACTCTCAAAATAATCTAAGTGAAGCATGAGAGAGCAATAGTTTCTATAAACAAATCAAGCACCGTGCTCTAAAAGATATAAGTGAAGCACTAGAGCAAAAACTATATAACTCAAAAGATATAAGTGAAGCACATAGAGTATTCTAACAATTTCCGAATCATATGTGTCTATCTCAAAAGGTGTGTACAGCAAGGATGATTGTGGAAAACTAACAAATAAAGACTCAAATAATACAAGACGCTCCAAGCAAAACACATATCATGTGGCGAATAAAAATATAGCTCCAAGTAAAGTTACCGATGGAAGTAGACGAAAGAGGGGATGCCTTCCGGGCCATCCCCAAGCTTGGGCTTTTAGTTGTCCTTAGATTTTCTTGGAGTGCCATGGGCATCCCCAAGCTTAGCCTCTTGCCACTCCTTGTTCCATAACCCATCAAATCTTTCAAAACTTGAAAACTTCACAACACAAAACTTAAAGTAGAAAAACTCATGAGATCCGTTAGCGAAAGAAAACAAAACACCACTTCAAGGTACTATAATGAACTCATTATTTATTTATATTGGTGTTAAACCTACTGTATTCCAACTTCTCTATGGTTTATAAACTATTTTACTAGCCATAGATTCATCAAAATAAGCAAACAACACACAAAAAATAGAATCTGTCAAAAACAGAACACTCTGTAGTAATCTGTAGCTAACGCAAGTTCTGGAACCCCAAAACTCTAAAATAAATTACTGGATGTGAGGATTTATCTATTAATCATCTGAAAAAGAATTAACTAAATAACACTTTCCAAATAAAAATGGCAGGAATTCTCGTGAGCGCTAAAGTTTCTGTTTTTTACAGCAAGATTAAAAAGACTTTCCCCAAATCTTCCCAACAGTTCTAATTGGCACAAACACTAACTACACACAAAATACACAACCAAAACATAGGCTAGATAAATTATTTATTACTAAACAGGAGCAAAAAGCAAGGAATAAAAATAAAATTGGGTTGCCTCCCAACAAGCACTATCGTTTAACGCCCCTAGCTTGGCATAAAAGCAAGGGTAGGTTTAGGTATCTTTAGTTGGTAATTCTTCAATGAGACATCTATCGCCCTTAAGAGTTTCTTTCCTTTTATAAATTATCAAACTTTTAGGCACAAAATCGAAACAATCATTAGTAGCAAATGGTTCCTTAACGATAGCAAAAAGATTGGGATGAATACTTATAGATTTGAGATCCACAGTTTCCTTGCTAGAGGATTCACCCTTATTTTTAGGAACATACATAAGCTTGGATATTTTAGTTGAAGGACTTGGAGTATTCTTTACGGAAGAAAAGGCGGTTCCCAAGTTGGTAATGATACCCTCAAGTTTATCGATTCTAGTGGAATCCTGATTTATTCTTTCATTAACTATGGGTTCCTTCTCCTTAATATTTTTCAAAGTGACTCCTACTTTAGATCCATATTGTGTAATTTGGTTATGGACCTTTTTATCCAAATTTTCAATTAACTCTACGGTAGCAACCTTATTTTCAATAATTTCAAGTTTTCGCATTACATGCTCCAAAGTTAACATAGTTCCATTAACCAAAAGAGGGGGTGAGCCAAACAAATCTATCATAGCATTATAGGAATCAAAAGTGTGGCTACCCAAGAAATTCTCTCCGGTAATGGTATCAAGGACATATCTGTGCCAAGGAGTAGCGCCTACATAAAAATTGCGGAGAAGAACGGAAGTAGATTGCTTTTTGGTAGATCTATTTTGAGCATTGCAAATTCTGTACCAAGCATCTTTTAGATTTTCTCCTTCCCTTTGCTTAAAATTAAGAACTTCATTTTCGGGAGATAACGGAGAAGATAGGGGACTAGCCATAACGACAAGCAAGCAAACCAACACATAAGCAATCAAGAGACAGAAAAAAAAAGCAAATAGAGAAAGAGAAGGGGGATGGAGAGAGAGAGAGAGGGCGAATAAAACGGCAAGGGTGAAGTGGGGGAGAGGAAAATGAGAGGCAAATGGCAAATAATGTAATGCGGGAGATAAGGGTTTGTGATGGGTACTTTGTATGTTGACTTTTGCGTAGACTCCCCGGCAACGGCGTCAGAAATTCTTCTTGCTACCTCTTGAGCACTGCGTTGGTTTTCCCTTGAAGATGAAAGGGTGATGCAGCAAAGTAGCGTAAGTATTTCCCTCAGTTTTTGAGAACTAAGGTATCAGTCCAGTAGGAGGCCACGCATGAGTCCCTCGCACCTACACAAACAAATAAACTCCTCGCAACCAACGCAATAAAGGGGTTGTCAATCCCTTCACGGTCACTTACGAGAGTGAGATCTGATAGACATGATAAGATAATATTTTTGGTATTTTTATGATAAAGAGAAATAAAGATGCAAAGTAAAATAAAAGGAAAAATAAATAACTAAGTATTGAAAGATTAATATGATGGAGAATAGACCCGGGGGCCATAGGTTTCACTAGTGGCTTCTCTTGAGAGCATAAGTATTACGGTGGGTAAACAAATTACAGTTGAGCAATTGACAGAATTGAGCATAGTTATGAGAATATCTAGGTATGATCATGTATATAGGCATCACACCCGAGAGAAGTAGACCGACTTCTGCCTGCATCTACTACTATTACTCCACACATCGACCGCTATCCAGCATGCATCTAGAGTATTAAGTTCAAGAGAACAGAGTAACGCTTTAAGCAAGATGACATGATGTAGAGGGATAAACTCATGCAATATGAAATAAAACCCCATCGTGTTATCCTCGATGGCAACAATACAATATGTGCCTTGCTGCCCCTACTATCACTGGGAAAGGACACCACAAGATTGAACCCAAAGCTAAGCATTTCTCCCATTGTAAGAAAGATCAATCTAGTAGGCCAAACCAAACTGATAATTCGAAGAGACTTGCAAAGATAACCAATCATACATAAAAGAATTCAGAGAACATTCAAATATTGTTCATAAATAAACTTGATCATAAACCCACAATTCATCGATCTCAACAAACACACCACAAAAGAAGATTACATCGAATAGATCTCCATGAGAGAGGGGGAGAACTTTGTATTGAGATCCAAAAAGAGAGAAGAAGCCATCTAGCTAATAACTATGGACCCGAAGGTCTGAGGTAAACTACTCACACTTCATCGGAGAGGCTATGGTGTTGATGTAGAAACCCTCCGTGATTGATTCCCCCTTCGGCGGAGCTCCGGAAAAAGCCCAAAGATGGGATCTCATGGATACAGAAAGTTACGACAGTGGAATTAGGGTTTTGGATCCATATCTGGTAGTTTGGGGTACGTAGGTATATATAGGAGGAAGGAGTACGTCGGTGGAGCAACGTGGGCCCCACAAGTGTGGAGGGTGCGCCAGGGGGGGTAGGCGTGCCCCCTACCTCGTGCCTTCCTGGTTGATGTCTTGACGTAGGGTCCAAGTCCTCTGGATCATGTTCGTTCCGAAAATCACGTTCCCAAAGGTTTCATTCTGTTTGGACTCCGTTTGATATTCTTTTTCTGCGAAACCCTAAAATAGGCAAAAACAACAATTCTGGGCTGGGTCTCCGGTTAATAGGTTAGTCCCAAAATAATATAAAAGTGTATAATAAAGCCCAATATGTCCAAAACATGATATAATATAGCATGGAACAATCAAAAATTATACTCCTTCCTTCCATCTATGTAGGGCCTAATGTGTTTTTCAAGACAACCTTTGACTATTGACAAGATTACTAGCAAATGAGATGTATACTATGGAAATTATATTATTGGAAGCTCCTTTGACATACAAAATTGAAGGTATGCTTTTGTGTAAGTTGCATGTCATATATTATTGCTCTAATGTTTGCTCAAAGTTAGCCTCGAAAAACGCATTAGGACCTATATAGATGGAAGGAGGGAGTAGATACGTTGGAGACGTATCACGGTGGCAAAAAAAATTCGCTCGGTGCCGCGAGAGACTGGCGTGCAAGTGTGTTCAAGCGGGGGCGGTGGACTGTAGACGACGAAGCTTCCTGCGTAAGCCAGACAAGACGGTACACCAAGATATTTTATATCTCACCCCACACGATTCTTTCTAGTAAACTATTTGTGGTATACTTGATTTTTTGATTATGTTTTGAAAGACAAAATGGTGTTATGGAGGGAAAGGATGGTGTTTGAATTGCTAGAACATTTATGTACAGTGAACATGCAACTAGTACATGAGTGTCATGTTTAAATTTGGAATTATTCTGGGTTCATTTGACATTTTTATGCATTAATTGAGTTTATGTGCATTTAATGTGGATACTTCAAATTTGAACTACAAACACATGCTCCAATGCACCAAAGTTTGCTGAAAAATCACATGTGTGTCTTTGGGTGAATTTATAGGTCCCATGCAAGAAGTGGGAATAAAATTCAAACATCTGGGTGTCGTGGCTCGGCCGGAATGATTGAGAAACTTGGTATTTTAATTCCTGTAAATCCAAAACACGGCTGAAAATCAAGAAACTTGGCATGGTGTCATGACATGGCACCAACATGTTGTAGTAATTTTTTTGGCCGAATTGGGACAAACTTTGGTGTAAACTTCTTGCAAACTGGAGCTTCCCTCAAGAAGGCTCGTGGTTCCAAGAGGGAACGTGTCACCTCCGTGTGCGAAACGACATACGTACACTGCCTTCTCCCGCCTTAATTTTTTTACACGGCCTGATTAGACCAAATAGAAGTACCATGCTAAATTTTGGAATTATTCTGGGTTCATTTGGCCTTTTTAAACATTAATTGAGTTTCTGGGCATTTAATGTGCATAATTCAAATTTGAACTACAAGCACATGCTCCAGTGCACCAAAGTTGTTTGAAAAATCACATGTGTGTCCTTGGGTGAATTTCTAGGTCCCATGCAAGATATGGGAGTGAAATTCAAACATCTGGGCAGCGTGGCTCGGCCAGAAAGATTGAGAAACTTGGTTTTTTAATTACTGTAATTCCAAAATACGCATGAAAATCATGAAACTTGGCATGGTCTCATGACATGGCACCAACACGCTGTGCTAATTTTTCTGTCCAATTTGCGAAGGTGCACACATTAACAATAAACAAAGTCATTTTGGAACAAGTGATGTCACGTTACAAATCGGAAACGCAAGTATTATTGAAACCATGGGCGTTCGACTTACCAATTACATGCGGCCATGCGTCCCTTTTTTTATTGGCTAGGAGGTGCCGTGCGGGGTAGCTATTTGAGTACGGGAGGCGTCCGATCAGACCCCTGCGCGTGCTCATCGGGAGGAGAGCCCTTTTGACCGCTACCCGCCGCGCACCTCCATCCCAACGTCTCCATGAAGAAGGAAGCCACATCAGGAACTAGTCTCATGCGACATATCAGAATCAATAGCAGGTGTAGGTATCACAAGTTTACTCAAAACAGAAGGCGAATCAAGTGCAGAGCTAGATGGCAGTTGTCAGAGTTATTGGCGACGGGTACCCCGAGGATGGCAAGACAATAATTCAAGACATCGAGGCTAGAAAACCCCCTTAGTCCGGCTGCCCGACCGCTCCTGTCGGCTCGCCGTCCGACTACCCTGCCCGGCTGGCTGCCGGCTGCAGACTGCGCCGACCAGCCGGCTGCCGACTGCGCCGACCAGCCGGCTGCCGCCTGCATCCTGACAAGACACCAACAAGATGTTTGTACCTGAGCATTGTTCACATGTCACCACAACCATCATGTATAGTGTTACTTGTCCCTTGGCACTATTTAAGAAGTAAACCAGGGGACAAGCTTGACATCCACCATGCCATGCCCATGCCTACCTAGCTTACTCTGTAAGCTAGCTACACACTATAAAATGGGCACACATCCATCCATCCACTGCCTCACTCCACATTCATTTGGCCACAAGCCATGGCCATACTTGACCACTAGAGTCGGCCAACCACATGCATATACGAGATCAGATGCCCTTGGCACTGATCTCAGATACAGCTCCAGGAGCACTTTGTACTGCCAGATGTACACCCCACATATATACTCAGACATGCAGGAGTAGGGGCATTATCTCTCTAGAGAGCCCCGAACCTGGGTAAACTAGCGTGTGTTACTCGCATACCCGTCCTTGGATATTCCGACAGCAGTCTTGCCCTCACACGAAGCCACCTTGTGGCATCTATCATCTTGAACCCCCCGTGAGAATACCACGATAGTTGGCGCCCGCCATGGGGCGGCACTATGCTACCGCGCTGCTGCTGGTTTCGCAGTCCGGGCGGGACCATCTTCGTCTTCACCGCCGCGGCGTCGCACCGTCTCTCCGGTAGCGCTCGAGGGCTCGACCTCGATTCGCCCCCGGAGCGGCCGCACGGGACGGCGCATCCTCGTCGCCGGCCTCGCCGTCTTCGTCGCCACTATTGCGACGCCGATAGTCTGACCGCGAGTGGCGCGCGCGGGGCCTCTCTTCGGTCGGCCGTGTCCATACACACGTCGCTCGCGTCCGCTCCCCTCCGTGTTGCACTTTGCTCCGGCTGGAGCGGGCGTTCACTGCTCCATATATCATCTACGCTAGCTAGCTAGATACAAGTCAACCATAGTCATACACCACCCAAAACACTTCCCTGATGCAAGCCAGACAATGGCCATATACGCCCCGGACACTACCTGTACATGGGTTGATGCAAGTCGGGCATCGCCCCGTACGCTAGCCTGGGGGAGGCTTAAATCAATGTTATATTCATGCCCCAATCATGAGCTCTCTAGAGAAATAATTATGCAAAGTTTTTATGCTCGGCTTTCTCATAATAATCAAACCATGCTCGATACTTCTTGTGCTGGCTCTTTTATGATGAAGACTATTGAATTCAGATGAAATTTATTGGATATAATTAAACGCAACTCTAAAGATTGGGACCTCAACGAAGGTAAGGAGTCAGGTATGACACCTAAGTTTGATTGTGTTAAATCTTTTATGGATACCGATATTTTCCGTAAGTTTAGCACTAAATATGGACTTGACTCCGAGATAGTAGCTTCTTTCTGTGAATCTTTTGCTACTTATGTTGATCTCCCTAAGGAGAAGTGGTTTAAATATCGTCCTCCCATAGAAGTAAAAGTAGCTGCACCTATTAAAGTTGAAGAAAAGACTGTCACTTATAATGATCCTATTGTTCCTACTTCATATGTTGAGAAACCACCTTTCCCTGTTAGAATAAAGGATCATGCTAAAGCTTCAACTGTTGTTCGTAAAAGCAATATTAGAACTTATACACACCCTGAGCAAGTTAAAGTAGAACCTAATATTGCTATTGTTAAAGATCTCTTGTCTGATAATATTGATGAGCATGTTATTCAGTTCGAAGGTGAAACTGCTAGAATTGCTAAACCTTGTGCTAAAGATAAACATAGACCTGTGGTAGGCGTGCCTGTTATTTCTGTTAAAATAGGAGATCATTGTTATCATGGCTTATGTGATATGGGTGCGAGTGCTAGTGTTATACCACATACTTCAGACGAAGAAATTAAGAATGAAATTGCACCTGCTGAGTTAGAAGGTATTGATGTCACAATTAAACTTGCCAATAGAGATACTATTTCACCAATTGGAATTGTTAGAGATGTTGAAGTCTTGTGTGGGAAAACTAAATATCTTGCTGATTTTCTTGTTCTTACTTCTCCGCAAGATAGCTTTTGTCCCATTATATTTAGTAGACCCTTCTTGAACACTGTTAATGCTAGGATAGATTGAAAAAAGAATGTTATTACTATTGGCTTGGATGATATGATTCATAAGTTTAATTTCTCTAAATTTAGTAAACAACATCTTGAGGAAGAATTACCTAGTAAGGATGAAATTATTGGTCTTGCTTCTATTGTCGTACCTCCTAGTGATCCTTTAGAACACTATTTGCTAGACCATGAAAATGATATGTTCATGAATGAAAGAAGGGAAATAGATGAAGTATTCTTTAAACAGGAACCTATTCTGCAATACAACTTGCCTATTGAAATTTTAGGGGGTCCTCCTCAACCCAAGGGTGATCCCGTGTTTGAGCTTAAACCTTTGCCTGATAATCTTAAATATGCTTATGTTGATGAAAAGAAGATATATCCTGTTATTATTAGTGCTAACCTTTCAGAGCATGAAGAAGAATGATTATTGAAAACTCCGAAGAAGCATCGTGCTGCTATTGGATATACTCTTGATGATCTTAAGGGCATTAGTCCCACTCTATGCCAACATAAAATAAATTTGGAAGCAGATGCCAAACCAGTTCGTGATCATCAATGACGTCTGAATCCTAAAATGAAAGAAGTGGTAAGAAAAGAAATACTCAAGCTTCTGGAGGCATGTATAATTTATCCCGTTGCTGATAGTCAGTGGGTAAGTCCTGTCCATTGTGTCCCTAAGAAGGGAGGTATTACTGTTGTTCCTAATGATAAAGATGAATTGATCCCACAAAGAATTATCACAGGTTATAGGATGGTAATTGATTTCCGCAAATTAAATAAAGCTACTAAGAAAGATCATTACCCCTTACCTTTTATTGATCAAATGCTAGAAAGATTATGCAAACATACACGCTATTGCTTTCTAGATGGTCATTCTGGTTTCTCTCAAATACCTGTGTCGGCTAGAGATCAGTCAAAGACTACTTTTACATGCCCTTTTGGTACTTTTGCTTATAGACATATGCCTTTTGGTTTATGTAAAGCACCTGCTACCTTTCAAAGATGCATGATGGCTATATTCTTTGACTTTTGTGAAAAGATTTGTGAGATTTTCATGGACGATTTTTCCGTCTATGGCTCCTCTTTTGATGATTGCTTGAGCAATCTTGATCGAGTTTTGCAGAGATGTGAAGAAACTAATCTTGTCTTGAATTGGGAAAAGTGCCACTTTATGGTTAATGAAGGTATTGTCTTGGGGAACAAAGTTTCTGAAAGAGGTATTGAAGTTGATAAAGCCAAGGTTGATGCTATTGAAAAGATGCCATGTCCCAAGGACATCAAAGGTATAAGAAGTTTCCTTGGTCACGCCGGATTTTACAGGAGGTTCATTAAGGACTTCTCAAAAATTTCTCGGCCTCTGACTAATTAATTGCAAAAAGATATACCATTTGTCTTTGATGATGATTGTGTAGAAGCATTTGAAATACTTAAGAAAGCATTAGTCTCTGCACCTGTTGTTCAGCCACCTGATTGGAATTTACCCTTTGAAATTATGTGTGATGCTAGTGATTATGATGTAGGTGTTGTTCTAGGGTAAAGAGTTGATAAGAAATTAAATGTTATTTATTATTCTAGTAAGACTAGACAATGCTCAAAGAAATTATGCTACTACTGAAAAGAGCTTTTAGCAGTTGTATTTGCTTGTGATAAGTTCAGACCTTATATTGTTGATTCTAAAGTAACTATTCACACTGATCATGCTGCTATTAAATACCTTATGGAAAAGAAAGATGCTAAATCTAGACTTACTAAATGGGTTCTCTTGCTACAAGAATTTGATTTGCATATTGTTGATAGAAAGGGAGCTGAGAACCCCGTTGCAGACAACTTGTCTAGGTTAGAGAATGTTCTTGATGACCCACTACCTATTAATGATAGCTTTCCTGATGAACAATTAAATGTTATAAGTACTTCTCGTAGTACTCCATGGTATGCTGATTATGCTAATTATATTGTTGCTAAGTTTATACCACCTAGCTTCACATACCAGCAAAAGAAAAAGTTTTTGTATGACTTGAGACATTAATTTTGGGATGACCCACATCTTTATAGAGAAGAAGTAGATGGTGTTATTAGACGTTGTGTACCTGAGCATGAACAGGAACAGATCCTACGCAAGTGTCATTCTGAAGCTTATGGAGGACACCACGCTGGAGATAGAACTGCACATAAGGTATTGCAATCTGGTTTTTATTGGCCTACTCTCTTCAAGGATGCCCGTAAGTTTGTCTTGTCTTGTGACGAATGTCAAAGACTTGGTAATATTAGTAGACGTCAAGAAATGCCAATGAATTATTCACTTGTTATTGAACCATTTGATGTTTGGGGCTTTGATTATATGGGACCTTTTCCTGCCTCTAATGGATACACACATATTTTAGTGGCTGTTGATTACGTTACTAAGTGGGTAGAAGCTATTCCAACTAGTAGTGCTGATCATAACACTTCTATTAAAATGCTTAAGGAAGTTATTTTTCTGAGGTTTGGAGTCCCTAGATATTTAATGACTGATGGTGGTTCACACTTTATTCATGGTGCTTTCCGTAAAATGCTTGTTAAGTATGATGTTAATCATAGAATTGCATCTCCTTATCACCCACAGTCTAGTGGTCAAGTAGAGTTGAGCAATAGAGAGCTCAAATTAATTTTGCAAAAGACTGTTAATAGGTCTAGAAAGAATTGGTCCAAGAAACTTGATGATGCATTATGGGCTTATAGAACTGCATACAAAAATCCTATGGGTATGTCTCCGTATAAAATGGTTTATGGAAAAGCATGTCACTTACCTCTCGAACTAGAACATAAGGCATATTGGGCTATTAAAGAGCTCAACTATGATTTTAAACTTGCCGCTGAGAAGAGGTTATTTGATATTAGCTCACTTGATGAATGGAGAACCCAAGCTTATGAAAATGCCTAGTTGTTTAAAGAAAAAGTTAAAAGATGGCATGAAAAAAGGATACAAAAGCGTGAGTTTAATGTAGGTGATTATGTATTACTATACAACTCTCGTTTAAGATTTTTTGCAGGAAAACTTCTCTCTAAATGGGAAGGCCCCTACGTTATTGAGGAGGTCTACCGTTCTGGTGCCATAAAAATCAACAACTTTGAAGGCACAAATCCGAAGGTGGTAAACGGTTAAAGAATCAAACATTATATCTCAGGTAATCCCATAAATATTGAAACCAATATTATTGAAACCGTAACCCCGAAGGAATACATAAGGGACACCTTCCAGATCGTTTCAGACTCCGAAAAGGAATATGTATGTGGTACAGTAAGTAAACCGACTCCAAAACAATTTTAAGGCAATATTTCCCCGTTTCGGAATATTTAGAAAAATAGAAAAATAAGTAGCAGTCCGGGAAGGAAACGAGGGCCCCACGAAGGTGTGGGCGCGCCCTACCCCTCTGGGCACGCCTCCCTACCTCGTGAGCACCTCGTGTGCCTTCCGGACTCCGTTTTCTTGCACGATACGTATTTTGGTCGGTAAAAATTCATTATATAACCTCCTGAAGGTTTTGACTCCTGTATCAGGCAAATATCCTCTATTTTCATTTCGAGTTGTTGCTGCTGTAGATTAGGACAAGATGTCTTCTCAAGAGTCAATCGGGGAGAGCCGGGTATCTAATCCGGCACCGGAACCAAGGGCAAACAGCGACGCTGACCACGTTGGGCCAGCAACGGAGGAGGAGATGGAGGCCGACTTGATGAGGGTAGATGCCATGGAGGATCAAGAAGTCACCTCTCGCTTCTGAGCTGGATTCACGATGGGGGAACTACAGAGCTCAGCCATTCCAAACTAGGTTATCCCTTCCAATGTTAGATTTCTTTCTTATGAAAATATGAAGAGGAGTGTCACTTGTTCTCCCACAGCTATGCAACACCCTTGGGTGCAAGGAGCTTTAGCTGTCACAGGAAAGCTTTGTAAGGAAATAATGGACCTCAAGAAGCAAGTCAATAAGCTCGAGGAGGAGAACCGCATCCTGAGGGGAATAATCACCAAGAATATTACATCGACAACAAAGAAGGAGATATAATCACATGGGTATGGGCACTCCCCTTGGCAACTGCCAAGTTTGGGGGAGGCGCCCCGGTATCGTATCACAATCACAACCCCTACCTTTACCCTTTTTCTTAGTTTGATCCTATTAGTAGTATCTTGATCTAGTAGAATAAAGTTTATGGCATGATCTAGTTTTGAGTTTGCTTTATGATCTCTCTTTGTAATCGAGTCCGTGAGCTATATATAATAAAGATTAGTGTTGAGTCAAGGGCTTGATTATTTTGCCATGATCTTGGGTGAATAAAAAAGGAGAAAAAGAATAAAAAGAAACAAAAAGTTCATATTGATCTTATTGAGAGTAGTGACTTCACATAGAAAGAGTATGATGACTAAAAGATGTTGGGAGTTGGCAGACATAGCTTTCGTCATTGTTGCAATTAATAGGAAGTAATAAGGAAAGAGAGGTTTTCACATATAGATATATTATCATTGACATCTTTTATGATTGGGAGCACTCATTAAAATATGACATGCTGAAGAGTTGATGTTGGACAAGGAAGACAACGTAATGAGTTATGTCTTTCTTATATCTGAGATAAAGTATGTTGTCGTGGATCCTATAACTTGTTGAGCTTGCCTTTCCCCCTCATGCTAGCCAAATTCTCAGCACCAAGTAGAAATACTACTTGTGCTTCGAAATACCCTTAAACCAGTTTTGCCATGAGAGTCCACCATATCTACCTATGGATTGAGTAAGATCCTTCAAGTAAGTTGTCATCGGTGCAAAGCAATAAAAATTGCTCTAAATATGTATGATTGATTGGTGTGGGAGAAATAAGCTTTATACGATCTTGTGATGTGGAAGTAATAAAAGTGACGGACTGCATAATAAAGGTTCATATCACAAGGGGCAATATAAAGTGACGTTCTTTCGCATTGAGATTTTGTGCATCCAACCATAAAAGCACATGGCAACCTCTGCTTCCCTCTGCGAAGGGCCTATCTTTTATTAGTATCTTCTACCATATGCAAGAGTCATGGTGATCTTCACCTTTTCTTTTTCATTTTATCCTTTGGCAAGCTCAGCATGTTGGAAAGAACTTGATATATATGTATATATATATCTAATTGGATGTAGGGGAGCATGAACCATTATTGTTGACATTACCCTTGAGGTAAAAGGTTGTGGGGCAAAACTATAGCCCCTATCTTTCTCTGTGTCCGATTAAAACTTCATAACCACAAGTATTGCGTGAGTGTTAGCAATTATGAAGGACTAAATGATAGTTGAGTATGTGGACTTGCTTTTTAGCTCTGACATAGACTCTTTCCGATGTTATGATAAATCGCAATTGCTTCAATGACTGAGATTATAGTTTGTCGAAGCCCAATATGGTTTATGATTTATACTTTTGCATTGTGAATAGATCATCACTTGAACATAAGTAATCATATGACAAAATCTATATATGTTGCTGCTATGAGAATAATCATGATGCCTTCATGTTCATATTTTATTTTTATCGACGCCTCTACCTCTAAACATGAGGACATATTTATTGTTATTGGCTTTTCGCTTGAGGACAAGCGAGGTCTAAGCTTGGGGGAGTTGATACGTCCATTTTGCATCATGCTTTTATATCGATATTTATTGCATTATGGGCTGTTATTTCACTTTATGTCACAATACTTATGGCTATTCTCTCTTATTTTACAAGGTTTACATGAAGAGGGAGAATGCCGGCAGCTGGAATTCTAGGCTGGAAAAGGAGCAAATATTAGAGACATATTCTGCGCAACTCCAAAAGTCCTAAAACTCCACGGAACATCTTAAAATAAATAAAGAAAAATCCTCGCCAAAGATGAAGGCCAGGGGGCCCACACCCTACTCATGAGGGTGGGGGCGCGCCCCCCTCCTAGGGCGCGCCCCCTACCTCGTGGGCCCCTTGGTGGGTCTCCGACGTCCATCTTCTCCTATATGAAGTCTTTCGATGAGAAAAAAATAAAGAGGAACCTTTCGGGACGAAACTCCGCCGCCACGAGGCGAAACCTTGGCGGAACCAATCTAGAGCTCCGGCAGAGCTGTTCTGCCGGGGATACTTCCGTCCGGGAGGGGGAAATCATCACCATCGTCATCACCAACGCTCCTCTCATCGGGAGAGGGTAATCTCCATCAACATCTTCACCAGCACCATCTCATCTCCAAACCCTAGTTCATCTCTTGTATCCAATTCTTGTCTCAAAGTCCGGGATTGGTGCTAGTAGGTTGCTAGTAGTGTTGATTACTCCTTGTAGTTGATGCTAGTTGGTTTATTTGGTGGAAGATCATATGTTCAGATCCTATATGCATATTATTACCCCTCTGATTATGAACATGAATATGCTTTGTGAGTAATTACGTTTGTTCCTTAGGACACGGGAGAAGTCTTGCTACTACTAGTCATGTGAATTTGGTATTTGTTTGATATTTTGATAAGATGTATGTTGTCTAGCCTCTAGTGGTGTTATGTGAACATCGACTACATAACACATCACCATTATTTGGGCCTAGAGGAAGGCATTGGGAAGTAATAAGTAGATGATGGGTTGCTAGAGTGACAGAAGCTTAAACCCTAGTTTATGCATTGCTTCGTAAGGGGCTGATTTGGATACATATGTTTCATGCTATGGTTAGGTTTACCTTAATACTTTTGTTGTAGTTGCAGATGCTTGCAATAGAGGTTAATCATAAGTGGGATGCTTGTTCAAGTAAGAACAGCACCCAAGCACCGGTCCACCCACATATCAAATTATCAAAGTACCAAACGCGAATCATATGAACGTGATGAAAACTAGCTTGACGATATTCCCATGTGTCCTCGGGAGTGCTTTTCCTATTATAAGAGTTTGTTCCGGCTTGTTCTTTGCTACAAAAGGATTGGGCCATCTTGCTGCACTTTATTTACTTTTGTTACTTGTTGCTCGTTACCATTTATCTTGTCACAAAACTATCTGTTACCACTTATTTCAGTACTTGCAGAGAATACCTTGCTGAAAACCGCTTATCATTTCCTTCTGCTCCTCGTTGGGTTCAACACTCTTACTTATCGAAAGGACTACGATAGATCTCCTATACTTGTGGGTCATCACCGGTCGGGTTCTCCGACCAGACAACAAACTCCGACGACGCCTTCGCTAAATGGAAGCGCGGGCGGGGAGGCCTCGCCACTATCGCACGCCTCCCCACATCAGCTGGACCGCCATGGTTAGGACGGTCCCCTCCGCGTGCCGCGGCGCCGCCTCGACGGTGGGCCACGGCAGGGGTCGCAGCATGCTTGCGCGGACAACCACGACTGCGCTTGGCTGCCGGGGAACCGGGGCCTTCGCGAGGGGCCTTCCCCTTCTCGGCGGAAGAGAAATTCCTTTGTGGCGGCATCGGAGGCGCTGCAAGCAATGAAGCAAAGAAGAAGCGAGCAAGCGAGGAAGAGATGGGCAATGGGGACTCACCCCCTCCCCATTTGTAGCAAGAGAAGGCCAACTGGCGTCTCCCACGATCGCAGGTAATGATGGTTTCCCTTGCATGTCGCAGGGACTTGTCAAGTCGTGCAGTCGTCGGGGCAGCGTGGGGAAGTGGAGACGCCAGCGTCCAATCAACCGCCACGCGTCAACCGAGACCACAGGCTTTTGGGGCCCGCGGTGTTTCGAGCTTGACCCTTGGCTTCGCCACGAAGCCAAGCCCGCGCGCACCTTGTGCCCGGGGGCTACTGTCGGCATTCTCGAAACGGGGGTCCCCAGACTTGCCTGCCTGTGGCCCGCGGCGTGGCTGAGCCAGCAGGCCGTACGGCCCGTCTTCACCAACAAAGCATCCAAGACCCTCGCGAGGGGCCAAGCCTCACAAGGCGGACGACACAAGACCTCCTCTGGAGTGTCCTAGCTAGGCAGGCTCACGAGGAGTGGAGATATCAAGGCAACGCGAACCTCACGAGGCTCCCGTGACGTGAGCCATGACGATCGGCACCAGGCGGGCGCCGGCGCGCGCAGCGTCCTTGTTTCCTCTTTAGTGCAAAGGGGGCAAGCGCAGCCGCGGAGTACTGATGCATCAGGCAAAGGTTGCCATTCCGATGCAACAAGACCAAGACCACGGACTGCAAGACGGAGGTCATCGTGGAGCCCGAAGCAGCGTCACCACCAGAGCTTTGTGCAGGCGAAGACTACTTTTGTCAGGATAGCTTGTACTAGCTGTCCCCCTTCAAATTAGCCCGCCATTGTGGGCTCCCTTCCCGCTCGATATTTGGGAAGAGGACCAGGGCCTCTATAAATAGGACTAGCCACCATAGTAGAGAGGGAGAGATCCCGGGATATCATCAGAGATCGAGTGACACACTACAAGCTCATACACGCAAGAACACCTCAACCTCAGGAGGCTGTTCTCCCCTTGTATTGTTCATCATCAGCCCAAGAGGCAATCCACCACCACCACACTGGAGTAGGGTATTACACCACAACGGTGGCCCGAACCAGTATAAACCCCGTGTCTTTCTGTGTTGTGAGTTCGTCGAGTTCGTCCGCAAGATCTTAGCGAGCTAGAGCATAGATCGGTAGGAGGGGAAGACTTCGTGCGCACCCCAGTGTTCGAACCTTAAGGGTTTTCCGGAGCCCCACATCCGACAGCGCCCGCTGGCCCTGCCCGGCTCCCGCTCGCTAGTCGGCTCCTGGCCCTCACCGACTCGCCGCTAGCCAGCCGCGCTGCCTTGTGCTGCTCTGGCTCCCCGCGGGCATTGGCTCCGATGCACCATCCTGCTCCGTGCTGCGCCCGTGCATCGGGTCCGCTTGGCTTCACCTGCTCGACCAACCGCCTGGTCCGCCTCGCCCAGCCGGCTCCGGCCGCACACCGGCGGACCGGCTCCAACCCCGCGCGCCTCACACCGGCGCTGCATCCCTCGGCCGGCTCCGCCCGCACATCGCTGCAAGCCCCGACCACATTGCCATGGTCGCGTGTCTCCTCTGCTCGGGGCCTCCCAGTCGGCCCCGTGCTCCTCTAGAAACGCCCGCCCTAGCACACGTCGCTGCGCCGTCCCGGCCTCCGCTTTCGCGGCCTAGCGCCTCCCGGCGTCGCGCACCTCCGCGCCTGGCCCTCGCGCCGCTATGCCGCCCCACCGTGCCCAGCCCAGCGTGCCCGTCCGCGCGCCCCACACAGCGCCTGTCCGTCCCGTCCAGTTCTGCCTGCGCCGTGCCCGGCTCCGGCTTCCCCAGCACGTGCCGCCGGCCTCTCCAGCACCCGGCTCGTCCGGTTCTGCCTGTGTCACACCCGACTCCACTTTCTATCGCGTCCCGGCCGCCGGGTTCCGCCACGACCCACTCCTGGGGCGGAGACAGGGGCGAGCAGGGGCTAGACCCCTGCCAATCGTTCACCCCCCAACGATTTCTACTAGGTAGTAGTATACGTAGTATACTGTATATGCGCTAATTAGCCGGAGATAATCACATCATTAGCCCATATAAGATTATTTTAGAGAAATTAGCCCATATGAGTACTAATATAATAACTATTCTAGACCGAAAGCCCAATAGCCCATGTCATTGACTCATTGTCAATCCATCCATGCGGCCATGCGATCAATCCATCCATTGATCGTGTCCTGCACTAGGGCATTGTTTGCGGTTGCCGCCCAGCCACCGGCTGCCGCTCCCGCTCAGGTAAGGCGTTCACCTGTCACCACGCCGCCGCCGCCCCTACCCTATCAGCTGCTGTCGGTGTCAAAACCGGTGGATCTCGGGTAGGGGGTCCCGAACTATGCATCTAAGGTGGATGGTAACAGGAGGCAGGGGACACGATGTTTACCCAGGTTCGGGCCCTCTTGATGGAGGTAATACCCTACGTCCTGCTTGATTGATCATGATGATATGATTATTACAAGAGTTGATCTACCACGAGATCGTAGAGGCTAAACCCTAGAAGCTAGCCTATGGTCTGATTGTTGTTGTCCTACGGACTAAACCCTCCGGTTTATATAGACACGGAGGGGGCTAGGGTTACACAGAGTCGGTTACAAGGGAGGAGATCTGCATATCCATATTGCCAAGCTTGCCTTCCACGCTAAGGAAAGTCCCATCCGGACACGGGACGAAGTCTTCAATCTTGTATCTTCATAGTCCAATAGTCCGGCCAAAGGATATAGTCCGGCTGTCCGAAGACCCCCTAATCTAGGACTCCCTCAGTAGCCCCTGAACCAGGCTTCAATGACGATGAGTCTAGCGCGCAGATTTGTCTTCGGCATTGCAACGCGGGTTCTTCCTCCGAATACTCCATGGAAGATTTTGGACACAAGGACAGTGTCCGGCTCTGCAAAACAAGTTCCACATACCACCGTAGAGAGAATAATATTTCCACAAATCTAATCTGCTGATATGCTTGACAGCATGACATCATACTATGGCCCAGTCATTATTCGAACCGTTTTTCTCAACCAGCACTGCACATATCGCGAGGCGGTTTTCTTGACACATCTTGTCAAAGCAGAGATTGTGTCCCCTTATCACGGGATTCTCATCAATACGGGTATGGGTAACCCAAGCGCGCCATCAATTACGACATCCGGGGAATAAGCGATTTTACCAAGTAAGTGGGGAGGCGTATCGCCTCTTCCGCCCTTATAAAGGGACAAAGATTCACCCTTTTTACGCACGCCTTCTTCCTCCTCGCTTATCCATTCTCACGCACTCGAGCTCCAGCGCCCAAGTTCGCGTCTTTCTTCTCAAACCACTCCAAGCATGTCCGGAGCGGGAGGCAAGTGGATGGTCTCCATGATGGAGGAGCACATCGCAAAGCTACAGGAAGCCGGATATCTGGCTGCGGACATCGCGCACCAGCTACTAGATGCGGGGCAGATCGTCCCTATGCCCGCACCCCATGAGAGGGTAGTTTTCCTTACCCACTTTGTCCGCGGACTGGGATTTCCCCTTCACCCGTTTGTCCGCGGGCTCATGTTCTACTACGGGCTGG
The DNA here is from genome assembly GCF_018294505.1 of Triticum aestivum. Taxonomy (NCBI): domain Eukaryota; kingdom Viridiplantae; phylum Streptophyta; class Magnoliopsida; order Poales; family Poaceae; genus Triticum; species Triticum aestivum. Next base: position 62,033,267 of record NC_057809.1, on the reverse strand, counting down.
ATTTTCATGATCTGGCCCCCAATTTCATCCTCAACATCTCGGCGTTTATCGTCGTGTGCGAGGACTTCCTCCGCATCAGGCCCCACTTCGGCCTGTGGCTGAAGACCATCAATGTTAAACCGAAGGTGGTAGTCGGCCAGCAAGCGGAGTGCGGAGGCGCCATGGTGGGCAAAATACCTAACGTCACCTGGTCGAAGGCTCCTATATGGAGACCATAAAGGGATGGCAATCGGGGTGGTTCTACATCACCGAGCCGCGCGACACCAACTGGGTGGCGGCCCCCGAATTTCGATCTGGAATCCCCACACGGCTCCCCTCCTGGAAAGAGAAGGACCTATCCCGGGGTTCCCCGGTAGAGCTGACCGGACTCCAGACCTGCATCAAGAACATGCTGAGCAAGACAATCACGCTCGTCAACGTGGTCCAGGTCATGCTCTTCCGCCGGATCCTCCCATGTCAACGACGGGCATTCAATTTGTGGGAGTTCGACCCGGCCAAGCACTAGACGCTGTGAGAGCTCTTCGACATGACGCACAAGGACGTCTGGAAGGTGTTGTTCAAGGGCGCCGAGGTACCTCCTCCCCTTACCGACGACCGCGGACTCAGTGCAAAGCGCCATGCCAATCCGGTAAGTTTTTGTATCTCACGGGATATTTATTTGCCCCAGTTTAATCATGTGCAGAATCTAAGCTTCCATGCTGTAAACAGGACTGGGTAGAGACGGTGGAGCAGATCAATTGCCCAGCCCCCCTGCCTGAAGATCCTATAGATGCTCTCCTAACGGAGATGCTGGTTCTGGCGCCTTATGAGGTGCCGGCGAAGAAGGCCAAGAAGAAGGCCACGGGGACCCGAAAGGGTCTCCAGCGCAATGTTATATCGGACTCATCGTCCGATAACTCCGACGCGCCCTCCTCCCATGAAAACGAGGAGGAGGAAGAGGAAAGTCCCCCCCCCAGCCGGGGGAGACAAGAAAAGGAAGGTCACCCTAACTTGGGAGGCCGAAGGGTCCAAGAAGGGAAGGACCCTCCTTCCGAACTGCTCCATGATGGCCGCCTACAGCGGCGACGAGTGGCTACCCAGGGAGAAGCCCCTGGAAAAGTCGTAAGTATCTGGATACCATAGTAATTCATGGTATGTTTTATTGCACTGCTTCTCCTTACACCGAATATGATTATGCAGTCCGTCCCGAGCCCGTCTTGACGTATCTTTGTCGGACAGTTCTTTGGACTCGTCGGATATGAATAGCAATTCACTTCCAACCGCCTCCACCCCTTGACCTATGGACAACATCGAGGTGTTGCCTAAAAAGGCACCGAGCCGAAGGGAGGTAGTCCTGGGGGCGCCTCGAGGCGACCTTCCGGACCCTGGGCGCAAAGGGAGCAAGACTCCCATGGGCTCCAAGTTCGGCCCCCAGTCGAACACTGCGCCGGAACCATCGGTGGTTCCGGACTCCGGCAGGCAATCCCCCGTTAAGAGGAGCGAGCCGCCCGTGCCGGTGGCCTCTGTCCATCCAGAGGCACCGGACAACTTGCTGGAAGCGCTTCGCGGCGCTTCCATCGACGAAGAGCACCGCACTATCATGAGTGCGGTGATCGAGAAAGTTCAGTCCGCCAAAATCGGACTGACCGAAGCTTGTGCCAGCCTCCTAACAGGCTTTGAGGTAAGCAATCAAAATATAGGAAAATATTACCGCATAGACAGTAGCCCCTGATGCTCTGTTTGGTGTTCACGAAGAAAGGCCGAATAGAGGATCAAATAATGACTTAGTAGTCTAATCAGAACATGTCTATGTGCATGTGCAGGCTTCACTGCTGGCCGCTGCTGCACGTACTGCGGAGGTCGCTGCACTGAAGCAGGACCTTGAGCGATCCGAGAAAGAGCTCGGCCTTACCAAGAGGCAACTCGAGGAGAGCAAAGGTAAGCAATACCTTGTCTATATATTAAAAAGAAATTCAGTTGTAAAGTAATAGGATCATTATGAATTTGTCAGGGCCACAACCGAGGTGGCGACCCTGAAGAAGGCGTTGTCCGAGGACAAAGACAAAGCGGCCAAGGAGCGCATTGAGTGGGAAAAGCAAGAAGCCCGGGTAGGCGAGGTGCAGCAAGAGCTCGAGGCTCTCGCCGAAAAACATGAGTCCTTGGAGCTTGACTCTAAGACGCGAGAGTCCGAGCTTTCGAAGGCGCTCGAAAGCGCACGGAGCGCCAAGGCTGAAGCCCACAAGGCCCTCCAGGAGATGGATGCGGTGAAGAAGATAGCAGCGGGTAAGGCATTCATTATGCAAAGCAAGCATGCGAAGGAAACTTTCCTTTTACTTACCCGAGTTCAGAGCTCTCCAGGAGCGTTCGCAGATCTTCCCCGCAGTGTACTGGATGCCGCAGAGTTTTACCGAGCTGAGGAGGGGAGCTCGACGAAAAAGTTGTTCTGGTCTCAGTATACTGGCACCGAACACCCAATGCCCTTGAGCGACCAGCTGAACCAACTGGTCGAGCTTCACAAGGCGTCCGAACAGGCCATGAAGGGTCTTATAGTCCGGATGTGGCCTGGCAATCCCCTGCCTAGCAGCTACTTCGGTCTGGTGAGGCGGCTTGTGGATGCCTGCCCATGGCTTGGCTTCATAAAGCGGTCCGTCTGCATTGAGGGTGCACGCAGGGCTTTTGCCCGGGCGAAGGTGCACTGGGCGAAGCTGGACACCGTGAAACTGGTGAAGGAGGGGCCGCCAGAGGGCAAGGAGCATCGCTGCCTGGAAATGAATTATGACAGTGTCCTGAAGGGTTCCCGCCTTGTGGTGGAGGAATGTGCCAGAGATGTAATTTTTGAATGAACATGCTCATGTGATCCTGTAATATGAAACGAGTTCATTTGCGCTATGCAACGCTTTTTGAATTTAAAATATTACCTTCTGTGCGGCTATTTATAAAATCCGAGAGTTGGCCAGTTGTCGGCTTCTGCCCCCATGTAACTAGTAGTGGGGTGTTCGGGGTAAACCTGAGCACTCTTTATCCCAATTTTGGGTCCTTCAAGGGAGGTGTTCAGCACAACGAACCAGGCAATCAGACTATAAGGCTTTATCACTCTCACTTAGCCATAGAAGTCTACAATTTTAAATTTTGGCGAAGCCCCTAGTATTCGGAAGGACTAAGTCGGACAAGGCCGAGTCCTCGCCTGAAGCGGAAAAAGTCTTTAAGGACTTGAGACCTCTCGAACAGCGACCAGCTCTCGCCTTATCATGACAGTCAGTTTTCGGCTTTCTCTACTGAGGTGCTCGTCCGGAAGAACCGGGACACAATCACAGTAGTTCTCCCAGTGCTACCTTAGCCGATATAGAGAAACGTAAGGTACCAAAACATGGGAGCCTGGAAAACCCAACTATTGACCCAAGACATGATTCGGAGCTGATGCATATAATGCTGTAAGTTCGGGGTGCCGCACTGTCGAAAGTGTTCAGACTTCTCATGCCGTACTATGGGGTAAACGAAAGCCCCTGGCGTAGTGACGTACTCGAATGTACGGGTGCAAGTTGTTGTAAATGAACATATAAGACAAAAAAGAGGATGGATAATGCAATAATAGACAAATTCTATGCATTGTTATGTAAATAATACGTCGAAGCATACTGATACAAGTAGTGCAATAAGCAGAAAATAGGACTATTTGACATGTCCTCTCCAAGGGCAAGGTGCGTATGGATAGTAAAGAGCGGGTATATCGATATTATTAGAGACCACCTGGGGGTTCCCTTGTACATCTTAGCTTCTTGCCTCCTTGGTTGTTCCTTCCCGTAATGTGTCCGGCAATTGTATTGCCGGAAAAGGCTTCCAGAGAGTAAGGTCCTGAAAGAGAAAAAATGATAAAGGTATGCAGCCCCTAGGGCGGTTAAGCTGCATTGTAGGACGTGCCCTGATCGTGCCCCCGCCTATGCCCATGGTATTTTCAGTGTGTAATTATGTACGCATGACATGGATTTCGTCGCTTTACTTGGACTGGGACGGGGGCCGAATTGCTAGGCAAGCTCTGAACGTGCCAGGCGATCCTGTTGCAGTTTACTCCGGACTCGCTTGACAGTGTCCGGGGGCTGTATCGCCGAATTGGTGGTTTGCCTTAAAAGGCTGCTTTGTGCTTCTGCTGCGAGGGCCGTAGTGTGCTCTTCCGTCCGGAGCGAGTGTTCTTTGTTTCCATTGACTGTTATGACCCCCTAGGTCCTGGCATCTTGAGCTTGAGGTATGTGTAATGCAGTACCGCATTGAATTTTGCAAATGCGGTTCGCCCGAGCAGTGTGTGATAGCCACTGCGGAACGGGACGATATCAAAGATTAACTCTTCGCTTCGGAAGTTGTCCGGAGATCCGAACACCACTTCCAGTGTGATTGAGCCCATGCAACGGGACTCTACACCTGGGATGACACCCTTAAAGGTGGTGTTGGTGGGTTTGATCCTCGAGGGATCTATACCCATTTTGTGCACTGTATCCTGATAGAGCAGGTTTAGGCTACTGTCGTCGTCCATAAGGACTCGAGTGAGGTGAAATCCTTTGATGATGGGGTCTAGGACCATTGCGGTGGATCCTCCATAACGGATACTAGTGGGGTGGTCCCTGCGATCGAAGGTGATCAGACAAGCGGATCATGGGTTGAACTTTGGGGCGACGGGCTCCATCGCATAGACGTCCCTTAGTGCACACTTCCGTTCCCTCTTGGGATGTGGGTTGCGTATATCATGTTCACCATCTTCACCTATGGGGGGAACCTCTTCTGTCCTCCCGTGTTCGGCGGCCGGGGCCCCTCCTCGTCATCACTATGCAGCCCCTTGTCCTTGTGTTCGGCATTTAACTTGCTGGCCTGCTTGAACACCCAGCATTCTCTATTGGTGTGATTGGCTGGCTTATCAGGGGTGCCGTGGATTTGACACAAGCGATCAAGTATGCAATCCAAACTGGACGGGCCCGGAGTACTTCTTTCGAATGGCTTTTTCCGCTGACCGGATCTAGAGCCTCTGAATCCGGCATTGACTGCCGTATCATCGGTGTTATCGCCGTTGTCGGTGTCAAAACTGACAGATCTCGGGTAGGGGGTCCCGAACTGTGCGTCTAGGCTGGATGGTAACAGGAGGCAAGGGACACGAAGTTTTACCCAGGTTCGGGCCCTCTCGATGGAGGTAAAACCCTACGTCCTGCTTGATTAATATTGATGATATGGGTAGTACAAGAGTAGATCTACCACGAGATCGAGGAGGCTAAACCCTAGAAGCAAGCCTATGGTATGATTATTGTTGTCTATGTTGTGCTACGGACTAAAACCCTCCGGTTTATATAGACACCGGATAGGGTTAGGGTTACATAGAGTCGGTTACAATGGTAGGAGATCTACATATCCGTATCGCCAAGCTTGCCTTCCACGCCAAGGAAAGTCCCTACCGGACACGGAACGGAGTCTTCAATCTTGTATCTTCATAGTCCAGGAGTCCGGCTGAAGGTATAGTCCGGCTATCCGAACACCCCCTAATCTAGGACTCCCTCGGTAGCCCCTGAACCAGGCTTCAATGACGACGAGTTCGGCGCGCAGATTGTCTTCGGCATTGCAAGGCGGGTTCCTCCTCCAAGTACTTCGTAGAAGATTTAGAACACAAAGATAGTGTCCGGCTCTGCAAAATAAGTTTCCACATATTTCCATAGAGAGAACAATATTTACACCAATCTAATATACTGACGTATTCCGTAGCGTGACACACCATGGCCAAGCCTTTATCCGAGTCGTTTCATTATCCCACCTCAGCACGTTATGCGAGGCGGTTCCCTTGGCATGTCTTGTTAAAGCAGAGATCGTGTCCCCTTATCTCGGGATTCTCATCAATACGGGCGTGGGTAAACAACCACGCCATTGATTACGGCGCTTGGAGATAAGCGAGTTTTACCAGGCCGGTGGGGACATGTAGTTGCGTCCACCCATATAAGGGTATAAAGATCCACCTTTTCACGTACGCCTTCTTCCTCCTTCGCCTATCCATTCTTGCGCACTCGAGCTCCAGCGCCCAATCCGTACTCCCCACCTCAACCTTCTCCGGCCATGTCCAGAGCGGGGGCAAGTGGATGGTCTCCTCCGTCACGGAGGGACACATCAAAAAGCCGAGGAAGGCCGGATACCTGTCTAACGACATCGCATACCGGCTTCCCAAAAAGGGGCAGCTCATCCCCAACCCTAGGCCCCATGAGAGGGTGGTGTTCCTCCCCCATTCCCTCCGCGGACTGGGCTTCCCTCTCCACCCATTCATCCGGGGGCTCATGTTCTACTACGGCCTGGATTTCCACGATCTGGCCCCGAACTTCGTCCTCAACATCTCGGTGTTTATCGTCGTGTGTGAGGCCTTCCTCCGCATCCGTCCCCATTTCGGCCTATGGTTCAAGACTTTCAACGTCAAGCCGAAGGTGGTGCACGGCAACCAGGCGGAGTGCGGAGGCGCCATGGTGGGCAAGATGGCCAACGTCCTATGGCTCGAGGGCTCCTTTTGTGGAGACCCTGAAGGGGTGGCAATCGGGGTGATTTTACATCACCGAGCCGCGCGACGCCGAATGGGCCGCACCCCCCGAGTTTCGATCCGGACCCCCTACGCGGCTCACCTCCTGGAAGGAGACGGGCCTATCTTGGGGTAAAAAAGGAGAGCTGACCGGACTCCAAACATGCATCCAAACCTTGGTGGACAAGAAGCTCAAACTTGTCAACGTAGTCCAGGTTATGCTCATCTGCCTGATCCTCTCATGTCAACAACGGGCTTTCAACCTGTGGGAGTTCGACCCGGCACGGCTCCAAACTCTGAGCAGGCTCTTCGACACGATGTACGAAGATGCCTGGAAGGTGCTTTTCAAAGGCGCCGAGGCTCCTGCATCCGCTACCGAGGATCGTGGATTCAGTGCGCAGCATCACGCTCTCGCGGTAAGCTGTTTTTCTCCTTTTACAGGGTATCAGTTTTTCATAGTTTGACTCCATGCGGGATCTAAGCTCCCTTACATTTGACAGGATTGGCAGGTGACGTCCGGACAGATCAACTGTCCGGCTCCTTTGCCCGAAGGCCCAGCGGACGCTCGCTTGGCGAAGCTGCTGGTTCCGGCACCCTATGTGGTGCCGGAGAAGAAGGCCGCAAAAAAGGCCGCGGGGACTCGAAAGAGTGCCCGGCGCCAGGAGGTGTCGGATCCATCATCCGATGGTTCCGAGGCACATTCCTCCTGTGAAGACGAGGAGGAAGAAGAGGAGAACTCTCCCCCTCCAGCGGGAGGAGAAAAGAAAAGGAAGGCTACCCTCTCTGGGGAGGCCGGCGGGTCCAAGAAGGGGAAAACCCTTCCTCCGGACTACTCCACTGACACCGACGGCGGAGAGTAGTGGCAGCCCAGGGCCAAGCCCCTTGCAAAATTATAAGTAACCGGATACCAGAGTAATTCATAGTATTCGTTTATTGCATAGCTTTCCCTTACGTCGAATATGTTTATGCAACCCACCCAAGGACCGGCTCGACGCGTCGTCGAGCGGCTCACTGGACTCGTCGGATGTGAACTCGCTTCCGACGGCTTCCTCCCCCCACCCTACGGACGACACCAAAGTGTCGTCCCAACAGGTTCCAAGCCGGGAGGAGGTGGTCCTAGAGGCGCCGCAAGGCGACCTCCCAGACTCTAGGAGTAAAGGGGATGAGACCCCCTAGGGCTCCAAGTCCGGCTCTAGGCCGGACACCGCTCCGGAACCTTCAAAGGTTCCAGAGTCCGGTGGGGGACCTCCTTCCAAGAGGAGCAAGTCCAGCGTGCCGGCGCCCCCCGTCCAACCGGAGGCGGCAGACAATATGTTGGAGGCGCTCCAAGGCGCCTCCATCGACGAGGAGCACCGCACTATTATGAGTGCGGTGGTCCAGAAGGTTCAGTCCGCCAAGAGCGGACTGACTGAAGCTTGTACTAGCCTTTTGACAGGCTTTGAGGTAAGTAAAGAATGTGTAAATAATAGTACCGCATAGACAGTAGCCCCTGATGCTCTGTTTGGCGTTCGGGAAGAAAAGCCGAATAGAGGATCAAATAGAATTCGCAGGAGTCTAACAAAAATGAGTCAATATGCATATGCAGGCTTCCCTGCTTGCGTCCGCCGCACTGACTTCGGAAGTGGACACGCTAAAGCAGAACCACAAGCGGTCCGAGCAAGAGCTCGGGCGTGCCAAGAAGCAGCTCGAGGACAATGAAGGTAAGAAATACCTTGTTTTTAAATATATATAAAAAGGTGCAATTGCAAAGAATGACAGGATTATCGTGGCTATTTTAGGGGCCACGTCTGAAGGGGCGACCCTTAAGCAAGCGCTGGTCGAGGTCGAGAAGAGGGCGGCCTCGGAGCGCACTGCGCGGGAGAGGTATGAGGCCGAGGTTGGCAAGGTGCGGCAGGAGCTCCAGGCTCTCATGGAAAAACATGAGAGTTTGGAGCTTGACTCAAAGACGCGAGCGTCCGAGCTCGCGGTGGCTATTGAAAATGCCAAGTCTGCCAAGGCCGAATCCCAGAAGACCCTCTAGGAGTTGGATGAGGCGAAGAAGATAGCGGCGGGTAAGGCATTCTTTATGCAAAGCAAACACATAAACGTGAGTTACTTGTTACTTACCCGAATCCGGAGCTCTCCAGGAGCGTGTGCAGATCTTCCTCGGAGTGTGTCCAATGCCGCCGCATTCTATCGAGCCGAGGAGGGCAGCTCGACAGAGAAGGTGTTTTGGTCTCAGTATACTGAGGCCGGACACCCCGTGCCCCTGAGCGACCAGCTGAAGCAACTGGTCGACCTCCACAAGGCAGCCGAACAGGCCATGAAGGGCCTCATTATTCGGCTGTGGCCTGGAGGGGCTCTGCCTGGGAGCTATTTCAGGCTGGTGCGGCGGTTGGTGGTGGCCTGTCCAAGGCTCGAAGTCATCAAGCGCTCCGTCTGCATTGAAGGTGCCCGTAGGGCCCTTGCCCGTGCTAAGGTGCACTGGGGAAAGCTGGATGCTGAGAAGCTGGTGAAGGACGGGCCACCTCCGGGGAAAGAGCATCGCAAGCCCGAGAATTACTATAAGGATGTTCTGAAGGGTGCCTGCCTTGTGGTGGATGAATGTTCTAGGGATGTAATTTTGAGTGAAACTTGCTCGTTTTGTCCTGTGCGCTGAAAACTTGTTTATATGCGCTAAGAAATGCTGTTGGAATTTAAAATATTACCTTCTGTGCGGCTGTTTATCAATTCTGAGAGATGGCGAGTCATCGACTTCTGCCCCCATGCCGCTAGTGCTGGGGTGTTCGGGGATAAACCTGAGTGCTCTTTTTCCCATGTTTGGGTCCTTCGAGGGAGGCGCTCAGCCCAACGAACAAGGCAATCGGACTATAGTGCGTGAACACTCTCACTTAGCCATAGAATTCTATAATTTTAAATTTTGGCGAAGCCTCTGGTATTCGGAAGACCGAGTTTAGGGTGCTATCCACGCCTTGGCCGGACAGAGCCAGCTCCTCGCCCTAAGCGGCATAAGTCTTTAGGGACTCGAAAAAACCTCCCGAACAGCGACCATCTCTCGCTTCATCATGACAGTCAGTTTTAGCTTTCTCCACTGAGGTGCTTGACCTAGCTCAACTGGGGCACAATCGCAGTGGTTCTCCTAGTGCTACCTTAGCCGATATAGCAGAACGTAAGGCACCAAAACATAGGACCCGGGCAAACCCAACTATTGACCCAAGACATGATTCGGAGCCGATGCATATAATGCTATAAGTTCGGGGTGCCGCACTTGTTAAAGTGTTCGGACTTCTCACACCATATTGAGGGGTACTAAAGCCCCTGGCATATTTTGGCCGTACCAACGTGTACGGGTGCAACATGTCGTTTAAGGAACATATATAAAGAAAAAAAGGTAATGCAAAAATAGATGAAAGATATGCATTGTTTATTAAATAGGGGATGCGATCAAAGCAGAATGATACAAATAATGCGATAAGTGGAAGGTTGAAATAGTTAACATGTCCGTTCCAGGGGCAAGCTGCGGAATAGTATGCAGAACAGGTATACTACTCGTGATAGAGACCACTTGGGAGTTCTGTAATGCGGCGTGGCTTGTCTGCTTCCCTGGTTCTTGCATCGTTTGTGCGGCAATTGAACTGCCGAACAGGCCTTCCGAAAGATGGAGTCCTGAAAGTAAGAGAAAATTAAAAAATCGGCAGCCCCTAGTACGGTTTAAGCCGTGTTTTGGGCGTGCCATGATGGTGCCCCTCCCCCTGTACCCATGGTATGTCTAGAGCGTAGTTATGTACGCGAAGTACTGGTGTTTCCTTTTTGCGAGGGTTGGGGTTGGGGCCGCATTGCTACGCCTGCTCGGATCGTGCCGGGCGGTCTTGTTATAGGTTACTCCGGGCGCGCTTGACGGTGTCCGGTCATTTAGTGGCCGGACTGGAGAACTGCCTGGAGAGGCTGCTTTGTACTTCCGCTGCAAGGGCCGCCGTGTGCTCCTCTGTTCGGAGGGAGCGTTCGGTGTTTCCATTGACCGTAATTACTCCTCGAGGGCCTGGCATCTTGAGCTTAAGGTATGCGTAGCACGGTACCGCATTGAACTTAGCGAATGCGGTTCGCCCGAGCAATGCGTGATAACCACTGCGAAATGGGACTATGTCGAAGATTAACTCCTCGCTTCGGAAATTATCCGGAGATCCGAAGACCACTTCAAGTGTGACTGAGCCTGTATAGTTGGCCTCTACACCTGGTATTACGCCTTTGAAGGTCGTTTTGGTGGGCTTAATCCTCGGGGGATCTATGCCCATTTTCCGCATTGTATCCTGGTAAAGCAGGTTCAGGCTGCTGCCGCCGTCCATAAGGACTCTAGTGAGATGAAATCCGTCAATGGTTGGGTCTAGAACCAATGCAGCGAATCCGCCATGACGGATGCTAGTGGGATGGTCCCTTTGATCAAAGGTGATTGGGCAGGAGGACCAGGGGATGAACTTTGGGGCGACTGGCTCTACCGCGTATACATCCCTTAACGCGCGCTACCGCTCCCTTTTGGGGACGTGGGCTCCGTATATCATGTTCACTGTCCGCACTTGTGGGGGAAAACCCTTCTGTCCACTGTTGTTCGGCGGCCGGGGCTCCTCGTCCTCATCGCTATGCAGCCCCTTGTCTTCATTTCCGGTGTTCAACTTGCCTGCCTGCTTGAACACCCAACAATCCCTGTTGGTGTGATTGGCCGGCTTTTCGGGGGTGCCATGTATCTGGCACAAGCGGTCGAGTATTCGGTCCAAACTGGATGGGCCCCTAGGATTCCTTTTGAATGGCTTTTTCCGCTGACCGAATTTAGAGCCTCTGAATCCGTCATTAACTGCCGTATCCTCAGTATTGTCGCTGTTAATGCGGCGCTTCAGCTTGTTGCGACGCGACCTGCCACTACTGTCCCTGGTGTCCGAATTACCAGGGTTCTTGGTCATATTGTTGCTACGAGCAAGCCAGCTGTCTTCTCCCGCGCAAAAGCGGGTCATGAGTGTCGTGAGTGCGGCCATAGATTTTGGCTTTTCCTGTCCAAGGTGCCGGGCCAGCCACTCATCACGGATATTGTGTTTGAAGGCTGCTAGGGCCTCAGCGTCCGGACAGTCGACTATTTGATTTTTGTTTGTTAGGAACCGTGTCCAGAATTGCCTGGTCGATTCCTCTGGCTGCTGAATTACATGACTTAGGTCATCGGCGTCTGGGAGTCGCACATAAGTGCCCTGGAAATTGTCGAGGAATGCGGCCTCCAGGTCCTCCCAACAACTGATTGATCCTGTTGGCAAGCTGTTAATCCAATGCCGAGCTGGTCCTTTAAGCTTGAGTGGGAGGTAATTGATGGCGTGGAAATCATCACGGCGGGCCATGTGGATATGAAGGAGATAATCCTCGATCCATACCGCAGGATCTATTGTGCCATCATATGATTCGATGTCTACGGGTTTGAAACCCTCGGGGATTTGATGATCCATTATTTCGTCTATAAAGCATAGTGGGTGTGCGGCGCCTCTGTACTGGGCTATATCATGACGTAGCTCCAATGAGCTTTGTCTATTGTGTTTGGCCCTGCCGAATTTGTGGCCGGCGTGATGGTTACCGTCTCGAGCCGTGGGGCGCCCACGCGATCCATAGATCGATCTTGTTTGCCTTGCCTTGTCCTCCAAAATGTCTCGTAAGTCCGGCGCATATTCCCATGCCTTGGTATGGGGTGCGGCTTGAGTGGAGGGCCGAGAGGCCTCTCTGTCGCGGCCACGAGGTGGCCGGTCGGCCGCATCAAGTGCTTCCTCCTCTAATCGGGGTAGCAACCTGCGCTTTGGGTAGCTCTTGGAAGGTCGTTCGAGTTTATGCTCTTCGGCTGCAAGGACTTCAGTCCATCTGTCGACTAGCAAATCTTGATCGGCTCTAAGCTGTTGCTGTTTTTTCTTGAGGCTTCTTGCCGTGGCCATAAGCCTGCGTTGAAAACGCTCTTGCTCGACGGGATCCTCTGGCACGACGAATTCGTCGTCGTCGAGGCTTGCCTCGTCTTCGAAGGGAGGCATATAATTATCGTCCTCGACCTCTCTGTCTGCCGCTCTCTCATGAGGGCTGGTTTCTCCATCCTCCTGTGCTAAATCTTGCTGGAGGGGTTTTCTTCGGCACTTTCTGGAGTATTATTGTCTCCCGTGCTAGAATCACCGTATTTGTTTTGGCGGGATTTTGAGCGGCGCCGCTGACGCCGACGCTTAGGCTGTTTCTTGGAGGGGTCATCCTCCGCTGTTCCATCGCCATCTCCCTCTGTTGGGGTGTCCACCATGTATATGTCATATGACGAGGTGGCTTTCCAGGGCCTAGTAGGCGCTGGTTCTTCATCATCTCCTTCGTCGGCGTCCATACCGTCAATGTCTTCGGAGTCAAAGTCGAGCATGTCGGTTAAATCTTCGACAGTGGCTACAAAGTGGGTGGTGGGTGGGCTTTGAATTTCTTCATCGTCCGTACCCCAACCTTGCTGACCGCAGTCTGGCCAGGGCTCTCCTGATAAAGAGAGATACTTCAGTCTCTTCAGGATATCGCCGAAAGGCAAGTGCTGAAAGATGTCTGCGGCGGTAAACTCCATGATCAGCGCCCAATCGGATTCGATCGACAGGGGCGCGGAGGGTTCGGAGTCCGGAGAGGAGTCGGCTCCTTAGAGTCACGAGTCTCGCAGAGTACGGGGCTGGTGTTCGGCTCAATCGCCATTGGGATCGCAGCCCCCGAGGTAGCGTCCAACCGCCCATCCTCGATCGGCGCAGTTGGCTCCGAATTAAGGGTCGAAGCTGATGCGGGTGCGGCCTTCAGGGCACTGTTCGGCAGCAGAGCTAGATCATGCTCGTCGGGACAGTGCGGCGCGCTCGGCAATGGCTCGAATCCGTCGAAGATCAAGTCCCCGCGGACGTCAGCCGTGTAGTTTAAACTTCCAAATCTGACCTGACGGCCAGGGGCGTAGCTTTTGATCTGCTCCAGACGGCCAAGTGAATTGGCCCGCAGTGCGAAGCCGCCGAAGACAAAGATCTGTCCGGGGAGGAAGGTCTCACCCTGGACTGCATCGCTATTGATGATCGTAGGAGCCATCGAGTCTGACGGCGACAACATAGAGGAACTCTCAATGAAAGCACCAATGTCGGTGTCAAAACCAACGGATCTCGGGTAGGGGGTCCCGAACTGTGCATCTAGGCCGGATGGTAACAGGAGACAAGGGACACGAAGTTTTACCCAGGTTCGGGCCCTCTCGATGGAGGTAAAACCCTACGTCCTTCTTGATTAATATTGATGATATGGGTAGTACAAGAGTAGATCTACCACGAGATCGAGGAGGCTAAACCCTAGAAGCTAGCCTATGGTATGATTATTGTTGTCTATGTTGTGCTACGGACTAAAACCCTCCAGTTTATATAGACACTGGATAGGGTTAGGGTTACATAGAGTCGGTTACAATGGTAGGAGATCTACATATCCGTATCGCCAAGCTTGCCTTCCACGCCAAGGAAAGTCCCTCCCGGACACGGGACGAAGTCTTCAATCTTGTATCTTCATAGTCCAGGAGTCCAGCTGAAGGTATAGTCCAGCTATCCGAACACCCCCTAATCCAGGACTCCCTCAGCCGTTGTTGTGGCGCTTTTGTCTGTTACGACATGGTCTGGCATTGGCATCTTTGGTATCCGAAGTGCCCGGATTCCTTGATGTGTTGTTGCTGCGAGCCAGCCAGCTATCCTCGCCCATGCAAAAGCGGGTCATGAGTGTCGTGAGGGCTGCCATAGACTTCGGCTTCTCCTGGCCGAGGTGCCGGGCGAGCCACTCGTCACGGATGTTATGCTTGAATGCCACTAAAGCCTCTGCATCCGGACAGTTGACAATTTGGTTTTTCTTAGTTAGGAACCATGTCCAGAATTGCCTGGCCGATTCCCCTGGCTGCTGAGTTATATGGCTCAAGTCATCAGCATCCGGTGGTCGCACATAAGTGCCTTGGAAGTTGTCAAGGAATGCGTCTTCCAGATCCTCCCAACTGCCGGCGGAGTCTGCTGGCAAGCTATTCAGCCAATGCTGAGCTCGTCCTTTGAGTTTTAGTGGGAGGTACTTGATGGCATGCAGATCATCACCACGGTCCATGTGGATGTGGAGGAGAAAATCCTCAATCCATACAGCGGGATCTGTTGTACCATCATACGATTCGATATTTACTGGTTTAAAACCCTCCGGGAATTCGTGATCCATAACTTCATCAGTGAAGCATAGGGGGTGTGAGGCGCCTCTGTGCCGGGCTATATCACGATGCAGTTCATATGAGTCTTGTCTGCTATAGTCGGCCTGACCGGATTTACTTTTAGTGTATCCGGCGTGATGGTCATTGTCGTGGAATTGTCACGTTAGATGTCCTAGCAAAAGGACTTAGTCGTAGGGCCATCGCAACTAGGAAGCTTGAAGGGGTTAATCGGGACAAAGGACACGAGAGGTTTTATGCTAGTTCGGCCCCTTACGATGAAGGTAAAAGCCTACGTCTAGTTGTGTTGGAATTGCTGGGGTTTCAATCACCAAAAGGCTAATCCACCGGCTTGGTTATCGATGTTTTCTTTCTTGCCCTAAGCCGCCACTGGGTCGTCCCCTTATATACATGGGTTGACGCCTGGCGGCCTACAGAGTCCCGGCCGGCTCATAAAGCGTGTCCGGCTCGGTGACTTCTTTTACATGCCTTTCCTTACAAGTCTTTCCTTACATACGGCGGTTTACAATACCGGGCCTTAAGCCGCCTCTGGGCTTAGGCCTTCTATAAGCCTTAATAAACTATCGCCTTGACTGTTTTCTGGGCTTCCTTTGTGACCCGTCATTGGGACTAACCCGGCCCCTCCTGGGTGGGTCATAACTGATAGCTATATCCCCAACATTAGGCCCCAGGTTGACTTTGAACTTTGTTCTTTGTCAATCTTCAATACTTAGAAAAAATCCATCTTCCTTTCTTCACAGAAATTTTTATAACCCGCCATGACGTCATTTCTTGAAAACACAAAAAACCATTGTGATGTCATCTCCCAACGGATCTTTATTCTTTAATGCCTTCCGAGAATTGAGGCGTCCATTTAGTTGGATAATCATTATTTGGGTCTCCTCGATTTTCACGCCCGCCTGTTCGTTTACTCCCTTATAAATAGGCACACCCGGTCTTTCTCATTCTTCTTTCTTCTTCGTCTTTCTCCTCTCGCAACCTCCGTTGCTGCTCGAGCTCCGCCGCCGCTAGAGAACACCTCACCTCCGTCGACTTCGGCCGCTGCATCGACCAGAATCAGTCCAGAAGAAACGGCGGCGACCTTCCTCGGAAGATCTGTGGTTGTAAGCATTTCCCTTCTTGCTCCTCAGATCTTCATTAGGGCTTTCTAGGTTTCTGCATGTTCTTCATAGTTCATCGCAGTTTCTCCGTAGTTCTTCCATGTAGCCTCTTCTTGATCATAAAAGAGATATATGTTTGTGCGGTAGTTGTTAGTAGATCCCTTTTCCCAGTATAAAGGCCTCATTAGGACTTACGAACTCATCTGCGCTAAACTTTTAGGTCTAGATTTTTTTTCATTTTGAATAGCCATTTGATCTGGAATAATATCCAGCAATTAGGAAACTTGTTTGTCTCAACACTTAGCCGAATCTGCTTTCTCAAATATCTGTAGTCATGGCGGCTTATCGTGCCGGCTTACTTTTCCTTATATGACATTAGCCCTTACGTAAGCCTCCATTACTCCCCTGTACCATCATCACTTAATTGCACCATTATCATTGAATTAAGCCGGCATGTTGCTTTCTTTTTCAGTTCGTCTTTTGAACATCATGCCGTCCAAAGCACCGACTGTCTGCAACTGGGTTCCCTTAATAGTTACTGAGGACAATATGAAGGAATTCTTTACCATAGGCTTTTTGCCAGGGAAGAATGTTATGTCTTACCATGCACCTGACCCAGACGAGGAACGGCCCAATCCAAAAGATGGTGAACTTATCGTCTTTTCTGATCACATGAACCATGGCTTTGCCCCACCTGGCTCAAAGTTCTTCAGAGATGTCCTCCATTTTTTCAAAATCCACCCTCAAGACATCGGGTCTAATTCCATATCCAATATCTACAACTTCCAAGTCCTCTGTGAGGTGTACCTTCAAGAAGAACCGACTGTGGAACTCTTTAGAGAGTATTTTTATCTGAACCGCCAGAACGAGTCCACCAATGGCCCTAGCTTGGAACTTGGGGTATCTCAATTCAGCATCGACAGGGTGCTGTCTTCCCCCTAATAGTCTTGCCGAATCATCCCAAGGACTGGAATCAGACTTGGTTCTATTGTCAAGACACTTCACCAGCAAATGAGAAGCCGCTGCCGGGTTATCGCGCAGAGCATCTTGACTCCAAGTTTGCACTCCCTGACAAACTCACTGCCACCGAACGCAAGAAGCTAATTCCATCTATTAAAAGGATTAACGCTTTATTGGGGAATAGCTTAACCGGAGTTGACTTGACTGGTGCTGGGTTGCGTGGCGGGTCATCCCTCTAAGCCGCCGATCCAAATTGATGTTTAAATACGGTGGAGGCCCAGATGACTCTCTTCGTCACAGCTCCGTTCAATTAACTGAAGAAGATACTGTTGCAATGTCAACCCTTCTGGTGAACGGCAAATACGAAGAATGCAGTAAAGTCGGGTTAAACCCCTTCTGCAAGCTTAACCTGGTGCCAGAGGTAAAGAACCTCTGCTCTCTTCCTCTTTGTATTTTTCTCAACAGTTTTAAATATCTGCATGACCTTTCATCTTGCTTATTTGTTTATAGGCCAAATCTGACTTCTAGAAAGCCAAGTACGACCATGAAGCCGCCAACAAAGCTAGAGCCGCCGTCATAACTGCCAAGAAGACGACCCAGAGATCTAAGAAGAAGAAGAAAAGCACCGCTGAGGATCTATTGAGACTTGACGATGATACTTCTGAGTCGGAGGTAGCCCTTGACTCCCTTGGCCAGCTTTTTAATAATCTTATTAACACTGATCATTGCCAGGATGACACGGGGGCCAGTTAGGCCGTAGAAGAAGAGGTAACTATTTCCTCCGACTCAGCCCATTTGCCAAGACAGAAACTTCGAGTCGTAACCCGGAAAGTAAGGTTTTCACACCCTTTGGCTTATCTGGACCCTCATTTTCTTTTGAAAAAGCAGCAACATGAGAGCCACCATCAGGCCCGGAACGACGATGAACCGCCTTCTGTTCTTCAACAGACTCCTCAAAAACACCCGAATGAGGTTTATTTCTTCGTCTTTTACTTTTCATTAATGGATCTTCTCCCTTGCATTACTAACTTTATTTTTATCTTTGCAGGAGGTGTCTCTCTCTTCCGGCGAATCGTCTCAAACTCAATTCCCGGCCTTTAAGACTGCCCCTGGGTAAGTAAGAAATTATCTTTCCTTTGTGTCTTTCAAACTGCTTCTTTATACTAACTGTTTCATGACATCTTTCTTAGTAGCCAAGCCAAATCCAATAAAGCCAAGGTGACTAGGCCGACGGAAGACCCGTCAGTCCTTGCACCTGAACCGGCCATGCCACCTTCTCCCCCTCCAACTGAAGCACCAGAAGACCCGGCTGCCAATACTCAAACAGATCCTCCTGAGCCGTCAGCTGATGATACCATCGTTAATCCTTCTGCTACCGGACCATCCAGCTCGGCCAACCCATCATCACCATCTGCCCAGGACGTTCTGATCACCGGAAGTCGCTTTGTTGAGCCGGGGAATCCCATCGTGTTGTCCCGTCACACCGCTAAACAAGAGGCCCTGGAGATACAGAGAGTGTGTTGATACGTCTCCAACGTATCTATAATTTTTGATTTCTCCATGCTATATTATCTACTGTTTTGGACAATATTGGGCTTTATTATCCACTTTTATATTATTTTTGGGACTAACCTATTAACCGGAGGCCCGGCCCAGAATTGCTGTTTTTTGCATGTTTTAGGGTTTCAAAGAAAAGGAATATCAAACGGAGTCCAAACGGAAAGAAACTTTCGGGAACGTGATTTTCTCATCGAATACAACTCAGGAGACTTGGACCCTACGTCAAGACACGTAACAGGAGGCCATGAGGTAGGGGGGCATGCCTACCCCCCCAGGCGCGCCCTCCACCCTCGTGGGCCCCCTATTGCTCCACCGACGTACTTCTTCCTCCTATATATACCCACGTACCCCCAAACGATCAGATACAGAGCCAAAACCCTAATTCCACTGCCGTAACTTTCTGTATCCACGAGATCCCATCTTGGGGCCTGTTCCGGAGCTCCGCCGGAGGGGGCATCGATCACGGAGGGCTTCTTCATCAACACCATAGCCCCTCCGATGAAGTGTGAGTAGTTTACCTCAGACCTACGGGTCCATAGTTAGTAGCTAGATGGCTTCTTCTGTCTTTTTTGGATCTCAATACAATGTTCTCCCCCTCTCTTGTGGAGATCTATTCGATGTAATCTTCTTTTTGCGGTCTGTTTGTTCAGACAGATGAATTGTGGGTTTATGATCAAGTCTATCTATGAATAATATTTGAATCTTCTCTGAATTCTTTTATGTATGATTGGTTATCTTTCCAAGTCTCTTCAAATTATCAGTTTGGTTTGGCCTACTAGATTGATCTTTCTTGCAATGGAAGAAGTGCTTAGCTTTGGGTTCAATCTTGCGGTGTCCTTTCCCGGTGACAGTAAGGGCAGCAAGGCACGTATTATATTGTTGCCATCGAGGATAACAAGATGGGGTTTTCTTCATATTGCATGAGTCTATCCCTCTACATCATGTCATCTTGCTTAAGGCGTTACTCTGTTTTTAACTTAATACTCTAGATGCATGCTAGATAGCGGTCGATGAGTGGAGTAATAGTAGTAGATGCAGGCAGGAGTTGGTCTACTTGTCTCGGACGTGATGCTTATATACATGATCATACCTAGATATTCCCATAACTATGCTCAATTCTGTCAATTGCTCAACAGTAATTTGTTCACCCACCGTAGAATACTTATGCTCTCGAGAGAAGCCACTAGTGAAACCTATGGCCCCCGAGTCTATCTTTATCATATCAATCTCCTACTACTTAGTTATTTACTTTGCTATTTACTTTTCCTTTACTTTACTTTGCATCTTTATCATAAAAATAGCAAAAATATTATCTTATCATATCTATCAGATCTCACTCTCGTAAGTGGCCCTATAGGGATTGACAACCCCTATTTGCGTTGGTTGCAAGGATTTATTTGTTTTGTGCAGGTGCGAGGGACTCACGCATAGCCTCCTACTGGATTGATACCTTGGTTCTCAAAAACTGAGGAAATACTTACGCTACTTTGCTGCATCATCCCTTCCTCTTCGGGGAAAACCAACACAGTGCTAAAAGAGGTAGCATGTGTTTTGATATTTCTCATTATATCCATCTGAACGCCAATGACATATTGTCCGGCTATCTCAGCCATGTGCACTCCAGCCGTGAATCGGAAATCGAAATGGTCAAGCAGTTGCAGTTGAAGTATGAGGTATGTTTTTCCGGCTTACTTATATTCTGCCAGCCCCCAAGTCTGTAGATTATGATAAAACCTGAATGATCTGTAGACTTATGATATAGGATAAAGCTTTACCTTTAGATTTTCCTGAAGTCCAATAAATTATAATAAACTTCACCTGTAGTCCCCAAGGGCCGGTTCACTTGATCATAAATGAGCCGGTACTTTTAGTTTCATAACTATCTTGTGCCGAACCCAACTAATACTGTAATCCGTCTTAATCTTGAGAGACTTTCTAAATATTATGCATTAGCCCCCAAGTGCCAAGTGCTGTTACTTTGTAAGGTACTTGGGACTTGAAATATGTTAGAGTCATAAGAAACTGTTTTGGCATACATTAGCCCCCAAGTCTCATGTGGCTTTGCAGCGCAAGGCACTTGAGACTTGAATCTTGACTTTTGAACTTTGACACACCTGTATATGTTTTGCAGAACGCCCTATCTGAATTGGGTTCGCAATTAACTGACGCCAAGACCCGGCTGGCGGATCAGGAGGCAGAAATCAAGGCTGCTGACTCTAAGCTTCAACTAAGTCTTGCTAAAACGGAAAAATTGAGAAACAGCTTGACCGCCAAGAAGAAAACCTGGGCTGAAGAGAAGACAGTGCTGACACAACGCACCGAAAAGGCTGAAGCAGCTCTTGAGGAGGTTACTACGGAGCTGACCGGTAGAAATGGGTGTCTCAAATGGTTTTCGCCATCTTTGGTAAGCCGTTTGTACTGATCTGTTTCACCTTCTTGTGACTCAGAAGATAAACCGCCTGCTGACCCCTTAATTGAAATATTATGTGCAGGCCCACGAAGCAAAAACCTGAACAGGATAATGGGACGAAACTGAAGGTCGTCTATACCTTAGTGGAGCAGTTGTACATTGGTGCCCAATGAGCACTTGCTGCTATCTCTCCCACAAATCAAGGACCCAACCGGCTCAGTGACGTCTTGAAGAAACTGTCAATCTTACCTGCCAGGTTCCAAGAAGTCAAACGATCCTGCGCTAGAGCCGGAGCTTTGACTGCTCTGAGGTGTTCCAAGGCTTGGGTGCCAGATCTAGACCCAGTGAATGTAGCTACGGGGTACTCGACTGTAAAGGAAGACGGGTCTCTCTTTGAGCAAGATGACTTCATGGCTTGCGTGAGGGGTGTTCGACCTCAAGCTACCATCCTTGGAGATGAAACTAATATTGACAAATACCAGCCGGGTTTTGATTTGGAGAATAAGAAGATGGCGACTCCTTCCTACAAAGTGACAGATCTTATCCCGCCAGTTCGTCAACACACGTTTGCTCCAGAAGTTGATCCAGCTGGCTTGATTGACGATGAATCAGAGTTTGTTGCCGTGAACGGCTTTGACTGGTCCAATCCCAGCTTTCAATTGACAGAAGGAGATGAACCGGCGAGGAAAGAGTGAAAACCATCTTCGTGGGCTTTACGAAGCCTTGTAATAGAATTAGCTTTTGAAAAACTGCATATGTTGCCTATGCCATCATGCATAAGACGCCGTGAGTGACTATTTGTTTGCTGATGTCAATATATGCATCATATGTATGGTTATCTCTGTAATATTTTGGCTCTGTTCTTGTAGTAAAGGAAATACTTGCTTGGCGGTTTAACACTGAACGGGTCAGAATATCCGGTACATGACCAAAAGTTTTATCATAGTAGACAAACAGAACTAGACATGAAAATAAACAGGGTTGAAATAACCTTGGAACAACAGTCATACCTGTATCTTTGACCTCTGGACCACCGGTTTATATGACTCGGGTGATGAAGGTGACGATTTAGTCCTTTTGAGAAGTCAATGTTTCGGAATGCCTGATGATTCTTATGCCTTGGCGGCTTATTGCCAAATAGTCAAGCCGGCGAAAAGACCATGTTGATTGTTTAAAATTGAGAAAATAAAAGACCAATAAGACAAATAACAGGTGGCAAACAATATAAATAACCTTGTAACTAAAGGTTGGGGGTTTCTGATTCGAGTACGATCAGTAAACCGGACCAAAGGGGTTAAGCTATGATTCGAATACGATCAAATAGCCCCCAGTGGCTTTGGCGTTGCGCCGATCAAGAGGGTACCGACAGCTATGTTCTCTTTGGTACGAATACAACCTATGTTTGAATAGGAAGCCCCCAAATGACCTTGAGAGGTTTTTAACGACCCTGATTCGAATATGATCCAAGTCAGACCCAAAAAGGTTTAGACTTGATTCAGATATGATCAGCTCCTGACTACTAGGGAAAACCTTATACACAGAGGTATAGCCGTAACATTGGTCAAAACTCGGCGCTAGCACTACTTAGTAGTAGCACTTATTGCAAAACCACGCTACAACCATTGTTTTAGCAGTAGCGCATCTTCACGGAAAAGTGCTACTACTAAAATTCCCTCACTAATGCCGGTAGGCTAGGAATAGTAGTAGCGGTTCACCCAGAAGCACGCTACTGCTAAAAACTTTGTAGCAGCACGTTTATGTTGTAGAGTGCTACTGCTATGAAAAAGAAAATAAATAGAAAAATAAGTAGAAAAGTAAATGAAAATGAAAGAAATAGAAAAAGGAGAAATGAAAAAAGAAAATGTAAAGAAAAGAAAAGAAAAAGAAAAATAAAACAGAAAGGAATAGTTGTAGTGCGTTTCTCTAGAACACGCTATAGCTATCTTAGCTATAGCGTGTTTCGGCAAAACGCGCTACTGCTAGTTTGACTCAAATCCCGGCAGCCCGGGCTCAAAATTTCGCTAAGTCCTTCCCCCCTCTCTACTCTCGGTCCCCTTGTCCCCCAACTGCTCCATCGCCGCCGTCGCCCTGCCGCCTTCGACCACACCGCCACCGCCCGAGGCCGCCTTCGACCACACCGCCGCTGCCCACCGCCTTCGACCACACCGCCGCTGCCCTCAGCCGCCCTCGACCTCACAGCCGCCGCCCGAGGCCATCGTCGACCACACCGTTGCCTCCCTCGAGCTCACCGCCGCCGCCCTTGACCTCACCGCCACCGCCCGAGCCAGAGCCTGCCCTCGCGCCGACCGTAAGGCTCTGCCTCTCATGTCCCCTACCCTTCTCTCTCTCTGCTAGGGCAATTCATATATATGTTGATACTGTGTTGATGTTCATATGAACCCTAGGTGTTCATATGAACCCTATATTTTTTTAGGGCAGTAGGCATTTTATAGCATTTAGGAAAAATGATTAGCAATTTTTTTAGGAAATTAGCTAGGGCAATTTTTATGAAAATGCCTAAACAGTAATTCCATTTAGCTTTAAACTAATAGAGGGTATATAAATAATAGTAGCATTTAGATTTAAATTAATAGAGGCTATAAACAAAAAACACTTAGCTATAAAAAATATTTGGACTATGGACCTGAATATTTTTGAAGAAACTGGGTGTAGGTACTAAGGTCTTGCTGTGGAAATTTTGGTGAGGTCAGAAGGGTTAGAGAAAATGGAGTTCCTAGACTTTTAGCTTTAGACAAAAAACAAAAGTATTTAGCTATAAATAAAAAACAGTAGCTATGGCATTTAGCTATAAACAAAAAACAAAATTGTTTTTCTTAGCAAAAACTTGGTCAAACTAATTGTTGCTATGTAAACAAAAAACAAGACTGTTTTTATATGATATATGTCCTTGATGTTCATTTGCATATTCCATTATTGTCGATTATATCTTTTCATTGAAGTGGCCATGTTATATGCAAATTCCTCAATAGTGTTTGCTCATGTTATATCTTTTCATTGAAGTTGTTCGATTGTGCCCAAGTGGCTTTGTTGTTTCCAGGGAATGATGCTGAGTGGCCTAAGTTTTGCTGGAATGTTGATTCATTTCTGTTCCGGCAAATTTCAGGTTCTCGATTTGTCCACTTTTTAGCAAAGGTCATGCCGAAATTTTTCGTGAACTTCGGCATGACTTGTGCTACAAACTAGGACATATCGAGTGCCCGGGATTTGCCGCACCAGGAAGGAGACAACATTCCTGCAAAACAATAGGCCTTTTTTATGTCATTATTCATTTTATTAGGTCTAGAATTAATTGACTAGATTTAATCATAGGAAACATGGCTAGCAACGATGAAGGACGGGGTTCTGGTGATTGCGACGATGCCTACCAGACAACGTCTACCGGCCTCATCGCCTCGAAAGATCCAGGACACCCACTCTACGTGGTTAACATTCTGCGGCAAATGTCGTACATTGACAGCATCCCCGCGGATAAGTTCTTCCTCCGATTCGATTACATATTCGACATGTTTCACGTGAAGAAGCTGGATTTTACGTTTGTCCGCCTTTATGCCCTGCACATGAACTACATCATCGGGGTTGAGCAGATATCTCATATCTGTGTCGCTGACCCATGCAACATCATCGGGGTTGAGCAGATATCTCATATCTGCGCAAAGCACCATGAATACGCGAGGGATTACATCGTCAGTTTCATGCTCGCCAATAAGGACAAGGAGGCGATTCTCGTGCCTTATCATCCCATGTAAGTCATCCGCGCTGCTATCCTTCCTTCGATTTCAATCATTCATTTGCATGGTGGAGGCTAATTAATTTGACGTGTACTTATTTTGCGCAGCGGCGGGCGTGCCGTCCTCATCATCCTCTACCCCCGATTCTCCCACGCTCTTTACTTGGACTCGTCGAAGAACATTCACAAAAAGGATTACACCCACATCAAGGATGTTCTCGACAGTGCTATGTTTTACTACAAAGCAAGGGGTGGAGAGGTCAGGGACAAGAAGAGAAGGGGCGGCAGGGTCGCCTTCGGCCATAAGACCGACTTCTGCTGGATCCAGCAACCGAACGATTCTCTTAATGATGGATTCTATGTCCTACACCACATGCTGGAGTATAGACGGGATCACCAGAACCTTCGCATGTCACCTAGATCCACCGATGCCCATATTATGCAATGGGCAAAGGACATAGGAGATATTGAGGATCATCGACTTCGAGCTGAGTTCTATAACATCCAGCGCGAACTTGCCCAAATCATCATGAAGGAGGTCGTCGGAAAAACAAGGATGTTCTATGGAGAAGGACAAATGTCGCGGGAAGACATCCAAACATTTATAGCCTCTCAGCGTCTCAACATGAAGCCTTTCACTAAGCTTGAGGGCTATATCCCTGTCTTGGATGGATGGAACAACATGTTGGAGTGATTGTCAATATATGACAATGTGTCCGTTTAGTCCATACTTTCTGTATGACAAAACTTTGAGTTATGCATGGTGAAACTTTATTTGTGATCTAATTAAACCGTCCTCCTCCTCGACTAGCGAAAATCACTCTAGTTAGGGCATTTTTGGGGTACGATGAACTTTGTTATTTATGCTTATGATATGTTGTTTCTATTTTTGCCAAGTCTATCTCTTTCTGTTGCTCAACTATATATGTTGCATATCATCGACTCATGTGACGATGCAGGTGCATAGATCATAGATGGCGAAGAAGTGCTACGCCAGGAGTATATATACGACAAGTAACCGGAGTGTCAGGCACAGGTGTTCCGGTTTCTGAGCGACAGACAGTAGTTAGTGTAGGTTCACGCTATTGCGAGAGAGAGATACGAACTCATGTACTCAAAGTGATAGCTCTTCTCGCGTATATCATTGTTTAGATGGATGACGATGTATTTGCAAGTAATCGAGACTTGTATCGCTATTTTCGAGATGATGACGAGAGACCACTTTGTGTTGGATGATGATTATGATGATGACATGATTTGATGAGACTAATTGTATGTATATGCTATGATTATATTTGTATGTGTATGATATGCCGGTGGCTCAGATGTAGTATGGCCGAAGTTGAGCAATGTTCCACGGCCGGCGGGTCTCCTCTTCCGACTTACGTGAGTCTTTGTGATCTCGAACGTCAATGAGGTAATATGACACGTTGTTTAAGTTTTTGCTGACCACAAAGGGTCCTTCCCAAGGTGGGGATAGCGTGTGTGCATCTGACAGATCCTGGATGAGCCAGAGCACCAGGTCACCTTCTTGAAAAGTCCTGCACTTAACCCGGCGGCTATGATAGCGGCGCAGGTCCTGTTGATAAATTGTTGATCGAGCTGCTGCTAAGTCTCTTTCCTCATCTAATAAGTCAAGCGCATCATGTCTGGCTTGTTTGTTATTAGCTTCAACATAAGCCGCCACACGAGCTGAGTCATGACGGATGTCACTAGGCAAAACTGCTTCCGCTCCATAAACCATGAAAAAGGTGTATAACACGTAGATCTGTTAGGGGTGGTGTTAATACTCCACAATACCGAGGGTAACTCCTCTACCCAATAAGGGAACCATGAGCCGGGGTTTGAGACCTTTTAAGATTTCCTGATTTGCTCTCTCAGCATGCACATTAGATTGGGGGTGAGCTACAGAAGAAATGTCAAGCCGGATATGCTCACGTTGACAGAACTCCTCCATAGCCCCTTGGGATAAATTCGTGCCATTGTTAGTGATAATGCTGTGTGGAAAACCAAAGCGAAAGATCACCTTTTTCATGAACTGAACCGTTGTGGTTGCATCACACTTACTCACTGGCTCTGCCTCAACCCACTTTGCGAATTTGTCAACTGCTACTAAAAGATGTGTCTTTTTATCCTTAGACCTTTTAAAAGGTCCAACCATGTCAAGCCCCCAGACCGCAAACGGCCAGGTGATTGGAATCATCCGCAACTCTTGAGTCGGTACATGTGCTCGCCATGCAAATTTTTGACATCCATCACACCTACTGACCAGATCCTCTACATCAGTGTGAGCCGTCAACCAATAAAAACCATGACGAAAAGCTTTGGCCACGAGAGACTTTGACCCGGCGTGATGACCACAATCCCCTTCATGGATTTCACAAAGTATCTCTTGGCCTTCTTCAAGAGAAACACACCGCTTAAACGCTCCAGAGATGCTGCGATGGTATAACTCTCCGCCAAAAATCGTCATTGACTTGGACCGCCGGGTTATCTGTCGGGCCAGGGTCTCATCCTCTGGCAACTCGCCCCGGGTCATGTATGCCAAGAACGGTACTGTCCAATCTGGGATGACGTGAAGAGCCGCCACCAATTGTGCCTCCGGGTCAGGAACGGCCCAATTTTCCTCTGTAGGTAACTTAACAGACGGGTTATGCAAAACATCCAAAAGGTGTTAGGTGGCACCGGCTTACGCTGAGACCCCAACCGGCTTAGACCATCTGCCGCTTCGTTCTTCCTACGGTCAATGTGTTCCACCTGATAACCTTTAAAATGTCCTACAACAGCATCGACTTCATGGTGATAAGCCGCCATGAGAGGGTCCTTGGAATCCCACTTGCCTGACACCTGTTGAGCCACCAAATCTGAATCGCCAAGACACCGGACCCGGCTCAGGCTCATCTCTTTGGCTATTCGAAGACCATGGAGCAAGGCTTCATACTCTGTTGCGTTGTTAGTACAAGGAAACATCAGTCGCAGCACATAACAAAACTTGTCACCTTGAGGGGAAGTTAAAACAACTCCAGCCCCTGAGCCCTCCAATTGTCTGGACCCATCAAAGTGAATTGTCCAATACGTGTTGTCCGGTTTCTCTTCTAGCATCTGTAGTTCTGTCCAATCATTAATAAAGTCAACCAGTGCTTGAGATTTGATCGCAGTACGTGGTACATATTTCAACCCATGAGACCCAAGTTCAATGGCCCACTTGGCGACTCGTCCAGTGGCCTCTCTATTTTGAATGATGTCTCCCAACGGAGCAGAGCTAACCACAGTGACTGTCTGACCCTAAAAATAATGTTTGAGCTTCTGGCTTCCCATGAACACCCCATATTCGAGTTTCTGCCAATGTGGTTATCTTTGTTTAGACTCAATCAACACCTCACTCACGTAGTAAACCGGTCATTGTACCGGATGTTCCTTGCCAGCCTCCTTGCGTTCCACCACAATCGCCACACTAACAGCTCGTGAGTTAGCGGCTACATATAATAATAGTGGCTCTTTCTCAACCGAAACAGCAAGAACCTGTGGCTCAGCAAGTTGTTTCTTTAGATCCTCAAAGGTAGAGTTTGCAGCATCACTCCAAACGAAATCATCCGTCTTTTTCATCATCTAATACAAAGGCATCGCCTTCTCCCCTAACCGGCTTATGAATCGGCTCAAAGCAGCGACGCGACCCGCCGGCCGTTGAACGTCATTGATACACACCGGTTTGGCCAGGGAGGTGATTGCCTTAATTTTCTCCGGGTTAGCTTAAATACCTCTACTAGATACCAAAAACCCAAGAGTTTGCCAGTGGGGAATCCAAAAACACACTTAGCCGGCGGTTACCAAAGGTCTCCTTCAGATCTGTTACTAAGGTTTCCTCTTTTCTGGACTTCACCACTATATCATCCACATAAGCATGAACATTACGCCCAATCTGATTGTGAAGGCAATTCTGCATACACCATTGATAAGTCGCTTGGGCACTCTTAAGCCCAAAAGGCATAGACACATAGCAGAAGGCTCCAAACGGGGTGATGAAGGGTGTCTTCTCCTGGTCCTTGACTACCATCTTGATCTGATGATAACCTGAATAAGCATCTAGAAAACTCAAATGCGCGCAATCCGCCGTAGCATCAATGATCTGATCAATACGAGGGAGAGCAAAAGGGTCAGCTAGACAAGCTTTGTTTAAATCGGTGTAATCCACACACATACGCCAGGTGCCATTTTTCTTGAGTTCAAGCACCGGGTTGGCCAACCACTCTGGGTGAAAAACTTCCACAATGAACCCGGCCGCCAAGAGCCGGGCCACCTCTTCTCCAATGGCCTTGCACCTTTCCTTGTTAAACCGTCGGAGAAACTGTCTGACCGGCTTAAACTTTGGATCGATATTGAGAGTGTGCTCAACGAGTTCTCTTGGGACACCCGGCATATCAGAAGGTTTCCATGCAAAGATGTCCCGGTTCTCACGAATGAACTCGATGAGCGCGCTTTCCTATTTTGGATCCAAGTTGGCACTGATGATGAACTGCTTGGATGAGTCACCGGGCACAAAGTCAACCATCTTGGTGTCATCAGCTGATTTGAATTTCAATATCGACTCATGCTCCGTTGTTGGATTCTTTAACAAAGTCATGTCTGCCGGGTCAACATTATCTTTATAAAACTTTAACTCCTCTGTTGCACAAACAGACTCAGCATACGCAGCATCTCCTTCTTCACACTCCAGGGCTATCTTCCAGCTTCCATGCACTATAATGGTGCCCTTATAACCCGGCATCTTGAGCTATAGATATACATAACACGGCCGAGCCATGAACTTGGCATAAGCCGGCCGTCCAAACAGAGCATGATATGGACTTTTGATCTTAACCACCTCAAAAGTTAACTTCTCCGCCCTGGAATCATATTCATCCCCAAAGGCTACTTCCAGCTCAATCTTACCAACTGGGTATGCTGATTTGCCAGGTACAACACCGTGAAAAACAATATTGGATTGCTTAAGACTCTTATCAGTCAACCCCATCCGACGGAACATCACATGGTAGAGGATGTTGATGCTACTACCTCCATCCATGAGCACTTTAGTGAATTTATATCCACCAACCTAAGGAGCTACTACCAAGGCTAAGTGACCCGGATTGTCAACCCGGGGAGGATGATCTTCTCTGCTCCACACAATAGGCTGTTCAGACCACCTCAAATAATGCGGTATTGCCGGCTCAACCGCATTGACAGCCCTCTTATGAAGCTCCTGGTCCCTCTTGCATAAACTAGTGGTAAATACATGGTAGTGCCCACTATTCAACTATTTTGGATTGCTCTGATATCCGGACTGTTGCTGCTGATTTCTTTAGCCAGTTTGTTGATTTTAACTTCCCTGGTTACTTGTTTGGCCTGGACCGTGAAAACTGCCTCCACCTGAACCGGTGCCCGGGCCATGAAAGCCGCCTCCGCCTGAACCACCTCCAGGCTCGTGACCTCCATCAAACACGTTTGAATTTTTAAATGCCTTCATGATCGTACAGTCCTTCCACAGATGGGTTGCTGGCTTCTCCCGGGTGTCGTGTCTTGGGCAAGGTTCATTCAATAGTTGCTCGAGGGTGGGACCTGACCCGCCTGACCGAGGGGGTTGCCTACCCTTGCGCCATTGATTATTGCCATGTGCATTGGTATTAGCCGCTAATTCGTCAGCCTTACGTTTATTACCTCCTTGATTTGCTGGGTTATGCTGGTGACCCTTGCCGTTGCCATTCTTCTTTTCCTTCCCTGTTTTCTCCTCATCAGACAGGGGATCCTTGGTATTGTCAGAATCAGCATACTTGACCAGAGCCGCCATCAACTGGCCCATGTCATTGCAGTCACGCTTGAGCCGCCCCAGCTTATGCTTCAGAGGTTCAAAACGGCAATTTTTCTCCAACATTAAGACTGTCGAACCAGCATCCATCTTATCAGATGAATGTATTATCTCGTTGACCCGGCACACCCAATGGGTTGTGGACTCTCCTTCCTCTTGCTTATAGTTAGTCAAGTCCATGATTGACATAGGTTGCTTACATGTGTCTTTGAAGTTTTGAATGAACCGGGCCTTCAACTCTGCCCATGAGCCGATGGAATTGAGCGGCAACCCTTTCAACCAAGTGTGAGCTGTTCCATCCAACATCATGGTGAAGTACTTAGCCGTTGCTGCATTGCTGACCTCCAAAAGCTCCATTGCCATCTCGTAACTCTCAATCCATGCCCCAGGCTGCAAATCGGCCGTGTAGTTAGGCACTTTACGAGGCCCCTTGAAGTCTTTAGGTAAGCGCTCATTATGTATAGCCGGCACCAAGCAAGGACCGCCTCCGGTCCTTGTGGCTACTCCTGCCTCAACAGATGTTGCTGGATAAACCGGAAAAGTTTGATGAGCCGCCTGCTCAGCCACCAATTGAACCGCCCTCTCAGGCTCTTGTCGGATCCTCTCCTGATCCGCTAAGTTAAGGGCTCCCGCCTGCACCGGCTCATGTCTGCGTGGTTGGTTGCGGCGTTGAGCATTGCTTGACATATCAGCTGAGTCCACATGCCTGCTATAGATCGGGCTCCGGCTCGGGCGAGGGGTTGAATGGATTCTATCTCAACTGTAAGAGTACGCATCCTGCTGTGCCAGAGCTGTCTGAAGAAGCTCCCTCAACCTTCGTGTTCGACTGCTGTCAGAGAATCGCCTTCCATCGGGAGAGCCGCCAAACGAGCCGACGCGGCAATGAGGTTTTCCAAAGGATTGGAGAAGTGACCCGATGGTGTTGGCGCATAATGAGGCGGAGCGGTATACATGCGAGGTGGCTCCATGGTCCGCGGCTGAATCGGTGCTCCGAGTGTCATGATCCGATTTTGCTTCCGGCGGGTTACTTGGACCGGCCCCAGGTGTATGGAAATGGTTCCTAGGATCCAGCGTCAGAGGTAGACGTGATTGAGTTTTCTGATGCCTCCTCCTCATGACATCATTTGACGCGTTCAGATCCACCAAGAGCGAGAAAGTCTCCGCCTGAAGCTGCATGCTGAGCACGAGCGTCCAAAGCCGCCTGCTCCGCGGCCATCCTGACCTCTTCAGCTGCTAAGTTTTCCTTGGCATGTGCCATCTCTTCGTGCACCCATGCCACCTCTGCATCATGCTGAACCATGTCCACCGGTTCCACCATGGCAGTCAATAGGGTCGTCAGCTTATCCGTGAGGTCCATTAGCACCCGAGCCGGGGGCGCGGGGGGTCTCCTAACCCAGCCACTGCCGACCCGGTGGTCATTGCTGCCGCAGCCGTGGAGTTCTGCCCGGGCTGGGTGCCTGCCATGAAGACTCTAGCTTGATTCGGCGGCTCAAAGGGGTCCAGAATACTGCTTCCGTCGGAATAGCCCCCAAGCATGCTATCCTGTAGCTGATACAACGAGTCCGTCTCGCATGTGGATGACGTAGCGTCAGAATAGATGGCCGTCTCACCACCATCCACTGATCCTTCCGAATATTCACCTCCATGGATGCATCCCACAAAGACACATTTTACGGCGGGTCGGGCCCGAGCGGGTCTCGCGCGTTGAGCCGTCTCGATGATGTTGGTGCAGATGTCCGGCTCAGGGCCTGATTCGCCGATCCGGCCGATGAAGACATGAATCCCGCCAAAGGGGACCCGGTACCCATACTCAATTGAGCCGCCCTCGGGGCCCCAGCCTTCGTCGTCGATGTAGAGCTTGCCGCGACGACTCTTGGTCATCCAGCCCACAACGTATCCCTTGAGCCCTTTGAAGCTGCCCTTCAAGAACTCAAATCCACCATGCGCTGGCCCCACGGTGGGCGCCAACTGTCGTGGAATTGTCACGGCAGATGTCCTAGCAAAAGCACTTAGTCGTAGGGCCATCGCAACTAGGAAGCTTGAAGGGGTTAATAGGGACAAGGACACGAGAGGTTTTATACTAGTTCGGCCCCTTACGATGAAGGTAAAGCCTACGTCTAGTTGTGTTGGAAATGCTGGGGTCTCGATCACCAAGAGGCTAATCCGTCGGCTTGGTTATCGATGTTTTCTTTCTTGCCCTAAGCCGCCACCGGGTCGTCCCCTTATATACACGGGTTGACGCCTGGCAGCCTATAGAGTCCCGGCCGGCTCATAAAGCGTGTCCGGTTCGGTGACATCTTTTACATGCCTTTCGTTACAAGTCTTTCCTTACAGACGCCGGTTTACAATATTGGGCCTTAAGCCGCATCTGGGCTTAGGCCTTCTATAAGCCTTAATAAACTATCGCCTTGACTATTTTCTAGGCTTCCTTTGTGACCCGTCATTGGGACTGACGCGGCCCCTCCTAGGCGGGTCATAACTGATAGCTATATCCCCAACAGTCATCGTCCCGCTTTGGCGCGCGCCCCCGTGACCCGTATATCGACCTTGCATGTTTTGCCATGCTGTCCAATACGTCTCGCAAATCCCGTGTGTTGCCCCGGGCCTTGGTATTTTTGTTTGAGTGGCGGCGGGGTGCAGGCTGAACTTCAGGCTGAAACGCCTCTCTGGCTCGGCCACGAGGTGGCCGGTCAGCCGCATCGTACACTCGTGATGCAGGTTTCAATGCTTCCTCCTCGAGGTGAGGTAGCAACCTGCGCTTTGGGTAACTCTTGGAGGGGCACTTGACTTCGTATTCCTCGGCCGCAAGGACTTCGGTCCATCTGTCTGCTAGCAAGTCTTGATCAGCTTGAAGCTTTTGTTGCTTTTTCTTCAAGCTATGTGTTGTGGCCATAAGTCGGTGCTTGAAGCGCTCCTGCTCGACGGGATCCTCAGGCACGATAAATTCTTCGTCGCCGAGGCTCACTTCGTCTTCAGAGAGAGGCATGTAATTGTCCTCCTCCGATTCTCCATCTGCTGCCTGCTCTGGAAGGCTAGCTTGCTCACCCTCCTGCTCTACATCGTGCTGAAGGGGATTGTTGTTGTCTTCGGCACTATCCAGAGTGTTATTGTCTCTTGTGCCGGTATCACTACTTTTGCTATGGCGGGACTTAGAACGGTGCCGCTAACATTGGCGCTTGGGTTGCTTCTTGGAGGGGTCATCCTCCGCTGTCTCGTCGCCATTGCCTTCTTTGGGGGTGTCCACCATGTATATATCATATGATGAGATGGCGGTCCAGCGCCCTGTGGGCGGTGGTTCCTGTTCGTCTCCTACATCGTTGTCCATACCGCCGATGTCTTCAGAGTCAAAGTCGAGCATGTCGGTTAAATCATCGACAGTGTCTACTAAGTGGGTGGTGGGTGGGCAGCGAATTTCTTCATCGTCCGCATCCCATTCTAGCCGGACATAGTTTGGCCAACGTTCTCCTGGACCGCATCGTTACCGATGATCGAAGGGGCCATCGAGCCTTACGGTGATGGCATAGTGGAACTCTCAATGAAAGCACCAATGTCGGTGTCAAAACCGGCGGATCTCGGGTAGGGGGTCCCGAACTGTGTGTCTAAGGCGGATGGTAACAGGAGGCAGGAGACACGATGTTTACCCAGGTTCGGGCCCTCTTGATGGAGGTAATACCCTACGTCCTGCTTGAGTGATCTTGATGATATGAGTATTACAAGAGTTGATCTACCATGAGATCATAGAGGCTAAACCCTAGAAGCTAGCCTATGGTCTGATTGTTGTTGTCCTACGGACTAAACCCTCCGGTTTATATAGACACCGGAGGGGCTAGGGTTGCACAGAGTCAGTTACAAGGGAGGAGATCTACATATCCGTATTGCCAAGCTTTCCTTCCACGCCAAGGAAAGTCCCATCCGGACGCGAGACAAAGTCTTCAATCTTGTATCTTCATAGTCCAACAGTTCGGCCAAAGGATATAGTCCGGCTGTCTGGAGACCCCCTAATCCAGGACTCCCTCAGCTGCGCTGATCTGTCGTCTTTGTCCGCTGTGTGTCCAGTGTGTAAGGACTAAGGAGGGAGTACTAGAGGAGAGCAGGAGGCTTCATTACATCAGACTTCTGAAGTGAGAAAGGAAGATCAGATGGAGGAAGGTACCACTACGTACTTGTAGCTATCAGTTATTATGAATTAAAATCCTACTATCCTAATCTGGTGTGTTAGTGTTGTCTACAGAATAGTGAATTAATCTATTAATCATGGTTTTCCTTTATATAGTAGTCAATGAGGAAGCGAAAAGCACCAACAACTAGGGGGATAAATTCCTTTTTCACGCCAGTTGGGTCAACTTCAAGCTCCAACACTACTGGTGCCAAAAATGTGATTCCATCTGAGGAGCAACCTGTTGCAGATAACCAATCAAATGATGTTCCTATTGATATGCAAATTGATGAGCAACAGGTTGTGGCACCGGAAGAAGTTGCAGCAGGAGAAGGTACAATTGAAAGCACAAAGTATGTAAGGGACCCCGGTATGCACCAGCAAATTTGGGAACTCCCTCATGATGAGCAAGAAGAAGCACATCGCTTCTATATTTTGAAGGGAGCTTATCAACCATACATGAGAGAATATCCGTATAATAAACCAGGAAAAAATCGTCATCGATTTCAATACAGTTATTTCAATTCTTTTCCTTGGCTTGAGTATTCGATGGAAACACATCGTGCGTACTGCCTACCTTGTTTTCTCTTCACAAAAAGGCCAAGTGGAAGGTGTGGCTCTGATGCATTCACAGTCAAGGGATTTAATAATTGGAAGAAGGTGAATGATGGAAACGAATGTGCTTTCTTAACTCACATGGGCAAAGATTCCAACTCCGCTCATAACTTTTCTCAGCGGTGTCATGATAATCTGAAAAATAGTTTGACTCACATCGACAAGGCAATGGTGAAAGTGTGTGCAAAAAAGGTCGCAGATGCAAGGCTAAGGTTTAAAGTTACAATTGATTGCATCAAGTAAGCAAACTTTTATGTTTTGAGAATTCAAATATTTTATAATGTACAATAAAGCAAGTTATGACCTTTTTTCTTGTTGATTTCATCATATGGTTAACATTCCAAGCTTGTGCTTATAGAGGCCATGACGAATCTCCGGGATCAAGTAATCAGGGTAATTTTCTTCATCTGGTGAGATTCTTGGATTCTTATAGCAAAGAGGTGAATGCGGTTGTTTTGGAAAATGCTCCAAGGAATGCGAAGTACACCTCCCATAAAGTGCAACTAGAAATCCTCACATTACTTTCTAGTAGAGTTAAGGAAAAAAAATAGAGATGAAATTGGTACTAGCAAGTTATGCATAATGGTAGACGAAGCACGAGATGAATCAAAGAAAGAGCAAATGGCATTGGTTCTTCGATTCCCGAGCACCGAGGGGTTCATACAGGAGCGTTTTCTTGATGTAATTCATGTCACTGACACTACTGCTTTGACTCTCAAGAAGGCAATTTGAAAAGTCCTTTCTGATAATAATTTGAATGTCCAAGACTTTAGAGGACAAGGCTATGATGGGGCAAGTAATATGAGAGGTGAATGGAATGGATTGAAGGCTCTAATTCTGAATGACTGCCCTTATGCATATTATGTGCATTGCATGGCTCATCAGTTACAGTTAGCGCTTGTTGCCGCATTAAGGGAGGTACATGATGTGCATAACTTTTTCCAAAATGCAAATTTCATTATAAATGTTGTTAGCGCATTGACTAAACGTAATAATGAGTTGTTAGAAAATAAAGCTGTGGCGATTGCACGTGAAATTGAATTGGGAGAACTCGATACAGGAAAAGGGAAAAATTAGATAGGAACTTTACAAAGATCTGGTGACACTAGATGGAGTTCCCACTTCAAGTCAATTCAGAGTTTACAGAAGATGGTTGGCGCTACATTTGAGGTCCTAAGGAGTATAGCAAATGACCGTGCAGCCTCAAAATATTCTAGAGGAGATGTCGTAGGAGCCCTAAAAATAATTATGTCATTTGATTTTGTGTTCATTTTACATCTAATTGGGAGAATCATGAAAATCACTGATGTTTTATGTCAAACACTCCAAAAGAAGTCACTAGATATTCTAAATGCATTAGATTTGGTCTCAACCACAAAGGTGCTACTTGGTAAGCTGAGAGAAGATAGTTGGGATCCCCTTCTTTAGGAGGTTCAATCTTTTTGTTTGAAGCATGAGATTGACATCCCTGATCTGAATAGCAGGTAACACATATTTTCTTGTTCATATAATATAGAATATTATTTATCATATTTACTAATATATGATGTGATCTATAGGTATGTAGATGTAACAAAGTCTCGCAACAAACATGATAACACTACTACATTACATCACTACAAAGCAGATGTGTCCAATGTTGCCATAGATCAGCAATTGGTTGAGCTAAATGATCGTTTCGGTGTTCAAAACACAAAGCTTTTGACACTTTGTGCATCTTTGGATCCACGGCATGACTCATTTGACGTGTCTAATATATGCACATTAGTGGAGAAAATTATCCTCCTGACTTTTCTAGTCAAGAACGAGCTCATTTGGAGTCTCAACTTCCCCATTTCTGGCTTGATGTTTGCAACCATCCGGAGCTAAAGAGTTCACCCTCACTTGCAGGTTTGACTATTGGATTATTTAAAACAGGTAAAGTGGCTACATACTCAATGGTTGAATGATTGATAGACTACTGCAGTTGTTCATAACTTTTGCTTATTTGACTGCTTGATTATTAAATACAGGTAAAGCTGCTATGTACTCAATGGTTGATAGATTACTACGGTTGGTCATAACTCTTCCGATGTCAACCGCGACAACCGAGCGAGCTTTTTCAGCTATGAAACTAGTCAAGACACGTCTTCAAAACAGAATGGGAGATGACTTTCTTCTGCATTACATGGTTGTCTATATTGGGAAGGGAATAGCTGCAAAGATCACATCTGATGAGATAATCAATTTGTTCGACACTGGTGGTCGTAGAGCTGAGTTTAAGCTAATAGATATGTAACTTCATTTTATAGGTCTATGAATATTTCTTATGCTTTGTCCTCAACGTTATTATGAGACTTCATATGTCATGATATTTCTTTCATTCTAAGCATTGGTTTCTCGCCCCCCTCATGTTCAAATCCTTGCTCCGCCCCTGCTCCTGCCGGCTGCTCGTATAGAGAAAAGAAAGAAAAGAGTGGCCGGCTGGAGATAAAAGATCCCGGCTAATCAAGCCAGTTGAGAAAAGAAAGAAAAAAGTCAAAAGGCCGACTGCTTGCATAGAGCCGGCTGGAGAAGAAATCGCGGGCCGGCAAAAAAAAGAGAGAAGGAGGTCGGCTGGGACAAAGAGAAGAAAAGAAAAAATGTTTGTTTGTCCGTCTGCCTACTTCGCCATTCGGACAGCTAGACGCAACCCGGCCTTCCTGCTCGCGTCAATGTCTGGCCGGCAGGAGCGCAAGCACGGCTGCCTGTCCGCCTCAACGCCTGGCCGGTCGAGCCTCGGCTCGAATCTCGGGGGCTGCACCCTGCGGGTGCGCTGACGCGCCCCCGCGAAGAAGAAGACAAAGTAGTTGCCGGGAGATCCGGCCCGACTGCTTAGCAGTCGGCCCAAATCTCGGGGGCTACACCCAGCGGGTGCGCTATCGCGCTCCCGCAAGGAAGAAGACAAAGTAGTCACCGGGAGATCCGGCCCGACTGTTCAGCAGTCGGGCCGAATATTGGGGGCAACACCCAGCGGGTGCACTGACACACCCCCGTGAGGAAGAAGACAAAGTAGTTGCCGGGAGATCCGGCCCGACTGCTCAGCAGTCGGCCCAAATCTCGGGGGCTACACTCAGTGGGTGCGCTGGCACGCCCCCGCGAAAGATTGCAAGAAACAAAAACAAGAGACAAAAGAAGAGTTTTGTCCGGCTGCCAGTAGCTGGCAAAAGAGAAGAAAGAAGAAAAAGGGCGTTGCAAGATGCCTCGCCGCCTGGCCGGTCGAGCCTGACCGGCCGGGACCCCTTCGAGCACCCGGAGGCTCAAAGGCTGCACCCAGTGGGTGCACCGGCGCACTCCGCGAGCGCCGAGCGGCGCCAACTGTCTTCGGCAAACTCCGCCTCGGCTACACGAAAATCAATGTGAGCTCCTCACCCGCATATTTTTTGCACCACGCAAGCACGGATAACCCCGAGCGATGCTCGAGGGGCTATCTCCACATTTCATTACAGTTGCATCATTGTTCGCCCCGGCGCCAGCCAGAGTTGGCCCGGGGGCTGGCCGCTTGGGCTGAGACGTTTTTTCCCGCAGACGGCTTAGTAGCGTGTGCAATACCAAAGGCCCACCTCTCAGCCAGAGACCGCAGAGCGGCTGTCCGGCTAGCAAGAGCAAAAGCCGGAGGTCACCCCACTTGAAAAATGTCCGGGAAGAGAAATGCTTCGGGGGACCTGACCGTTTCCTTTATGAGTATCTACTCGGTTAAATCCACTCCCAGAGTATAAGTATTGTACACTCCGCTTCGCGGCCCACTCTCAGCCACAGACCGCAGAGCGGCTGTCCAGCGAGCGAGAGCACAAGCCAAAAAGCGGAGGGAACACGAAAAATAATAAGGGGGCCCGGACGAAACTGAGTTGGCACCCTCCGCATAAAACTTGCAATGCTAAAAGCAAACATTTGATATATCTGCGCGGACTAACTTCGTCTTTTTGCATGATCATTTCCATGGGGAACCCCCCTCCTCGCTCGGAGGCTCTAAGACTACATTAACACCTGCCAAGGAACCTTCGCCCAACTTTGCCAAGTTGCCGGAGGCTCGGGGGCTACTGTCGGAGTTATTGGCGACGGGTACCCCGAGGACGGCAAGACAATAATTCAAGACATCGGGGCTAGCAAAGCCCCTCAGTCCGGCTTCCCGGCCGCTCCTGCCGGCTCCCCATGCGACTGCCCTGCCCGGGCGGCTGTCGACTGCATACTACGCCGACCAGCCGGCTGCCGACTGTGCCAACCAGCCGGCTGCCGCCTGCAGCCTGACAAGACACCAACGAGACGTTTGTATATAAGCACTATTCACATGTCACCCCAGCCATCATGTATAGTGTCACTTGTCCCCTGGCACTACTTAAGAAGTGACCCAAGGGACAAGCTTGACATCCACCATGCCATGCCCATGCCTACCTAGTTTACTCTCTAAGCTAGCTACACACTATAAAAGGGGCACACATCCATCCATCCACTCCCTCACGCCACATTCATTTGGCCACAAGGCCACTCACGGCCACAAGCCATGGCCATACTTGGCCACTAGAGCCGGCCATACGCATGCATATATGAGATCAGATGCCCTTGGCACTGATCTCAGCTACAGCTCCAGGAGCACTTCGTACTGCCCATATATATACTCAAACATGTAGGAGTAGGGATATTATCTCTTCGGAGAGCCCCGAACCTGGGTAAACTAGCGCGTGCTACTCGCATACCCGTCCCTGGATATTCTGACAGCAGTCTTGCCCTCATACGAAGCCACCTTGTGGCATCTATCGTCTTGCACCCCCCCCATGAGAATACCACGATAGCAGTTCCTTACCTCCCCTCGTAGTTGAGGGAAAATCTTGGTTCTTTCATCTTTCAAGTTCCTCATAGTGATCAACAGATATAAATCCCAAGTGACTCAAAGAATAGAGCTATTCTCCCCGGCAACGGTGCCAGAAAATAGTCTTGATAACTCACAAGTATAGGGGATCACAACAGTTTTCGAGGGAAGAGTATTCAACCCAAATCTATTGATTCGACACAAGGGGAGCCAAAAAATATTCTCAAGTATTAATAGTTGAGTTGTCAAGTAAACCGCACCTGAAAGACTTAATATATGCAGCAAAGTATTTAGTAGCAAGGTAATATGGAAGTAGCGGTAACGGTGGCAATAGTAACAGTAGTAGTTTTTGTAGTGATTATAACAGTGGCAACGGAAAAGTAACTAAGCAAAGATCAATATGTGAAAAGCTCGTAGGCAATGGATCAGTGATGGATAATTATGTCGGATGCGATTCCTCATGCAACAGTTATAACATAGGGTGACACAGAACTAGCTCCAGTTCATCAATGTAATATAGGCAAGTATTCCGAATATAGTCATACGTGCTTATGGTAAAAAACTTGCATGACATCTTTTGTCCTACCGTCCCGTGGCAGCAGGTCCTATTAGAAACTAAGGGATATTAAGGCCTCCTTTTAATAGAGTACCGGACCAAAGCATTAACACTTAGTGAATACATGAACTCCTCAAACTATGGTATCACTAGGAGTGG
Organism: Triticum aestivum; assembly: GCF_018294505.1. Lineage (NCBI taxonomy): Eukaryota > Viridiplantae > Streptophyta > Magnoliopsida > Poales > Poaceae > Triticum > Triticum aestivum. The sequence continues at coordinate 61,992,607 of NC_057809.1, read as the reverse complement.
TCCCGATTATTGTCACTTCGGGGTTACGGGATCATAACACATAGTACGTGACTATTGACTTGCAAAATAGGATCAAGAACTCACATATATTCACGAAAACATAATAGGTTCAGATCTGAAATCATGGCACTCGGGCCCTAGTGACAAGCATTAAGCATAGCAAAGTCATAGCAACATCAATCTCAGAACATAATAGATACTAGTGATCAAACCCTAACAAAACTAACTCGACTACCTGATAAATCTCATCCAACCCATCACCTTCCATCAAGCCTATGATGGAATTACTCACGCTCGGCGTACATACTGATGTATGCGATCCGATGAGTGTTGAGACTCGCGGCGGTTATCGTTATTTTCTCACCTTCATAGATGATTTGAGTAGATATGGGTATATCTACTTAATGAAACACAAGTCTGAAACGTTTGAAAAGTTCAAAGAATTTCAGAGTGAAGTGGAGGATCATCGTAAAAACAAAATAAAGTTTCTATGATCTGATCGCGGAGACAAAATATTTGAGTTACGAATTTGGCCTTCAGTTGAAACAATGTCAAATAGTTTTGCAACTCATGCCACCTGGAACAACACAACGTAATGGTGTGTCTGAACGTCGTAACCATACTTTATTAGATATGGTGTGATCTATGATGTCTCTTACTGATTTACCACTATAATTTTGGGGTTATGCATTAGAGATAGTTGCATTCACATTAAGTAGGGCACTGTCTAAAAATCCGTTGAGATGACACCGTATGAACTATGGTTTAGCAAGAAAGCTAAGTTGTCGTTTCTTAAAGTTTGGGGTTGCGGTGCTTATGTGAAAAAAGTTTCAGCCTGATAAGCTCAAACCCAAATCGGAGAAGTGCGTCTTCATAGGATACCCAAAAGAAACTGTTGGGTACACCTTCTATCACAGATCCGAAGGCAAGATCTTTGTTCCTAAGAGTGGATCCTTTCTAGAGAAGGAGTTTCTCTCGAAAGAAGTGAGTGGGAGGAAACTAGAACTTGATGAGGTAATTGTACCTTCTCCCGAATTGGAAAGTAGTTCATCACAGAAATCAGTTCCAGTGATGCCTACACCAATTAGTGAGGAAGTTAATGATGATGATCATGAAACTTCAAATCAAGTTACTATCAAACCTCATAGGTCAACCAGAGTACATTCCGCACCAGAGTGGTATAGTGATCCTGCTCTGGAAGTCATGTTACCAGACCATGATGAACCTACTAACTATGAGGAAGCGATGATGAGCCCAGATTCCGTGAAATGGATTAAGGCCATGAAATCTAAGATGGGATCCCGATACGTCTCCAATGTATCTATAATTTTTTATTGTTCCGTGCTATTATATTATAAACCTTGGATGTTTTATATGCATTTATATGCTATTTTATATGATTTTTGGGACTAACCTATTAACCTAGAGCCCAGTTTTTGTTTTTCCTTGTTTTTTAGTATCGCAGAACAGGAAAATCAAACAGAGTCCAATTGACCTGAAATTTCACGGAGATTATTTTTGGACCAAAAGAAGCCCACGGAGTACCAGAGATGAGCCAGAAGATTCCCGAGGCCACCACGAGGGTGGGGGCGCGCCCTACCCCCTGGGCACACCCCCCTACCTCGTGGCCGCCTCGGGGAACCCCCTGACTTGTTCCCGACTCCAACACCTCTTATATAACCCCTAACTTCCAGAAAGAAACCTAGATCGGGAGTTCCGCCGCCAGAAGCCTCCGTAGCCACCAAAAACCAATCTAGACCCGTTCTGGCACCCTACCGGAGGGGGGATCCCTCTCCGGTGGCCATCTTCATCATCCCGGAGCTCTCCATGATGAGGAGGGAGTAGTTCACCCTCGGGGCTGCGGGTATGTACCAGTAGCTATGTGTTTGATCTCTCTCTCGTGTTCTTGATATCGCACGATCTTGATGTATCGCGAGCTTTGCTATTATAGTTGGATCTTATGATGTTTCTCCCCCTCTACTCTCTTTTAATGCATTGATGTTTCCCTTTGAAATTATCTTATCAGATTAAATCTTTAAGGATTTGAGAACACTTGATGTATGTCTTGCATGTGCTTATCTGTGGTGACAATGGGATATCACGTGATCCACTTGATGTATGTTTTGGTGATCAACTTGCGAGTTTCGTGACCTCGTGAACTTATGCATTGGTGTTGGCACACGTTTTCATCTTGACTCTCTGGTAGAAACTTTGGGGCACTCTTTGAAGTTCTTTGTGTTGGTTGAATAGATGAATCTAAGATTGTGTGATGCATATCGTATAATCATACCCACGAATACTTGAGATGACATTGGAGTATCTAGGTGACATTAGGGTTTTGGTTGATTTGTGTCTTAAGGTGTTATTCTAGTACGAACTTTGGGATAGATTGAACGGAAAGAATAGCTTCATGTTATTTTACTACGAACTCTTGAATAGATCAACCAGAAAGGATAACTTTGAGGTGGTTTCGTACCCTATACACTAGTAGAAAAAGGGTCAAACGTGAAGCACATTAGTGTCGGTTTGAATTTGAGCCGGCACTAATTGTACCATTAGTGCCGGTTCGAACGGCTATGCATTAATGCCGGTTCGTGTTGAACCTTTAGTACCGGTTCGTGCCACGAACCGGTACTAAAGGGGTGATGGCAGGCTGGCGTCAGGCCGGGGCCCCACGATCACCTTTAGTACCGGTTCATGTCACAAACCGGTACTAAAGGGCTAACCTTTAGTACCGGTTTGTGCCACGAACCGGTACTAAAGGGGTCTGACCTATAGTACTGGTTTGTGACACAAACCGGCAATATAGGGCAATTTTCAAACTCTACTCCCCCCCCCCTCCCGCGTGTGTCGCCATTTCAGTTCTGGAAAAATCAAAAGAAAATGATAAAAACTTCAAAAAATAAAATCCTTCGAGAGGTAGTTATATTACTACATCTACTAGTTAGGAAAATTTGAAAACTTAAATTTGGACATGTTTTGCAAAAAGTGTAGGGAAAATGTAAAACGGCTATAACTTTTGCATACGATGTCAGAAAAAACGTATAATATATCAAAAAATTCAGCACGAAAATCCGCATCCGATGGAGACCGCCTACGGTCTGTTTGGAATTTTTTAGAATCCTCAAATTCCAAAAGGAAAAAAAGATATGGTCAAATTTCAGTTTTTTTAAAAAAAATTGGTTAAATCTGGTCAAACTACTTATTCAAGAAGTATTAATGTTACTACATAATTATTCAAGAATATTAGTGTTACTAAATAATTATTTCAATTTTTTGAATTTTGGTCAAATCTGGTCAAACTATGGTCAAACTGTGGTCAAACTATGGTCAAACTTATTCAAGAAATATTAGCGTTACTAAATAATTACTGTTTTTTTAGAATAATAGTTTCAAACTCAAACGGTGAAATGTGTGACTTCATGCTCAAGCTAAACTCCTGAGGGTTAATGGGATTAACATCTTACTATTGTTAGGAAAACAACATGTGCAGACTTGGAAACGAAGGAAAATAGAACCCGAAAGTTAAGCGTGCTCGGGCTGGAGTAGTGAGAGGGATGGGGGCTGGAGTAGTGAGAGGGATGGGTGACCGGTCGGGAAGTTAGATGATTTGGAATGAGAGTGATCCACACTTGAGCAGTTAAGAGAGGTGATTAGAGACTAAATCATCAAATAATTCAGAAAAAATAAAAATCGAAAAAAAAATCAAAAAAAATTTCCAAAATTTTCAAAAAAAAATTCAAAAAAAAACCTTTAGTACCGGTTGGTAACACCAACCGGTACTAAAGGTCCCCCATACCAGGGCGTGAGCTCATGCCACGTGGTGGCACTTTAGCGCCGGTTCGTGCCGAACTGGTACTAAAGGGGAGGGGGGCCTTTAGTGCCCACACTTTACTGCCGGTTCCATAACCGGCACTAAAGGCCCATACAAACCGGTTTTAAAGCTCCGTTTTCTACTAGTGATAATAATCTCTTCGTTTGTTCTCCGCTATTAGTGACTTTGGAGTGACTCTTTGTTGCATGTTGAGGGATAGTTATATGATCCAATTATGTTATTATTGTTGAGAAAACTTGCACTAGTGAAAGTATGAGCCTTAGGCCTTGTTTCCTAGCATTGCAATACCGTTTACGCTCACTTTACCACTACCAACCTTGTTGTTTTTATATTTTCAGATTACAAAAACCTTTATCTACCATCTATATTGCACTTGTATCACCATATTTTCGCCGAACTAGTGCACCTATACAATTTACCATTGTATTGGGTGTGTTGGGGACACAGGAGACTCTTTGTTATTTGGTTGCAGGGTTGTTTGAGAGAGACCATCTTCATCCTATGCCTCCCACGGATTGATAAACCTTAGGTCATCCACTTGAGGGAAATTTGCTACTGTCATACAAACCTTTGCACTTGGAGTCCCAACAACGTCTACAAGAAGAAGGTTGTGTAGTAGACATCAAGCTCTTTTCTGGCGCCGTTGCTGGAGAGGGTTAGCGCTTGAAGGTATATCTTTAGATCTTGCAATTGAATCTTTTTGTTTCTTGTTTTATCACTAGTTTAGTCTATAAAAGAAAACAACAACAAAAAATGGAATTGAGGGTACCTCATATGCTTCATCTTTTTAATGTCTTTCGTGAAAATAAGGATTCCGATAATTGTGCCAAAGTGTTAGAAGAAGAATGCATTAGAATGTTTGGCACTAAATATTTGTATGATGAGCATGATTGCAATGTTGTTAGTATGAATTATTTGAATATCCATGATGCTAATGATATGCAAATCCACAAGCTTGGGGATGCTATGTTTGATGAACATGATATTTTTTGTCCCCCAAGTTTTGATGAACAAATTTATTTTGATGATAGCATGCCTCCTATTTATGATGATTATATTGATGAAAGTGGGTTTGGAAGAGTGTCAACTTTAGGAAGTAATGATCCCACTATTTTGGAGGGTGTTGAATCTTATTGTGATAATTATGAAAGTGGGTTTGGAAAGGTGATGACTTTAGTTAATGTTAATCCCACTATTTTGGAAGAGTGTCAACTTTGCATACATGTGGATCGTGTTAAGAATACGTTTTCTGATAGCTATATTGTTGAATTTTCTTACGATCCTACATGTAATTATTTTGAGGGAGGAACATATGCTTGTAGGAATTGCAATAATATCAAGTTTCCTCTCTATGTGTTGAAAATCTTGAAGATTTGTTAGTTTTACCTTCCTAAGAAAGTTGATTATTGTTCCCATAAGTCGTTTGCTCACAAAATCCCTATGCATAGGAAGTGAGTTAGGCTTAAATGTGCTAGTTATATTCTTCATGATGCTCTCTTTATGTTTCAATTCCTATCTTTTATGTGAGCATCATTGTCATGATCATGCCTAGCTAGGGGTGTTAAACGATAGCGCTTGTTGGGAGTCAACCCAATTTTTATTTTTGTTCATTGATTTTTGTTCCAATTTAGTAATAAATAATACATATAACCTCTGTTTAGATGTGGTTTTATGTTTTAATTAGTGTTTGTGCCAAGTAGAACCTTTGGGAAGACTTGGGTGAAGTCTTTGTGATCTTGCTGTAAAAAATAGAAACTTTAGCGCTCACGAGATTAGCTACCATTTTTTACTGGAGAGTTCTATTAAGTTGATTATTTTTGCAGATGATTAAAAGACATATTCCGCAGGTCCACCAATTTATTTAAGAATTTTTGGGGTGACATAAGTATTTGAAGCCTACAGATTACTATAGACTTTTCTGTTTTTGACAGATTCTGTTTTCTATGTGTTGTTTGCTTATTTTGATGAATCATTGAGTAATATCGGAGGGTATGAACCATAGAGAAGTTGGAATATAGTAGATATTGTACCAATATGAATTTAGAATGAGTTCACAACAGTACCAAAAGTGGTGATTTATTTTCTTATACTAACGGAGCTTACAAGTTTTCTGTTGAGTTTTGTGTTGTGAAGTTTTCAAGTTTTGGGTAAAGATTCGATGGACTATGGAATAAGGAGTGGCAAGAGCCTAAGCTTGGGGATTCCCAAGGCACCCCAAGGTAACATTCAAGGACAACGAAGAGCCTAATCTTGGGGATGCCCCGGATGGCATCCCCTCTTTCGTCTTCATTCATCGGTAACTTTACTTGGAGCTATATTTTTATTCATCACATGATATGTGTTTTGCTTGGAGCGTCATTTTATTTTATTTTACTTTGCCTGCTGTTTGGATAAAATACCAAGATCTGAAATTCTTAAATGTTAGATAGTCTTCACATAGTTGCATAATTATTCGAATACTCATTGATCTTCACTTATATCTTTCGGAGTAGTTTGTCATTTGCTCTAGTGCTTCACTTATATCCTTTTAGAGCACAACGGTGGTTTTATTTTGAAGAAATATATGAACTATCATGCTTCACTTATATTATTTTGGGAGTCTTCAGAACAGCATGGTAAGTTGCTTTGGTTATGAATTTAGTACTAATATGATGGGCATCCAAGAGGGGTATAATAAAAACTTTCATATAGGGTGCATTGAATACTATGAGAAGTTTGACACTTGATAATTGTTTTGAGATATAAAGATGGTGATATTAGAGTCGTGCTAGTTGAGTAGTTGTGAATTTGAGAAATACTTGTGTTGAGGTTTGCAAGTCCCGTAGCATGCACATATGGTAACCGTTGTGTGACAAATTTGTAGCATGAGGTGTTTCTTTGATTGTCTTCCTTATGGGCGGTCGGGGATGAGCGATGGTCTTTTCCTACCAATCTATCCCCCTAGGAGCATGCGCGTAATGCTTGGTTTTTGATGACTTGTAGATTTTTGCAATAAGTATGTGAGTTCTTTATGACTAATGTTGAGTCCATGGATTATACGCACTCTCACCTTTCCATCATTGCTAGCCTCTTTGGTACCGTGCATTGCCCTTTCTCACCTTGAGAATTGGTGCAAACTTCACCGGTGCATCCAACCCCCGTGATATGATACGCTCTATCACACATAAACCTCCTTATATGTTCCTCAAAACAGCCACCATACCTACCTATTATGGCATTTCCATATCCATTCCGAGATATATTGCCATGCAACTTTCCACCGTTCCATTCATCATGACACACATCATCATTGTCATATTTCCTTGCATGATCATGTAGTTGACATCGTATTTGTGGCAAAGCCACCATGCATAATTTCATACATGTCACTCTTGATTCATTGCCTATCCCGGTACACCACCGGAGGCATTCATATAGACTCATACTTTGTTCTAGTATCGACTTGTAATCTTTGAGTTGTAAATAAATAGAAGTGTGATGATCATCATTAATAGAGCATTGTCCTTGAAAAAAAGAGAAAAAAGAAAGGCCAAATAAAAAAATAAAGGCCAAATAAAAAAAAGGAAAGGCCAAATAAAAAAGAAAAAAGGGGGCCAAATAAAAAAGGAAAAAAATAAAATAAGAAGGGGAAATGCTACTATCCTTTTTCCACACTTGTGCTTGAAAGTAGCACCATGATCTTTATGATAGAGAGTCTCTTGTTTTGTCACTTCCATATACTAGTGGGAATATTTCATTATAGAACTTGGCTTGTATATTCCAACAATGGGCTTCCTCAAATGCCTAGGTCTTCGTGAGCAAGCAAGTTGGATGCACACCCACTTAGTTTGTTTTGTTGAGCTTTCATACATTTATAGCTCTAGTGCATCCGTTGCATGGCAATCCCTACTCCTCGCATTTACATCAATTGATGGGCATCTCCATAGCCCGTTGATTAGCCACGTCAATGTGAGAATTTCTCCTTTTTTGTCTTCTCCACACAACCCCCATCATTATATTCTATTCCACCCATAGTGTTATGTCCATGGCTCACGCTCATGTATTGCATGAAAGTTGAAAAAAGTTTGAGATTACTAAAGTATGAAACAATTGTTTGGCTTGTCATCGAGATTGTGCATGATGAGAGCATTTTTGTGTGACAAAGATGAAGCATAGCCAAACTATATGATTTTGTAGGGATGAGCTTTCTTTAGCTATGTTATTTCGAGAAGACATAATTGCTTAGTTAGTATTCTTGAAGTATTTTTATTTTTATGTCAATATTAAACTTTTATCTTGAATCTTATGGATCTGAATATTCTTGCCACAATAAAGAATATTACATTGATAAATATGTTAGGTAGCATTCCACATCAAAAATTCTGTTTTTATCATTTACCTACTCGAGGACGAGCAGGAATTAAGCTTGGGGATGCTCGATACGTCTCCAATGTATCTATAATTTTTTATTGTTCCATGCTATTATATTATCAACCTTGGATGTTTTATATGCATTTATATGCTACTTTATATGATTTTTGGGACTAACCTATTAACCTAGAGCCCAGTGCCAGTTTCTGCTTTTTTCTTGTTTTTGAGTATCGCAGAAAAGGAAAACCAAACGGAGTCCAATCGACCTGAAATTTCACGGAGATCATTTTTGGACCAGAAGAAGCCCACGGAGTACTAGAGATGGGCCAGAAGAGTCCCGAGGCCACCACAAGGGTGGGGGCGCGCCCTACCCTCCTGGGCGCGCCCCCCTACCTCGTGGCCGCCTCGGGGACCCCCTGACTTGTTCCCGACTCCAACACCTCTTATATAACCCCAAACTTCCAAAAAGAAACCGAGATCGGGAGTTCCGCCGCCAGAAGCCTCCGTAGCCACCGAAAACCAGTCTAGACCCGTTCCGGCACCCTGCCAGAGGGGGGAATCCCTCTCCGGTGGCCATCTTCATCATCCCGACGCTCTCCATGATGAGGAGGGAGTAGTTCACCCTCGAGGTTGAGGGTATGTACCAGTAGCTATGTGTTTGATCTCTCTCTCTCTCTCGTGTTCTTGATATCGCACGATCTTGATGTATCGCGAGCTTTGCTATTATAGTTGGATCTTATGATGTGTCTCCCCCTCTACTCTCTTGTAATGGATTGAGTTTTCCCTTTGAAATTATCTTATCGGATTGAGTCTTTAAGGATTTGATAACACTTGATGTATGTCTTGCATGTGCTTATCAGTGGTGACAATGGGATATCACGTGATCCACTTGATGTATGTTTTGTTGATCAACTTGCGAGTTCCGTTACCTCGTGAATTGATGCATAGGGGTTGGCACACGTTTTTGTCTTGACTCTCTGGTAGAAACTTTGGGGCACTCTTTGAAGTTCTTTGTGTTGGTTGAATAGATGAATCTGAGGTTGTGTGATGCATATCATATAATCATACCAACGGATACTTGAGGTGACATTGGAGTATCTAGGTGACATTAGGGTTTTGGTTGATTTGTGTCTTAAGGTGTTATTCTAGTATGAACTCTAGGATAGATTGAATGGAAAGAATAGCTTCGTGTTATTTTACTACGGACTCTTGAATAGATCGATCAGAAATGATAACTTTGAGGTGGTTTCGTACCCTACAATAATCTCTTCGTTTGTTCTCCGCTATTAGTGACTTTGGAGTGACTCTTTGTTGCATGTTGAGGGATAGTTATATGATCCAATTATGTTATTATTGTTGAGAGAACTTGCACTAGTGAAAGTATGAACCCTCGGCCTTGTTTCCTAGCATTGCAATACCATTTACGCTCACTTTTACCACTTGCTACCTTGCCGTTTTCATATTTTCAGATTACAAAAACTTTATCTACCATCTATATTGCACTTGTATCACCATCTCTTCGCCGAACTAGTGCACCTATACAATTTACCATTGTATTGGGTGTGTTGGGGACACAATGGACTCTTTGTTATTTGGTTGCAGGGTTGTTTGAGAGAGACCATCTTCATCCTACGCCTCCCACAGATTGATAAACCTTAGGTCATCCACTTGAGGGAAATTTGCTACTGTCCTACAAACCTCTGCACTTGGAGTCCCAACAACGTCTACAAGAAGAAGGTTGTGTAGTAGACATCAGATCCATGTATGAGAACAAAGTATGGACTTTGATTGACTTGCCCAATGATCGGTGAGAAATTTAGAATAAATGGATCTTCAAGAGGAAGAAGGACATTGATAGTAGTGTTACTATCTACAAAGCTCAAATTGTCAAAAAAGGTTTTTGACAAGTTCAAGATGTTGACTACGATGAGATTTGCTCATTCGTATCGATGCTTAAAAGTCTATCCAAATCATGTTAGCAGTTGCCGCATTTTATGAAATCGGGCAAATGGATATCAAAATTACATTCCTTAATGGATTTACTAAAGAAGAGTTGTATATCAGAATCATGCATAGCAGAAGTGGCATCATCAATAACATGCGACATATCAGAATCAATAGCAGGTGTAGGTGTCACAAGTTTACTCAAAACAGAAGGCGAATCAAGTGCAGAGCTAGATGGCACTTCTTTACCTCCCCTCGTAGTTGAGGGAAAAATCTTGGTTCTTTCATCTTTCAAGTTCCTCATAGTGATCAACAGATATAAATCCCAAGTGACTCAAAGAACAGAGCTATGCTCCCCGGTAACGGCGCCAGAAAATAGTCTTGATAACCCACAAGTATAGGGGATCGCAACAGTTTTCGAGGGTAGAGTATTCAACCCAAATTTATTGATTCGACACAAGGGGGGCCAAAGAATATTCTCAAGTATTAACAGTTGAGTTGTCAAGTCAACCGCACTTGAAAGACTTAATATCTGCAGGAAAGTATTTAGTAGCAAAGTAATATGGAAGTAGCGGTAACGGTGGCAATAGTAACAGTAGTAGTTTTTGTAGTGATTGTAACAGTGGCAATGGAAAAGTAACTAAGCAAAGATCAATATGTGAAAAGCTCGTAGGCAATGGATCAATGATGGATAATTATGTCGGATGTGATTCCTCATGCAATAGTTATAACATAGGGTGACATAGAACTAGCTCCAGTTCATCAATGTAATGTAGGCATGTATTCCGAATATAGTCATACGTGCTTATGGAAAAGAACTTGCATGACATCTTTTGTCCTACCCTCCCATGGCAGCGGGTTCCTTTTGGAAACTAAGGGATATTAAGGCCTCCTTTTAATAGAGTACCAGACCAAAGCATTCCACATCAACATTTTTGTTTTTATCATTTACCTACTCGAGGATGAGTAGGAATTAAGCTTGGGGATGCTTGATATGTCTCCAACGTATCTATAATTTTTTATTGTTCCATGCTATTATATTATCTATTTTGGATGTTTAATGGGCTTTATTAAACACCTTCATATTATTTTGGGGATTAACCTACTAACCCAAGGCCCAGTGCAAATTGCTGCTTTTTTGCCTATTTCGGTGTTTCGCAGAAAAGGAATATCAAACGGAATCCAAACGGAAAAAAATGTCACATCCCTAGTTTTGGTATGACCTAGACTAGCTAGTCATGTGTGCATCATGTCTAAATTTCTAAAACTTGAATTGAGGATTGTTGAAACCTCAGAAATCTGATTAAAAGAAGGGCAAGCACCATTTAAATTGCATTCTGTGAATCCAAAATGCCCTAAACATAGTTTTGTGAATTTTGGCAAGAGTTATATATCAAACCAAAATTCTGGAACATTTTTAAGGAATTATTTGGTCTCTAAATTTAAATCAATAATCTATTTGAATTTGGGGATATATTCATAATATATAATGAATATATTTTCAAATGCTTTGAAATGTTTTATGTACATTTGGAATAGTCCAGAGAGGTAACATAAAATATCTCAGAATGTTTTGGCACTGTTTAAAATTGTTTTGAATTTGAAAACAGTGGCAAAATAAAATGAAAAGGGAAACAAAACAGAAAAACAGAAACAAAAGAAAAACAAAAGGCCACCGGGCCTCCTACCCGCACCCACCTGGCGGCCCACCTACCTGGTCCAGCCGACCTACCCCCACTGCGTCGTCTTCCTCCTGCCAGTAGGAGCAGGTGCGTGTCGATGCACGCCCAGCTACAGCCACCTCCTGCTTCGCTCTGGAGGCCTGTCCTTCTCCCTGATCCCGCTCTTGGAGATGCCCTGGAGCCCCTCTGTCCTCCTCCTACTTCTCTGGTTCCCCACCTCCTCTGGTCCCTCGCTCGCGTCTGAATGCAGCCGCCGACCGCCGCTTCCATTCACGTAGCCAACGCCTCCCCCTTGACCGCTCAACATATCGGGAAGAACCTCCATGACGCCTCGTCCTCGATGAGCCAAGCGACCAGGGACGCGCTACATCACCGCCACCATCGTCGTCTTCACCTCCGGCCACCCGAGATCGCCGTCGTCGTTCCGTCCGCACCAACGCATCCCCGACCTCGCTCTCGCGCCCGTCGACTTCACTGTGAGCACCTCTTCGTTCTCCCCCTCTTCCAATCATCGGTTGCGCCCCCTAGCCGTTGTTCCCGCCATGGCCGAAGCTTCTCACTGTCGCGTTTGTCGCCGCCGTCACTAGAGCTTGCGCTCGACGTTTCTGAGCGCGTCGGTGTGCTCCCCGTGCTCTATAGTTGTTGCCTAGCCGCTTAGCTCGCCCGTTTGTAAGCCGCAGCCCTGTGCCCGAACAGAGCCGTGCTCCGGCCGCCGCCTTGCTCGACACCGGCGCCATTTCCGGCCACCCCAGCAACTCCCACCACCACCAATGGATGCGCGCTGCCGCCAGCTAGACGCAGGTCCAAACGGCGCTCGATTCCGTGGACTACAGCGCAAACCCAACGCGTCTCCGCCGCTCGGTTTGGTCGTCGTCGGCCCAACTCCGGTGAGGTGACGTGGCGTCATTAGCCTGAGGCTAATTACCGTGTTAACCTCACCCTGTGTCACTAACAGACCGGCCCCACCATGCTAATTAACCACAGGGTAAACCCCTGTTAGGTTTTAACCTAACCACAGTGGCCCACGCGTCAGCCTTGACCGTGCTGACGTGGCCGTTGACGTGCACCGTGACACTGACCAGTGGGACCCACTAGTCAGGTTTGACCTGGACCAGCCCCTTTGACCTGCTGATGTCATGCTTACACATTGCTGATGCAGTAAAGGAATTTCTGGATTAAATCTAATTCAGGAAATTCCAGAAAATAACCAAAACTTCAAAAATTCATAGTAAATCAACCGTAACTCCAAATGAAATAAATTATATATGAAAAATTATCAAAAAAATTCAAGGAATCCATCTGTACCATTTACATGCATGTTTGAGCAAATTAACCTCACTATTTAGTATGAAACATGATTAGGGCAAATTTCATAATAGGTTTGGAGTTGGAATTTGATATAGTTTTGAATTCCACTTCAATTAAAATGACTTTCTGTTGCATTAGTCCAAAACACATTCATATTGCCATGTCATAGCATGCATCATATTGTTGCATATCGCCATGTGTTGATTGTGTTCTTTCTCAGTTGTCGGTGTTTGTCCCCCCTCAGTAGACATTGATCCAGCGATGAATTCGATGACACCGATGAAGAGCTATTGTATCTTAAGAAGTGCCAGGCAAGCAAAAACCCCTTGTTCATTCCGATACAATCCCACTCTCTCGCTCCTTCTCTCTTTTACTACATTAGGACAACACCGTTTCAACTGTTACATGCTGCGGTAGCTAAACCCCTTTCCTCAGCATGACCTGTCATTGCCACAATAAATAGATGAAACCCACTAGCTTGAGTAGGAATTGTTTGAGCCCTGATGTGCCTACTCATTCATGCTTGTTGTCATGCCTGCTACTGCTTAGAGTTGAGTCCGGTCTGATTCATCAGGAATGAATTGGAACGTGGTGAACATGTCCTACTGTTGAGAGCTAAGTGTGTGAACACGATTTGGTAAAGGTAGCAGTGGGAGGCCATGTAGGAGTACATGGTGGGTTGTCTCATTGCAGCCGTCCTCAGGAACTGCGTCCTGTGTTTGTGATCCATGAATAGTTACTACCACACATTGGGTTCCGGTAACTCGGCCCTTCTCGGCTTATTAATCAACTCGATCTTTGTCCAGGAGTTGCAACTAGTTTCTGGTGTTTGTAGGTAGTGTTAGTAGTCTACCAAGTGGCACTCGGTACAGGTGGGCTTGAGACAGACTAGGCACAGTGGCACGGTGTACCAAGTGGCACCCGGATGGTGGGCTTGGGAACCCTGCACACATCGTTTGGGGCCGTGAGCGACACCTCGGCCGGATCTCCTTGCGGATGGAACCCGAATAGGCAATAAACCTGGACTAGAGACTAGTTGGTTAGTCAGGTCGTGGCCGACTCCCTCGCCTGGCTTCCACTTGAAGGTTGCCGAGGTACATGACGTGTACATGGCGATAAGTGGCGAGAGCGTGTGTGAAGAAGTACACCATGCAGTGTTACCATTATCTATTCGAATAGCCGGATTCCTTGGATATGGAAACTTGGATCCCTTGCATAGTTCATAGACAAGTGAAAGTGGATACTCTAAAACTCGCAAGATAATCGTGAGTGCTATGGATGGCCTTCTCGTAGGGAGATGGCAGCGGATCCATAGTGGTGTATTGATATGGTGAATATGTGGACTCGTGTGCGCCACCTCAAAGAGTTGCTTGCAATCGTAGTTCAGGTTAGCCACTGAGTCAAAGCTGGCTTGCTGCAGTTAAACTCCACCACCCCCTTTGTTGATACCGATGCATATGTAGTTAGTTCTGATGTAAGTCTTGTTGAGTACACTTGTACTCAAATTTGCTTAATTTATGTTTTGCAGAGAGACTTCAGTCTCGCTAGTAGTTCCACGTGGACTTCGATGTTTAGCTTGTTACCTCAGCTACGATCTTGTGCCCTCGGCAGGATCTGGTAGATAGTCAGGCTTCTCAACCTTTTTCATTTGTAGATGTCTGTACTCAGACATGTTAAGCTTCCGCATGTGTTTGACTTGTATGCTCTGAATGTTAGGTCATGAGACCCATGTTTGTTTTATCTCGCTCCTCGGAGCCTAATGAATAAATACTTTGAGTCGTAGAGTTATGTTGTGATGCCATGTTGTATTTACACATATCGAGCATATTGTGTGTATGATTGAAATGCTTGGTATGTGTGGGATTCGACAACCTAGTGGTTTATCCTTGGTAGCCTCTCTTATGGGGAAATGTAGTCTTGTGCTTCCATGAGCCATAGTAGTCCGCTACAGCCCGGTTCACCGGAGTCCTGCTAGCCCAGCACTACTGCTCAGGACACTTGACTGGCCGACATGTGTTTCACTTCGTTCCTGTGTCTGTCCCTTCGGGGAAATGTCACGTGGTGACATCCGGAGTCCTGCCTAGCCTGCTACAGTCCGGGTTACCGGAGTCCTGTTAGCCTAGTGCTACAGCCCGGATTCACACGTTGTTGACCGACATGCTCGATGTGATTCATGTATGCCTGTCCCCATAGGTCTGTGCCGCTTTGGGTTCACGACTAGCCATGTCGGCCCGGGTTCTCTGTCATATGGATGCTAGCGACACTATCATATACGTGAGCCAAAAGACGCAAACGGTCTCGGGCCATGGTAAGGTGACACCCGTGGGAATACCGTGTGTGAGGCCGCAAAGTGATATGAGGTGTTACCGGCTAGATCAATGTGACTTGGAATCGGTGTCCTGACAGCGTTGGTATCAGAGCCTGACTACCTGTAGGATTACGAAGCCAAGCTGGTCGAAGTCGTGTCTAGAAATTCTTTAGTTATATAAGGGAATTGATTGTGGATGGGAACGTAAGGCTCTTTTTACTCCTTATACCTCATGCCCTCTAATCTGAGTCATCCTCTTCCTTTCTACGGGGATTAAGAACTAGGCTTCTCTTCTATCTCTCAGGAGGACGTGTTACTAAACCGTAGTTGCCTAGGATAGTTGAGTTCAAGCCTCAGTTCAGTTCCTACTACTTCCATATGTTCATAGCTGGCCTCAGAACCTTGATATTGTGATGTTGAGTGGTTATGCCACCATTTTTGCAGGATGTCTCAAATCATTTTGAGCATTTACAGCCGTTATGCTGTCCGGGTCATCCCAGGTTTCTAAACAGTCTGATGCATTTGCAAATCCCTTCTTTTTGTTATCGATGTTTCCTTGGGCCAGATTAAGGACACTAATCGGTGTGTTGAGGTACTCCGTTGCCTCGGCATATATGTTGGAGCTATTATTATGACCCTATGTGCCTTAGTGAATCATTTAGTAATCTAGCCATGTTTTGTGTTCCCAGTGTGATGAATCTGGCCGTCATTCTCGAAAGCATCCCATGATGCCATTTAGTAGTAGATATTCTACTTCTGGGTTCTTAAGCCCAAGATTCACCCTACTTGCTTCATGTTGACAGTGTTGCTAGTTCCTTTAGGATATTAGTAACCTTTGCAATAGTCCTCGAGGTCCGTGGTATTTCTTTCTTCCAAATACCATGAACCATTAAGGCAGAAGTTCTTGAACCAAAATACCACAATCATAGTACTCTTGAGGAGTTCTCCATTCATAATTGTGACTCTGCCAGTCCTACCTCTCTGCATGGGTTATCCGGAAGAAACATGTTGAACTTGGTTCGACATACTAATCTATGCATCCATAACTCAGAAAGTTATATGTTCCTTTGAGTTGTACCCCTTCCGTTATATTTCGACCCTCATCTATCAATTGATAGTCAAGGGTATGTGTGCGATCGTGTTCATTGATGCCTGCTATTCTTGTGGTCCGTCAAGCCATTCTATTTCAGAAGGAATAGGAGAAATAAACTCCAGAACCTCATCCATATCTAGGATTGGGTCAAAGTAGTTGTATTCCACAGATCAAATGCCAAACCAGCTTTTGATTCTGTTCTACCCTGAAGTATTGCCCTCTTGATGTCAGGAATGTCATGAGAATTGCACCAACTCTTATGAATTCTTGATGCAGTGATACTTCTCGCCATCATCATTCGTTTCTCGGTTCCATGTTGTTGCAACCGGAATACCGACAAGTGAACCGTAATGTGTGAAATCAATACTCCTAGCAACCCCGTTGCTTGGTGGTTAATGGACGGTAATCTCATTCTTGGTGTGTTGATTATGGAATCATCGTTCTAAGATTGTTCGTGCTACCTAGTCCATTTTCCTGGTGCACTCTTCAATCAAGAGTTGGGATTATGTCTATCCTTGCTTATTTGATCATATAATCTTGCCTAAAGAGCAAGATTGATCTCGAGCTTAGTAACATGTCAGTGGTTAGTGATTTTCCGAATATCTTCTCAGAAGTATTACCAGGTTGTCACCTGACTGCTATGTGGAGTTCGTGATCAAGTTGGTTTTTCCATAAACCACTCTTTCTCTAAGAATCTGTGTTGGATACCCCTGAGCTAGTTGGTTATGCCAAACAACAACTTAGAGAGTTGGAAGATAAAAGCTTGCCTAATTTAGTTCGTTCCAAAAGGATATCCTTGTGTGTGTGTGTGTTGAAGAAAGATGATATCTTCATCGACTGATCCCCGTGAACAGTTGTTGAACCTATTGCCTTGTCCAAACCATGATTTGAGTGTGGGCTATCATCAAATCAAGTTAGAACCAACGATATTCGTAATGTTGTCTTACTCGTGGTTGATCCCTCGAGCATACACCATTATATCTTTTGGGTCTGATCAATGCTATCACATTGTTCACATAATGGTGGAAGTCATGTGATATGGAAATTCTGATGAGTTGCTGTTGAGCCCATTGACAACATTTCATCTTGTCCATGATTCGTGTTGAACATCCAGCTAGTATTGGAAACTTCTATAAGCATTATCTTCGTGCCCCGTTCATGAAGCATATGCTTGGATGAAAGAAGTGACTTTCTCTAATTCTTGTGCAATTGATGCAAGTTGCCGCCATGAAGTTGAGAAGACTTGTTTTACCTCCTCTGGAATCATCCCGAGTTAGCCATGCACGTGCAAAGTATTCCGTGGTCTGTTAGACTGATCATCTTCATTCCATATGAATTCCGTAGCACACTAAGCCACTGATTGATTTGTTCAAGGATAATAAGTTTTAAGTGCTAGTCCTGAAGGTACCAGATGGATATGTACAAGATTCCGTTATCCTCGATGATGGTTCCCAGTTAGAACCCGGTAGTTTATTGTTGTAAGACTACTACGTGGTCATGCTTGTCTGGGACAGCGTGTTCACATGTGTGTAGAAGAACCAGCTCATGTTTTGGAGCTTGCTATCTTAGTTCATTTCCCAAGAATCTCGCAACGTCATCTTGTCGATTTGTGTTGCAAACTTTCATTTTTCTTTCTAGACTTGATGAGTCTGGAATGTCCTGACCCAACTAGATCTGAATCTCAGGCAAATATGATGGTTGGAATGTTTCCCAAGAACTATACTAATGGTCTCTCAGTAACCGGTAAGTGGATGTCGTGGCTAACACACCCAGCCGGAAGACCTATTATTGTAGTATCTTGATTGAGAAAGTTGGCCACCTCCCCATAAGGATTTCGTAGGATTTACTTCCGTAGTTTTCCTTATGGATTTTTGTGCTCCCGAAGTCCAACCTTTACTTGATGGCCATGTTGAGCTTTTAAGCATGACAATGGTAGCTAGAACATCAAGGAGAACATTGGAAGCGGAGTGCTAAATGTCTCTCGGTCGATCATCCAGATTTCGTTCCCTTGGCCTCGCTAAGGTGAAATCTGAGAAAGGGGTGTCTTTCTATGCATCTGCATTGTCCATCACTATTCGTCATGGTAGTAAGATGTGTTGCCAGGATCCTCGACACGGATGTTGGTAGAACCTTGATGAATATGGAAATGCTCAAGTTCTTGAGAGCACGCGCAAGCAAAATCATCCCTTGTGTTGTCTTCAACAAGGTAGTCCACACCATCCACTCTAGTTTGAGTATGCCACTCATTCGAACTCCATCAAATAATCGATTGTAAATTGCCTTAAGCTGGTGTGAAGAGTTTCAATGATCTATGGATCAAAAGTAATTCTTTTTGGCACTTAAGGAAATAGTTCCATGAGTCACCTCCCCCAAGGTGTCCCGCTATGGAATCATGGCAATTATCTCCTCGCCACTTTGAAACCATGCACCATCCTACTCTAACGTGAAGATGTCGCCTACCAAATTGAATCTTTGTCATCCGCTACCTTTCCTCATTCCAAATGTTTGTCTTGTGCCTCAGCTCAAGAGATGTCTCAATATCTCATCCCATGAGTTGATCCTGAGTTGTTTGATCTTCGAGAAGATCGATTCTTCTAGATTTTTTCCTTTCCTCTCTTTGTCATGTTAGTTGGAGTTCTCAGAGCAAGACATCGAGTCAATGATGGTGACCGAATCAACGTTCCTATGAAGGGCAGTTGGATCAGGAAGATCGTGTTAGCTTTGTATCCCCTCTGTTTTCTTACCTCACGTCTTGAATCTCGGGACGAGATTCTTGTTTAGCAGGGGTGAGTTGTCACATTCCTAGTTCTGGTATGACCTAGACTAGCTAGTCATGTGTGCATCATGTCTAAATTTCTGAAACTTGAATTGAGGATTGTTGAAACCTTAGAAATCTGATTAAAAGAAGGGCAAGCACCCTTTAAATTGCATTCTGTGAATCCAAAATGCCCTAAAAATAGTTTTGTGAACTTTGGCAAGAGTTATATATCAAACCAAAATTCTGGAACATTTTTAAGGAATTATTTGGTCTCTAAATTTAAATCAATAATCTATTTGAATTTGGGGATATGTTCATAATATATAATGAATATATTTTCAAATGCTTTGAAATGTTTTATGTACTTTTGGAATAGTCCAGAGAGGTAACATAAAATATCTCAGAATGTTTTGGCACTGTTTGAAATTATTTTGAATTTGAAAACAGTGGCAAAATAAAATGAAAAGGGAAACAAAACAGAAAAACAGAAACAAAAGAAAAACAAAAGGCCACCGGGCCTCTTACCCGCACCCACCTGGCGGCCCACCTACCTGGTCTAGCCCACCTACCTGGTCTAGCCCACCTACCCCCACTGCGTCGTCTTCCTCCTGCCAGTAGGAGCAGGTGCGTGTCGATGCACGTGCAGCTACTGCCACCTCCTGCTTCGCTCTGGAGGCCTGTCCTTCTCCTTGATCCCACTCTTGGAGATGCCCTGGAGCCCCTCTGTCCTCCTCCTACTTCTCTGGTTCCCCACCTCCTCTGCTCCCTCGCTCGCGTCCGAACACAGCCGCCGACCACCGCCGCCATTCGCGCAGCCAACGCCTCCCCCTTGACTGCTCGACGCATCCGGAAGAACTGCCATGACGCCTCGTCCTCGACGAGCCAAGCGACCAGGGACGCGCTGCATCGCCGCCACCATCACCGTCTTCACCTCCGGCTGCCCGAGATCGCCGCCGTCGTTCCGGCCGCACCAACGCATCCCCGACCTCGCTCTCGCGCCCGTCGACTTCACTGTGAGCACCCCTTCATTCTCCCCCTCTTCCAACCATCGATTGCGCCCCCTAGCCGCTGTTCCCGCCATGGCCGAAGCTTCTCACTGTCGCGTTTGTTGCCGCTGTCACTAGAGCTTGCGCTCGACGTTTCTGAGCGTGTCGGCGTGCTCCCCGTGCTCTGTAGCTGTTGCCTAGCCGCTTAGCTCGCCCATTTGTAAGTCGCAGCCCTGTGCCCGAACAGAGCCGTGCCCCGGCCGCCGCCTTGCTCGACGCCGGCGCCATTTCCGGCCACCCCAGCAACTCCCACCACCACCAATGGATGCGCGCTGCCCCCAGCTAGCCGTAGGTCCAAATGGCGCTCGATTCCGTGGACTACAGCGCGAACCCGACGCGTCTCCGCTGCTCGGTTTGGTCGTCGCTGGCCTAACTCCGGTGAGATGACGTGGCGTCATTAGCCTGAGGCTAATTACCGCGTTAACCTCACCCTGTGTCACTAACAGACCGGCCCCGCCATGCTAATTAACCACGGGGTAAACCCCTGTTAGGTTTTAACCTAACCACAGTGGCCCACGCGTCAGCCTTGACCGTGCTGACGTGGCCGTTGACTGGGCCCACAAGTCAGCGACCCTAGCTAGCACCGTGACACTGACCAGTGGGACCCACTGGTCAGGTTTGACCTAGACCGGCCCCTTTGACCTGCTGATGTCATGCTTACACATTGCTGATGCAGTAAAGGAATTTCTGGATTAAATCTAATTCAGGAAATTCCAGAAAATAACCAAAACTTCAAAAATTCATAGTAAATCAACCGTAACTCCAAATGAAATAAATTATATATGAAAAATTATCAGAAAAATTCAAGGAATCCATCTGTACTATTTTCATGCATGTTTGAGCAAATTAACCTCACTGTTTAGTATGAAACATGATTAGGGAAAATTTCATAATAGGTTTGGAGTTGGAATTTGATATAGTTTTGAATTCCACTTCAATTAAAATGACTTTCTGTTGCATTAGCCCAAAACACATTCATATTGCCATGTCATAGCATGCATCATATTGTTGCATATCGCCATGTGTTGATTGTGTTCTTTCTCAGTTGTCGGTGCTTGTCCCCCCTTAGTAGACATTGATCCAGCGATGAATTCGATGACACCGATGAAGAGCTATTCTATCTTAAGAAGTGCCAGGCAAGCAAAAACCCCTTGTTCATTCCGATACAATCCCACTCTCTCGCTCCTGCTCTCTTTTACTGCATTAGGACAACACCGTTTCAACTGTTACATGCTGCGGTAGCTAAACCCCTTTCCTCAGCATGACCTGTCATTGCCACAATAAATAGATGAAACCCACTAGCATGAGTAGGAATTGTTTGAGCCCTGATGTGCCTACTCATTCATGCTTGTTGTCATGCCTGCTACTGCTTAGAGTTGAGTCCGGTCTGATTCATCGAGAATGAATTGGAACGTGGTGAACATGTCCTACCGTTGAGAGCTAAGTGTGTGAACACGATTTGGTAAAGGTAGCGGTGAGAGGCCATGTAGGAGTACATGGTGGGTTGTCTCATTGCAGTCGTCCTCAGGAACTGAGTCCTGTGTTTGTGATCCATGAACTGTTACTACCACACATTGGGTTTCGGTAACTCGGCCCCTCTCGGCTTATTAATCAACTCGATCTCTGTCCAGGAATTGCAACTAGTTTCTGGTGTTTGTAGGTAGTGTTAGTAGTCTACCAAGTGGCACCCAGTACAGGTGGGCTTGGGACAGACTAGGCACAGTGGCACGGTGTACCAAGTGGCACCCGGATGGTGGGCTTGGGAACCCTGCACACATCGTTTGGGGCCGTGAGCGACACCCGGACGGATCTCCTTGCGGATGTAACCCGAATAGGCGATAAACCTGGAATAGAGACTTGTTGGTTAGTCAGGTCGTGGACGACTCCCTCGCCCGGCTTCCGCTTGAAGGTTGCCGACGTACATGACGTGTACAGGGCGATAAGTGGCGAGAGCGTGTGTGAAGAAGTACACCCCTGTAGGGTTATCATTATCTATTCGAATAGCCGGATTCCTCGGATGTGGAAACTTGGATCCCTTGCATAGTTCATAGACAAGTGAAAGTGGATACTCTAAAACTAGCAAGATAATCGTGAGTGCTATGGATGGCCTTCTCGTAGGGAGACGGCAGCGGATCCATAGTGGTGTATTGATATGGTGAATATGTGGACTCGTGTGCGCCAACTCAAAGAGTTGCTTGCAGTCGTAGTTCAAGTTAGCCACTGAGTCAAAGCTGGCTTGCTGCAGTTAAACTCCACCACCCCCTTTGTTGATACCGATGCATATGTAGTTAGTTCTGATGTAAGTCTTGTTGAGTACACTTGTACTGACGTTTGCTTAATTTATGTTTTGCAGAGAGACTTCAGTCTCGCTAGTAGTTCCACGTGGACTTCGACATTTAGCTTGTTACCTCAGCTACGATCTTGTGCCCTCGGCAGGATCTGGTAGATAGTCAGGCTTCTCAGCCTTTTTCATTTGTAGATGTCTGTACTCAGACATGTTAAGCTTCCGCATGTGTTTGACTTGTATGCTCTAAATGTTGGGTCATGAGACCCATGTTTGTTTTATCTCGCTCCTGGAGCCTAATGAATAAATACTTTGAGTCGTAGAGTTATGTTGTGATGCCATGTTGTATTTACACATATCGAGCATATTGTGTGTATGATTGAAATGCTTGGTATGTGTGGGATCCTACAACCTAGTGGTTTATCCTTGGTAGCCTCTCTTATGAGGAAATGTAGTCTTGTGCTTCCATGAGCCATAGTAGTCCGCTACAGCCCGGTTCACCGGAGTCCTGCTAGCCCAGCACTACTGCTCAGGACACTTGACTGGCCGGCATGTGTTTCACTTCGTTCCTGTGTCTGTCCCTTCGGGGAAATGTCACGCGATGACATCCGGACTCCTGCCTAGCCTGCTACAGTCCGGGTTACCGGAGTCCTGTTAGCCCAGTGCTACAGCCCGGATTCACACGCTGTTGACCGACATGCTCGATGTGATTCATGTATGCCTGTCCCCATAGGTCTGTGCCGCTTTGGGTTCACGACTAGCCATGTCGGCCCGGGTTCTCTGTCATATGGATGCTAGCGACACTATCATATACGTGAGCCAAAAGACGCAAACGGTCCCGGGCCATGGTAAGGCGACACCCGTGGGAATACCGTGCGTGAGGCCGCAAAGTGATATGAGGTGTTACCGGCTAGATCGATGTGACTTGGAATCAGGGTCCTGACAAAAACCTTCGGGAGAGTTGTTTTTGGAACAAACGTGATCCAGGGGACTTGGAGTAGACGTCAAGAAAGGAGCGAGGAGGCCATGAGGTAGGGAGGCGCGCCTGCCCCCTGGGCGCGCCCCCCACCCTCATGGGCCCCTCGCAGCTCCACCGACCTACTTCTTCCTCCTATATATATATATATATATATATATATATATATATATATATACCCCAAAAACATCCATGAGCACCACGAAACCCTATTTCCACCGCTGCAACCTTCTGTACCCAAGAGATCCCATCTTGGGGCCTTTTCCGGAGCTTCGCCGGAGGGGGAATCGCTCACGGAGGGCTTCTACATCAACACCATAGCATCTCCGATGATGTGTGAGTAGTTTACCATAGACCTTCAGGTCCATAGTTATTAGCTAGATGGCTTCTTCTCTCTCTTTGGATCTCAATACAAATTTCTCCTCGATCTTCTTGGAGATCTATTCGATGTAATTCTTTTTGTGGTGTGTTTGTCGAGATCCGATGAATTGTGGGTTTATGATAAAGTTTATCTATGAACAATATTTGATTCTTCTCTGAAATCTTTTATGTATGATTTGTTATCTTTGCAAGTCTCTTCGAATTAGCAGTTTGGTTTGGCCTACTAGATTGATCTTTCTTGCAATGGGAGAAGTGCTTAGCTTTGGGTTCAATATTGCGGTGTCCTTTCCCAGTGACAGCAGGGGCAGCAAGGCACGTATTGTATTGTTGCCATCGAGGATAAAAAGATGGGGTTTATATCATTTTGCTTGAGTTTATCCCTCTACATCATGTCATCTTGCCTAATGTGTTACTCTGTTCTTATGAGCTTAATACTCTAGATGCATGCTGGATAGGGGTCGATGTGTGGAGTAATAGTAGTAGATGCACAATCATTTCGATCTACTTGTCGCGGATGTGATGCCTATATACATGGTCATGCCTAGATATTCTCATAATTATGCACTTTTCTATCAATTGCTCGACAGTAATTTGTTCACCCACTGTAATACTTATGCTATCTTGAGAGAAGCCACTAGTGAAACCTATGGCCCCCGGGTCTATCTTCTGTCATATAAGTTTCCAATCCATCTTATTTTGCAATCTTTATTTTCCTATCTATATCATAAAAATACCAAAAATATTTATCTTATTATCTCTAACAGATCTCACTCTCGTAAGTGACCATGAAGGGATTGACAACCCCTTTCTCGCGTTGGTTGCGAGGTTCTTATTTGTTTGTGTAGGTACGAGGGACTTGCGTGTAGTCTCCTACTGGCTTGATACCTTGGTTCTCAAAAACTGAGGGAAATACTTACGCTACTTTGCTACATCATCATGTCCTCTTCAAGGGAAAACCAACGCAGTGCTCAAGAGGTAGCAAGAAGGATTTCTGGCACCATTGCCGGGGAGATCTACGCACAAGTCAAGACATACCAAGTACCCATCACAAACTCTTATCGCTCGCATTACATTATTTGCCATTAGCCTCTAGTTTTCCTCTCCCCCACTTCATCCTTGCCATTTTATTCGCCCTCCTTCTCCGTTCGCCTCTTTTTCGCTCGCTTCTTGTGTGCTTGTGTGTTGGATTGTTTGTCACGATGGCTCAAGATAATACTCCCTCTATCACACAATATAAGAACATTTTTCAAGCTAACATAGCTTGAAAACGTTCTTATATTATGGGACAGAGGGAGTACTAAATTGTGTGATTTTTCCAATACCATCAATAATGATTTTATTAGCACTCCGATTGCTCCTCTTACCGATGATGAATCTTGTGAAATTAATACTGCTTTGCTGAATCTTGTCATGAAAAATCCGTTTTCTGGCCTTCCTAGTGAAGATGCTGCTACCCATCTAAACAGCTTTGTTGATTTGTGTGATATGCAAAAGAAGAAAGATGTGGATAATGATATTGTTAAATTTAAGCTATTTCCGTTTTCTCTTAGAGATCATGCTAAAACTTGGTTTTCGTCTTTGCCTAAAAATATTATTGATTCTTGGAACATGTGCAAAGATGCTTTTATCTCTAAGTATTTTCCTCCCGCTAAGATCATCTCCCTTAGAAACGATATTATGAACTTTAAGCAACTAGATCATGAGCATGTTGTACAATCTTGGGAGAGGATGAAATAAATGATTCGCAATTGCCCTACTCATGGTATGAATTATGGATGGTCATACAAAATTTTTATGCTGGATTGAAATTTGCTTCTAGAAATCTTTTAGATACGGCCGCGGGAGGCACTTTTATGGAAATCACCTTAGGAGAAGCTACCAAACTCCTAGATAATATTATGGTTAATTATTCTCAATGGCATACCGAAAGATCTACTAGTAAAAAGGTTCATGCTATAGAAGAAATTAATGTTTTGAGTGGAAAGATGGATGAACTTATGAAATTGTTTGCTAATAAGAGTGTTTCTTCTGATCCTAATGATATTCCTTTGTCTACTTTGATTGAGAATAATAATGAATCTATGGATGTGAATTTTGTTGGTAGGAACAATTTTGGTAACAACGCGTATAGAGAAAACTTTAATCCTAGGCTGTTTCCTTGTAATTCCTCTAATAATTATGGTAATTCCTACAACAATTATTATGGAAATTATAATAAGACGCCCTCTGATTTTGAATCTAGTATTAAAGAACTTATTAGTTCACAAAAGAGTTTCAATGCTTTGATTGAAGAAAAATTGTCTAAGATTGATGAGTTGGCTAGGAATGTGGATAGAATTTCTCTTGATGTTGATTCTTTGAAACTTAGATCTATTCCACCTAAGCATGATATCAGTGAGTCTCTCAAAGCCATGAGAATTTCCATTGATGAGTGCAAAGAAAGAACCGATAGGATGCGTGCTAAAAAAGATTGCTTTATAAAAGCGTGTTCTTCTAGTTTTGATGATAATAAGGATGAAGATCTAAAAGTGATTGATGTGTCTCCTATTAAATATTTGTTTTGCAATATGAATCTTGATAATGATGGGACTGGAGATGAGTCAACTTTAGTTAAAAGGCATCCCATTGATTCGGAGTTTTTAGATCTCGATGCAAAAATTGGTAAAAGTGGGATTGGAGAGGTCAAAACTTTAAATAGCAATGAACCCACTATTTTGGATTTCAAGGAATTTAATTATGATAATTGCTCTTTGATAGATTGTATTTCCTTGTTGCAATCTGTGCTAAATTCTCCGCATGTTTATAGTCAAAATAAAGCTTTTACCAAACATATCGTTGATGCTTTAATGCAATCTTATGAAGAAAAGCTGGAATTAGAAGTTTCTATCCCTAGAAAACTTCATGATGAGTTGGAACCTACTATTAAAATTAAAATTAAATATCATGAATGCTATGCTTTATGTGATTTGGGTGCTAGCGTTTCCATGATTCCAAAAACTTTGTGTGATGTGTTAGGTTTCCGTGAATTTGATGATTGTTCTCTAAATTTGCACCTCGCGGATTCCACTATAAAGAAACCTATGGGAAGGATCAATGATGTTCTTATTGTTGCAAATAGGAATTATGTGCCCATAGATTTCAGTGTTCTTGATATTGATTGGAATCCTACATGTCGCATTATTCTTGGTAGACCTTTCCTTAGAACGATTGGTGCAATTATTGATATGAAAGAAGGGAATATTAGATTCCAATTTCCGTTAAGGAAAGGCATGGAACAATTTCCTAGAAAGAAAATTAAATTACCTTATGAATATATTATGAGATCCACTTTTGGATTGCATACCAAAGATGATAATACCTAGATCTATTCTTGTTTTTATGCCTAGCTAGGGGCGTTAAACGATAGCGCTTGTTGGGAGGCAACCCAATTTTATTTTTGTTTCTTGATTTTGGTTATGTTTAGTAATAAATAATTCATATCTATTATGTTTATATGTGGTTTTATGCTTTTAATTAGTATTGGTGCCAAGTAGAACCTTTGGGAAGACTTGGGGGAAGTTTTTGTGATCTTGCTGTAAAAAACAGAAACTTTAGCGCTCACGAGATTTGCTGCCATTTTTTACTGGAAAGTGCGATTAGGTTGATTCTTTTTGAAGATGATTAATAGACAAATTCCTCATGTCCAACAATTTATTTCAGAATTTTTGGGGTTACAGAAGTATTCTAAACCTACATATTACTACAGACTGTTCTGTTTTTGACAGATTCTGTTTTTTCGTGTGTTGTTTGCTTATTTTGATGAATCTATGGCTAGTATCAGAGGGTATGAACCATAGAGAAGTTGGAATACAGTAGGTTTAACACCAATATAAAGAAAGAATGAGTTCATTACAGTACCTTAAGTGGTGGTTTGTTTTCTTATACTAACAGAGCTCATGAGATTTCTGTTGAGTTTTGTGTTGTGAAGTTTTCAAGTTTTGGGTAAAGATTTGATGGATTATGGAATAAGGAGTGGCAAGAGCCTAAGCTTGGGGATGCCCAAGGAACCCCAAGGTAAAATTCAAGGACAACGAAAGTCCTAAGCTTGGGGATGCCTTCCGGGCATCCCCTCTTTCGTCTTCGTCCATCGGTAACTTTACTTGAGGCTATAATTTTATTCACCATATGATATGTGTTTTGCTTGGAGCGTCTTGTAAGATTTGAGTCTTTGCTTTTTAGTTTACCACAATCATATT
Organism: Triticum aestivum; assembly: GCF_018294505.1. Classification (NCBI taxonomy): domain Eukaryota; kingdom Viridiplantae; phylum Streptophyta; class Magnoliopsida; order Poales; family Poaceae; genus Triticum; species Triticum aestivum. The sequence continues at coordinate 61,964,407 of NC_057809.1, read as the reverse complement.
TTCTGTACAAACCTTTTGGGAGAGACACACATGAATCGGAATTTATTAGAATACACTATGTGCTTCACTTATATCTTTTGAGCTAGATAATTTTGCTCTAGTGCTTCACTTATATCTTTTAGAGCACGGTGGTGGTTTTATTTTATAGAAATTATTGATCTCTCATGATTCACTTATGTTATTTTGAGAGTCCTTTAGAAAAGCATGGTAATTTTCCTTGGCTCTAAAATTGGTCCTAATATGATAAGCATCCAAGATTGGAATAATAAAAACTTTCATAAAAAGGTGCATTGAATACTATGAGAAGTTTGATACTTGATAATTGTTTTGAGATATAAAGATGGTGATATTAGAGTTGTGACAGTTGAGTAGTTGTGAATTTGAGAAATGATTGTGTTGAAGATTGCAAGTCTCGTGGCATGCACGTATGGTAACCGTTGTGTAACAAATTTGAAACATGAGGTGTTCTTTGATTGTCTTCCTTATGACTGGCGGTCGGGGACGAGCGATGGTCTTTTCCTACCAATCTATCCCCCTAGGAGCATGCGTGTAATGCTTGGTTTTTGATGACTTGTAGATTTTTGCAATAAGTATGTGAGTTCTTTATGACTAATTTTGAGTCCATGGATTATACGCACTCTCACCTTTCCATCATTGCTAGCCTCTTCGGTACCGTGCATTGCCCTTTCTCACCTTGAGAGTTGGTGCAAACTTCACCGGTGCATCCAAACCCCGTGATATGATACACTCTGTCACACATAAACCTCCTTATATCTCCCTCAAAACAGCCACCATACCTACCTATTATGGCATTTCCATAGCCATTCCGAGATATATTGCCATGCAACTTTCCACCGTTTCATTTATGATACGCTTCATCATTGTCATATTGCCTTGCATGATCATGTAGTTGACATCGTATTTGTGGCAAAGCCACCATGCATAATTTATCATACATGTCACTCTTGATTCGTTGCCCTTCCCGGTACACCGCCGGAGGCATTCATATAGAGTCATATTTTGTTCTAGTATCGAGTTGTAATCATTGAGTTGTAAATAAATAGAAGTGTGATGATCATCATTAATAGAGCATTGTCCCAAATAAAAAAGGGGGAAGGCCAAAAAAAGGGAAGGCCCAAAAAAAGAGAAATAAAAAGGGACAATGCTACTATCCTTTTTTCCACACTTGTGCTTCAAAGTAGCACCATGATCTTTATGATAGAGAGTCTCTTGTTTTGTCACTTTCATATACTAGTGGGGAATTTTTATTATAGGACTTGGCTTGTATATTCCAACAATGGGCTTCCTCAAATGCCCTAGGTCTTGTGAGCAAGCAAGTTGGATGCACACCCACTTAGTTTCTTTTGTTGAGCTTTCATACATTTATAGCTCTAGTGCATCCGTTGCATGGCAATCCCTACTCCTTGCATTGACACAAATTGATGGGCATCTCCCTAGACCGTTGATTAGCCGTGTCGATGTGAGACTTTCTCTTTTTTTGTCTTCTCCACATAACCCCCATCATTATACTGTATTCCACCCATAGTGCTATATCCATGGCTAAAGTTTGAGATTACTAAAGTATGAAACAATTGCTTGGCTTGTCATCGGGGTTGTGCATGATGAGAGCATTCTTGTGTGACGAAAATGGAGCATGACCAAACTATATGATTTTGTAGGGATGAACTTTCTTTAGCCATGTTATATTTTGAGAAGACATGATTGCTTAGTTAGTATGCTTGAATTACTATTATTTTTATGTCAATATTAAACTTTTGTCTTGAATCTCTCGGATCTGAATATTCATGCCAAAAAAAGAAAATTACATTGAGAATTATGCTAGGTAGCATTCCACATCAAAAATATTGTTTTTATCATTTACCTACTCGAGGACGAGCAGGAATTAAGCTTGGGGATGCTTGATACGTCTCCAACGTATCTATAATTTTTGATTATTACATGTTATTATATTGTCTATTTTAGATGTTTAATGGGATTTATTATACACTTTTATATTATTTTTGGGACTAACCTACTAACCCAAGGCCCAGTGCAAATTGTTGTTTTTTTTGCCTATTTCAGTGTTTCGCAGAAAAGGAATATCAAACGGAATCCAAACGGAATGAAACCTTCGGGAGAGTTATTTTTGGAACAAACGTGATCCAGAGGACTTGGAGTGGACATCAAGAAACAAACGAGGAGTCCACGAGGCAGGGGGTGCGCCCTCCCCCTCGTGGGCCCCTCGTGGCTCAACCGACCTACTTCTTCCTCCTATATATATTCATATACCCCAAAAACATCCGGGAGCACCACGAAACCCTATTTCCACCACCGCAACCTTCTGTACCCAAGAGATCCCATCTTGGGGCCTTTTCCGGAGCTCCGTCAGAGGGGGAATCGATCATGGAGGGCTTCTACATCAACACCATAGCCTCTCCGATGATGTGTGAGTAGTTTACCACAGACCTTCGGGTCCATAGTTATTAGCTAGATGGCTTCTTCTCTCTCTTTGGATCTCAATACAAAGTTCCCCTCAATCTTCTTGGAGATCTATTCGGTGTAATTCTTTTTGCGGTGTGTTTGTTGAGATTCGATGAATTGTGGGTTTATGATCAAGTTTATCTATGAACAATGTTTGATTCTTCTCTGAAATCTTTTATGTATGATTTGTTTTCTTTGAATGTCTCTTTGAATTATTAGTTTGGTTTGGCCTACTAGATTGATCTTTCTTGCAATGGGAGAAATGCTTAGCTTTGGGTTCAATCTTGCGGTGTCCTTTCCTAGTGACAGTAGGGGCAGCAAGGCACGTATTGTATTGTTGCCATCGAGGATAAAACGATGGGGTTTATATCATATTGCTTGAGTTTATCCTTCTATATCATGTCATCTTGCCTAATGCGTTACTCTGTTCTTATGAACTTAATACTTTAGATGCATGCTGGATAGGGGTCGATGTGTGGAGTAATAGTAGTAGATGCAGAATCGTTTCGGTCTACTTGTCGCGGACGTGATGCCTATATACATGATCATGCCTAGATATTCTCATAATTATGCACTTTTCTATCAATTGCTCGATAGTAATTTTTTCACCCACCGTAATACTTATGCCATCTTGAGAGAAGCCACTAGTGAAACCTATGGCCCCCGGGTCTATCTTTTATCATATAAGTTTTCAATCTATTTTATTTTGCAATCTTTATTTTCCTATCTATATCATAAAAATACCAAAAATATTTATCTTATTATCTCTATCAGATCTCACTCTCGTAAGTGACCGTGAAGGGATTGACAATCCTTTTATCGCGTTGGTTGCGAGGTTCTTATTTGTTTGTGTAGGTATGAGGGACTTGCGTGTAGTCTCCTACTGGATTGATACCTTGGTTCTCAAAAACTGAGGAAAATACTTACGCTACTTTGCTGCATCATCCTTTCCTCTTCAAGGGAAAACCAACGCAGTGCTCAAGAGGTAGCAGATCATAACACATAGTAGGTGACTATTGACTTGCACAATAGGATCAAGAACTCACATATATTCATGAAAACATAATAGGTTCAGATTTGAAATCGTGGCACTCGGGCCCTAGTGACAAGCATTAAGCATAGAAAAGTCATAGCAACATCAATCTCAGAACATAATGGATAATAGGGATCAAACCCTAACAAAACTAACTTGATTACATGATAAATCACATCCAGCCCATCACCGTCCAGCAAGCCTACAATGGAATTACTCACGCTCGGCGGTGAGCATCATGAAATTGGTGATGGAGGAAGGTTGATGATGACGATGGTGACGGATTCCCCTCCTCGGAGCCACGAACGGACTCCAAATCAGCCCTCCTGAGAGAGATTAGGGCTTGGCGGTGGCTTCATATCGTAAAACGCGATGAATCCTTCTCCTTGATTTTTTCTCCCCAAACATGAATATATAGAGTTGGAGTTGACGTCGGTGGAGCCTCAGGGGGGCCACGAGGTAGGGGCGCGCCCTAGGGGGTGCGCCCTGCACCCTCGTGGACAGGCTGTGGGCCCCCTGGTGTTGATTCTTTCGCCAGTATTTTTCATTTATTGCAAAACTTGTCTCTGTTGATTTTCAGGTCATTCTGAGAACTTTTATTTCTGCACAAAAATAACACCATGGCAATTCTGCTGAAAACAGCGTCAGTCCGGGTTAGTTCCATTCGAATCATGCAAGTTAGAGTCCAAAACAAGGTCAAAAGTGTTTGGAAAAGCAGGTACGATGGAGATGTATCAGAGACTTGCCGGTAACGAGATTGAACTAGGTATGAAGATACCGACGATCGAATCTCGGGCAAGTAACATACCGATGACAAAGGGAATGACGTATGTTGTCATTGCGGTTTGACCGATAAAGATCTTCGTAGAATATGTAGGAACCAATATGAGCATCCAGGTTCTGTTGTTGGTTATTGATTGGAGATGTGTCTCGGTCATGTCTACATAGTTCTTGAACCCGTAGGGTCCGCACGCTTAATGTTCGATGACGATTTGTATTATGAGTTATGTGTTTTGGTGACCGAAGATTGTTCGGAGTCCATGACGAGGAGTCTCGAAATGGTCGAGAGGTAAAGATTGATATATTGGACGATAGTATTCGGACATCGGAATGGTTCCGGAGTGTTTCAGGTATTTATCGAAGTATCGAGGGGTTACCGGAACCCCCAGGGGGGGAGTAATGGGCCATATGGGCCATAGGGGAGAGGCAAGGCAGCCCACAAGGGGGTGGCGCGCGCCCCCCATGGGGAGTCCGAATTGGACAAGGGGAGGGTGCGCGGCCCCCCTTTCCTTCTCCCTCTCCCTTTCCTTCGCCCTTTCCCCCTCCGATAGAAGGAAGGGGGCCCGAATAGGACTAGGAGTCCAAGTGGGATTCCTCCCCACTTGGCGCGCCCTAGGCCTGCCTCCTCCCCTCTCCCTCCTTCATATACGGGGGCGGGGGGCACCTCTAAGGACATCAATTGTTTCTTAGCCGTGTGCGGTGCCACCCCTCCATAGTTTACTCCTCCGATCATATTGTCGTAGTGCTTAGGCGAAGCCCTGCGCGGATCACATCACCATCACCGTCACCACGCCGTCGTGCTGACGAAGCTCTCCCTCGACACTTTGCTGGATCAAGAGTTCGAGGGACGTCATCGAGCTGAACGTGTGCAGAATTCAAAGGTGTCGTACGTTCGGTGCTTGATCGGTTGAATCGAGAAGACGTTCGACTACATCAACCGCATTAAGCTAATGCTTCCGCTTTCGGCCTACGAGGGTACATGGACACACTCTCCCCCTCTCGTTGTTATGCATCTCCTAGATAGATCTTGCGTGATCATAAGAATTTTTTTAAAATTGCATGCTACGTTTCCCAACATTTGGTCCATCACGGCAGCAGATCCAGCAGGCTCATGCGGCGGCGGATCTAGCAGCCCGGCGATGTGTGTGTGTGTGTGTGTGTGTGTGTGTGTGTGTGTGTGTGTGTGTGTGTGTGTGTGTGTGTGTGTGTGTGTGCGTGCGTGCGCACGCCAGCTTCTGAGTTGGGCAGGGTCGCACTGTGGAGTGCCGGCGCCGCGCCTCCGGGATGTGCATATTTTTTTTAATTTTTAAAATCATAACCGTGGCGGGTGAATATTGATGCCCGCCATTGCTAGTTTGTGACGTTAGTGCCATTATTGGATTATACTTGTGGCGGGCACTATGTGAAGCCAGCCACTGCTAGGTCGCGCACGCCACTGATGCCTTGTTAGCAGTGGCGGGCGACCCTGAGAGCCTTGCCCGTCATTGCTGGGATTTTTACACCTTCCATTGCTAGGCATTCCTGCAGTAGTGCATGTAGGGGTACGTAAAAGGTTAGACTTCTATCGATCATGATTTTTCTGGCAATGTGATGAAATCAAGACAAAATACAGGCTAACCAAGTGGGACATTATATGTAGACCAAAGGACCAGGGTGGGCTAGCGATTAAAAACTTAGAGGTAAAGAATAGATGCCTGCTCAGCAAATGGTTGTACAGTCTTTCTATTGAGACCGAAGGAATATGGGTACAATTTTTTGCGTAATAAGTACCGGCAGTCGAAAACCCTGGCCCAGGTTACCGTAAGACCCAATGACTCGCCTTTCTAGAAGGGGTTAATGAGGACAAAATCAACCTTCTTCCATAGGACTATATTTATCATTGGGAACGGTAACTCGACTAGATTTTGGGAAGATACATGGTTAAGGGTGATGCCACTAGCCATAAAATATTCTTCTCTCTATAATATTGTACAACATAAGGACGCTTATATTGCTACAATATTACAATTTGTCCCTCTACATATCCAGTTCAGGAGGTCCCTAGTAGGAGACCGATGGGATAGTTGGTTGCATCTCGTGTGGAGGTTGATGGACGTTCACCTTTCTGATGAGGCAGATATGATTCACTATAAATTATCCGCGAATGGGATATTCTCCATGAAGTCTTTGTATTTAGACTTAATAGTCTCTTGTCCTATTCCAGAATCAATCTTTATTTGGAATATTAAAGTACTATTAAGAATAAAAGTCTTCATGTGGTTTGTGCACAAGGAAATGATTCTGACTAAGGATAACCTGGCAAAACGAAGATGAGAGGGTGGTAAACAATGTTGCTTTTGTGATCAAGATGAAGCTATACAACACCTCTTTCTCAAATGTCCTCTCGCCAAACTCTTATGGTGTACGATTCATGTAGCCTTTAATGTTAGCCCTCCTAATAGTATTAACACGTTATTTCGGACGTGGCTTAATGGAGTGGAGGCAAGTACTGCGGGACATATTCAAATAGGAGTATGTGCATTACTTTGGGCTATATGAAACTGTAGGAATGACATGATTTTTAACTGACAAACTCTTATAAAATTTTGCAGGTTATATACAAAGCCACTTCTTGCATCCAGATGTGGTCGTTACTCAGTCATGCGGAAGCCAAGGAGCTTATGGCTATTGAGTGGAATCGTTGAAAGACGGTAGCACGGGATACTTACAAATGGTTTGGATGGCGGTCGAATAATAAGCTAGGTGTTTAGTCATCTTGATCTGTTTTTGCCGGTTGTGGCAACCCTTATTTCTAGTTTACTTTGGGTCTTCTTGTGAGCTTGTATCGGATCACAAACCTATTTGGACATTTCCTTAATAATATGGTTGCATGCATCATTCTGATACAGAGGCCAGGAGTAACCCTCCTTTTCAAAATACATAAATACACTCCATAGGTAGTTGATTGACAAAGCCTAAACAAGCATGATAATACTACAACATTTCACCACTATAAATCAGTTAAGCAGATGTATCCAACGTTGGCATCCATCAACAATTTCTTTTTACACCCATCAATAATTGGTTGAGAAAATTCCTTATTTGACACTATCTTAAAATCTGCTTCCTTATTTGACACTGGAAAAGTTTTTCTTTTCTATTTGACACAAGTTCTAAATTTTATTTTCTATATGACATTTTCGTCCATTTTGAGCCTAAATGATACCTGAAAAGACTCTTTTGCCCCTCATGTGGTATGTGTGGGGGGGGGCAATAGCGCGCCCACGCAGCATCAGTGCGAGGGCAGGAGCACACACGCAGCAACACATACACATGCACCAACACACAACGCACACGCACACACACACGCAACAACACGCGCGCGCGCATGCACACACACACGCAGCAACACACATGCACACGCACACACACGCAGCAACACACACTTCACGCAGCACACACACATACACACACACGCAGCAGCAGCAACACACACACAGGCAGCACATAGGCACACAACCGCGCACACACACGCGCGCGCGCACGTACACATGCAGTAGCAAACACACGCAGCAGCACACATGCAGCAGCAACACACACGCAGGCAGCACATAGGCACGCAACAGCGCACACACACACGCACGCACGTACACACGCAGCAGCAAACACACACGCAGCAGCACACATGCACACACACATGCAGCAGCAGCACACATGTGCGCGTGCACCCACACACGCAACAGCACGCGCGCGCGCACACACACACATACCACATGAAGGGCAAAATCGTCTTTTCAGGTGTCATTTAGGCTTAAAATGGACGGAAATGTCGTATAGGGAATAAAATTTAGGATTAGTGTCAAATAGGAAAGAAAAATGTTTTCAGTGTCAAATAAGGAACCAGATTTTAAGACAATGTCAAATAAGGAATTTTCTCTAATTGGTTGGGCTAAATGGCCGGTTCAATGTTCAAAGTACATAACTTTTGACACTTTGTGTATCACTATGCCCACGACATGACATATTTGATGTGCCGAATACATGCACTCAAGCAGAAAAATTCTATCTAGCGGATTTCCTTTTAGGGAAGAACTAGCTCAGCTAGAGTTCGAACATCCCCGTTCGAATTTGGTCATTAATTTGCTCTCTCTTCCAGGCCTATAGTGCCTGTCTTCACTTGTTGATTTGACTGTTGGATGGATTAAGAGAAGTACTACTCCCTTTGTCCGCTGAAGAGTGTATATTTGGATTTAAAAATTTGTTCATAAAAAAGTGTACTTCTATATTTTTAATGTAATTTAAAGTATTTTATCTCATCACACGATAACTAAGATCAATAGCATTATATACATAGTTTTCTTAATTTTTAAATGCACTTAGTTCATTGGGGTTGGTTAATTAAAGAGGTGAGAGATAGTGGCTTGCATCTTTTCAAAATATTTTTTACTCCACTTCATATTCTAAATTTTCTAAATGTACACTTTTCATCGAACGGAGGAAGTATATAGTAGGTAAAGTTTCAGAATTCTCGATGGTCGTCGACAGACTATTGCGGTTGACTTTGACCAGACTTATGAAGACGCGGCATGTGAAGTAAACGGGTGATGATTTTCTATGGCATTACACGATCGTCTTTATCGTGACGGAAATAGCAGCGAAGGTGCATTGCTAGCTAGTGGGACTCGGATCTCAACATCACTCAAAAGTTGCTTCACTGGCGTCCTTATAGAGCATTTACTCTACCTGTCTACCCGATTAAATAAAAACACCTAGTTGATGTTTACGCTATGTAAGTATCGAGCTACGTGTATTTGGGCAAAGTCAACAGCGTCGCCTCGTCGGTTTTCCCGTAGGATAAACAATGTGCATGCACTAGTACGTACTCCTCCTACTTTTGAAGAGTATAAACCCAGTCCGAAGCGAACCCAAACGGCGCGTCCTCATTCACTAGTACAGTAGTGTACTACACTACTACGACTGGCAGCAGCAGCAGCAGCAAGCAGCAGCAAGAGGCGATGGGCATGAGCTGCTGCGAGGAGAGGGAGAGGCCCAGGAAGAGCTGTGCGCCGGTCCACGCCAACGCCGGCTTCGCCGCCGGCGTCCTCTTTGCGCTCCTCGTCTACTTCCTCGTCCGGCAGCAGACTTCGATCAGTGGTAAATGATTCGTTCGTTCCATTCATCTTCTTACCCGCTGTTTGCATACTCCATCATCTTATTCCGGGGCTAGCTTTTCAATGTCACGCTAACGTACGTTAGCCTAGCCTTATCCTTCGACGACCAATGTGGCTTATTTAGCTGACTGACGGCAGCGGTTCTTTCCTGTTGTTTAATATGCAGCTGCCACCACGGCGGCACTAGCACAATGGAGCACGGTTAAACAACTGATTAGAGCTCCTGGTGAAACGCAACTGATTAAAGCTCCTGGTGAAATACGTGAGCACATCTACCCATATGCTTTATTTCCAATCTGTGTAGTCTATAATCTGAAGATTAATTCTTGCTTGTTGCTTAATCTACAGTTGTTACGTCTGATGTGCACCGGGTCGCCGACAAACAACCGATTCAAGATACGGGTGAGCAGATCATCAAACTCTCCCAGTCATTTCTACCAAATTTGCATGCATGCTCTGTTAGTTTGGGTACCCAAGGAAATCATGAACTAGAAAAAGGAAAAGTTATATGGAAAATCATTTATTCAGAAGACAACTTTCTTCCCACGCAAAAAAGGTTGTCGGGTCGCCTCTATTTCCGGCAGTGACTAGGTAGTTCACTTAAGCTTAAATACATGTATGACAGATCTGACAGGCAACTCATGATTTAGACTGGTCATAGTGGGAGTAACATAACTAGTAACATAACGCACTTCAATAATTTACTTATGTGGCAAGTAGTTAATGAGGAAAGAGGTGCCTAGAGTAAAATAATACTCCCTCCGTCTAGGTGAGTAAGTCATCTTAGGTTGTGCACCGTGACCAAGAAGGAGGGGGAAAACAAGAGAACTTAATGTTTATTTGCTAATTAATAGCATTGCATGCAATGAACTAACCACTGTATGTCGTGTTTGATAATCTCAAGTCATTAAAAACATACACACCCTTCATCTCTTAGACTAGCCACAGTGGGAGTAACTTCAGTAATAACATCGAGTCCAACTCAGCAAATTTGCTTATGTGGCAATGAGTTAATGAAGAGAGAGGTAGTTGTAGTAACTTAACTAGTTACTGTAACATCACATGTTCCAATGCAATATGAGTTTATAACCTAATAAATGAATTTTTGCATGTTATCACACTTAAGTTACTACCCACTATCAAGGTAGTAACATAGTCTAAAAATATGTGTATGTTACTAGTGTATGTTACTATCCATTGTGGCTAGTCTTATTGGTTGATATGTTAAGAAACAAGAAATGAGGTAGAAGTTAATGCACCACGCCTAAGTGTTTTGGGACTATTTGGTTTTCGTAAGATGACTTACACACATAGACGGAGGGAGTATGTTACTGTAACATAACGCTTCCCAAGAATAAATGAGTCTACGAATTAATAAATGCAATCATCTATGTTACTAGCTACTTCTTTGTTACTTTGCATTATGAACATAGTAACATAGGCTAGTGTCATATGCATGACACTAGTCTAAGTCACTCCTCACTATGACTAGCCTTAACCTGTAAATCAGAGAAGTCAATGTCGGTTTACATTTAAAAGTGAACTAGAGCGGTCTGGTTAATATTTTAGATCAATGTTCTTACAATTCACAACATTGTTAAAGTTTTCTAGTAATTAGAATAGTGTCTTTAAAATTAACACCAACCAGCATATGGGTTCCCACATATGTTCAATTAATAGACTTTATTAATATGAAAAGTTCATATTACCATTTTTAAACAAACGCATCAGCAGGTCGACAAAAAGAATAATGCTTAACTAGTACTCCCTCTTTAAAGAAATTTAAAAGCATTTAGATCACTAAACTAGTAATCTAAACGCTCTTATTTTTCTCTACAGAGGGCTAATTAGAGGCTCCATGTTAATCCTCACGAGACATGCACTCTAGAAGAGAAAATAAATAATAGAGTTCTTTCAAATGACAAACTCCGACCGTTAATGATGTGGACCCAATCATTGTTGATAACTATTACCAGTTGATCTGGTTTGCTTCTAATCACTCATCTCTTTCACCATTTAATATAATCTAGAAAAAAACCAAGCTAAATTTGCACTAGTATTCTCTCTTAATTAGTTTGAACTTGCATATCAAAGATGAATCAAGATGTGTTATCTAGGCTTCATGCATTGGTTGATGATGCAGCTAATGATAAATGCTCCTGCATATACTCGTTTGCCGCATCACTATTTGCTAATATGTTTTGTACTGTGAGAAAAACTTAAAAAAAAACTAAGATGTGCTCCTTTTGAATCTCCGCTACCCATCGCTATCATTGCGAAAAGTAAGCTGGCCCCTTGGATTTGCTTCCATTTACCCAATCATGTCATTATTAAAGTTCATCTCATAAAGTGATCCACTAAATTTGCATCTAAATATTATATCCAATATGTTTTTCAATATAATTCACAAATATTTGGTTGCATGGAATATGAATATTTGAATTACTAATATGAAAACTGAAACTGAAACTGAAACTGAATATAACTAATTGTATTAATATTGTATAGCTGGTTGATAATATTGAATATAAGGAAGACAACTGTAAATCAATTTATCATGCATGGTTGCATGTTGAGGTCTTTTTGTACATGTGTGGTTACATGTTAACATGACATGCTAGAGAAATAAATTACTGAGGATCACCCATATAGCTATATAGGATACATGCATAAAGTAGCACAGCCTAAATTTACATCTAAACTACTCCCATATGCATTATATAAAATAACAAAATAGCCCCTAGATCTTGATCTCAACTGCTGTCCTCTACCATTACAAAAATATATATGGGAAATGTTAACTGGTGAACGTTCGCTCAGGTAAGGTCGATCGTAGCGAACGCTAGCACGGGCCGTCTAGTGGGAATCAAACAGATGACATTTTCCGGAGAAAAAAAGTGTTCACTGGCAATTCTTCCATACACATGGCAAGTTTACATTCTGTACATGGCGAGTCCCTAACAAACGTATGGCATTTTTAGTTGTTTTGACATAGCAACTCCGGCGTTCGCTGGGAATTTTGCTCCCGGCCAACGTTCACCAGATATTCGTGTCCATAAAATAACGGAATCCTATGCATTCTTCTAAATAACCTCTGTTAATATAGTATAAAAGATTATTATATGCATGCAGGATGCATGCCACCGGACCACATATAACCGATGAGGCGGACAGCTATAAGCATATCAATTGCATTGTTTTTTCATAGTAAAAAAATTATCAATTTGCAGGTTTAACATTTATCAAAGATATTTCCTTACTGGGTGACTTACCGTGACAACAATAATCAACTTGCTACTCCATGAAGGCACACGGGTTGATGGTTACAGTACTAGTTAGGCAGGCCGAGTGCAATTAGAAAAGATGAACACGTTGTCCAACCTTTGAAGCAACATGTTAACCTGCTAACTTAGTCTGGCTATAAATATTGTCATGTCATTTATAGTTCATTTTATAGCAAATATGTACAATAGTTGATTAGAAGAGTGTACTATTTTTTTATTATATAGCCTACCTTTCACTCTCACAAAGTGCCTATGACTAGGAGCACGTGCTAGAGTTGGCTCTTCACCAAGAGTCCGCTTACTTTTTCTCTCCTCTTTTCTTTCCTTCAACTAAGCAAAAATATATTAGTTTATTTTTTATAGCCAGCTGACTCAGCTCTATTGTACTTGCTTTTATGCTAACGAACGAAGCTAGTTTCACAATGGTAATTGTTTTTTCTTTCCTTGGCGCGTGACAGATAATGGCAAGGTGGTGTGTACCACGGAGGACCACTCCCGCGGTTTGTCTGGCACCTGTGAAGTCGAAGGCGACGTCCGCACCAATGGCACAGCCCTATCGGTGAGCCTCGTTCCAGTGAGCTGGTCGGAGCGCCACGAGTGGATGATCTCACCGTACACGCGCATTGGCCAGAGCCTCAGGGCGGTCACTGTGATGCAGCTGCAGGATCGGGCTGCCGCCCCGTCGTGCACGCTGACCCACACGATGCCTGCCATCATGTTCGGGATCGGGGGGTACGTGGGCAACTACTGGCATGAGTACGCTGACATTCTGGTGCCGCTGTTCGTCGCAGCGCGGCGGTACCACGGCGAGGTGACGTTCCTGGTCAGCAACATCCAACACATGCCGCGGTGGCTGGTCAAGTACAGGGCCTTGTTGCAGGGGTTGTCCAAGTACGGCGTCGTGGACATGGACCGCGATGCGTATGTGCGGTGTTTCCCGCGCGTCTCGGTTGGACTCCGCCTCGATAAGGACCTCAGCATCGTTCCCGAACTGGTGCCGGGGGGGCGCCTCACCATGGCCGACTTCACGCGCTTCGTGCGCGAGACCTACGCGCTCCCACGCGGAGCAGTGACCATGGAGCCGTACAAGAAGCCGCGGCTACTGCTGATCCAGCGGGTGACCTCCCGCCAGTTCCTCAACGAGCCGGAGATTGCACGAGCGGCCGAGGCGGCGGGGTTTGAGGTGGCAGTGACGGATCTGCGGCACAACGGCTCCGAGGTTGAGCAGGCGCGGGTGGTGAACTCGTTTGATGTGGTGCTGGGCGTGCACGGCGCCGGGCTGACGAACGCGGTGCACCTGCCGCCGGGCGGCGTCCTGATCCAGGTGGTGCCGTATGGCAAGATAGAGCCCATGGCGAGGTTGGATTTCAGCGAGCCGGCAACAGACATGGGGCTCAAGTACCTTGACTACAGCGTGAGCGCGGAGGAGAGCTCGCTGCTGGAGAAGCTAGGGCCGGAGCACCCGGCAATCAAGGACCCCGACTCCATCCATCGAAGCGGCTGGACCACAGTGTATGAGTCCTACCTAATGCAGAGCGTACGCATCAACACCACTCGCTTCGCGCCAACGTTGGAGCAAGCGTTCAACCACCTACGCAAGCACTAGGGGCAGATAATGTTCGTCAACACATTGTTTCCTTAGTTAGTTTTTCTCATTTTGGGTTAATTCTTTGCTAGGTGGCATGGCGTCTTTTCTTTTGTCATTATTTTCTCCCTTTTCACTAAACTAGCATGGTGGCCCTCGCAAACTTGTTTTGTATTGACTGTTAGTTTGCCCTGACCTTGTACACGTTGCCTAATTATTACAAAGAATAATGCTCTCTTCGGTTTATATTACTTGTCGTTCAAACGAATGTATTTAGCATTGAAATACGTCTAGATACATCCGTTTGGGGAGGCTTTACTACGGTCCATCTCCAGGATGATCTCCCCGATGATATCAAGTGAAACCTCACCACCAATGGAATTTATTCCCCGGCATCGGCCTATAGGTCCCAATTTGTGGGCGTTGCCGCTTCAAACATGAACAAGGTTGTGTGGAAGAATTGAACACCGTCCAAGTGCATGTTCTTTGCCTGGCTCACTACCAAGGATAGAATCTAGACAGCAGACCGGTTGCACAGAAGAGGGTGGCCAAACTACAACTTGTGCCAGCTGTGCAAGAGGGAGCCGAAGACCGCAACTCATCTTCTGGATGCCATTGGACGGTGTAAGATGGCGCGAGGCAATTTGATTGCAATGACTTGATGAATTGGAGGTTGTGGAGCAGTGGCGGGATCGAGCTATGCCGGCGAGGAATAGTCTGACATGATTTCCCTCTTAATTGGCATGTGGGTGATTTGCTGTCATACAAGGATAGTAGAGCAAGAGGTAACATACAATGGCGTTGTCTTCTACAGATTTTCCACCGGTGGCCACATCGAAGGATGGTGCGGGACTGCCCGAGCAAGAGGTAACAAACAGTTGTGTTTTGAAGAACCTTACTCGTGGTCTTTGTGTTGTCAAGATATCGTAGGTGCTGATGGTCGTTGCTGCATTTTTGTCGATCGTTGTTTTGATCGCTACAGGGGTCATTTCTTTTCCTTTTTTTCTGCCACGGCATAGCTTTGGTCTTGTATAACTTTGCTCTTGTTGGTGGATCTTTTGGACATGCATGTGTGTGTGTGTGTGTGCCAGGGGGAAGTGTTGGTTACGTGCATCCTAACTATGCAGAGGCTGAATTTATTTCTCACCATGTTTGTATCCCTTAATGCTTCATTATGAGATAAAAATGTCCTTAAACGAAAAAAAGTGCCTATGTACGTGAGAAAAGATTGAAGACTGGTGATTCCGCTGCCTCCTTCTCCGTGAGAAGCGTAAACAAGGGGCATTGGCGTCGTCTGTTCCACTGCCACTGTCCTTTTGAGGCATCATTGTTTGGTGTTGTCGACCATAAAATAAGGGAGAAGAGTCGACCAACCTAGGGCACGAAGGAAAATACGCCGGCATGGACGGTTGTGTGCGAAGGCTGGGCACAGGGGCAAATACGTTGGCATCTACTTCCAGTTTAGTGATTTAAACGCTCTTATATTTTTACAAAGGAGTATATGAGAATATAGAGGCCGTGATGCATGAGGCAGACATGTTGCCTAATCTGTCGATGGTCATGAAAGGATTAGCTGGAGTAACAAAACATGTGCTAGTGGTGATCGATGGGATGGATAACATGGATTGATTATTTTGGCGGCGGTCGACGCAGTGTTGTGAGTCGCACGGCCGACACTATATTGGGGAAAGAGAAAAATTGGTTAAGGCCCTCAGAGGAAAGATGTTTTACAGCATTGTTCACGGTTGATTTTTTTTGGCGCAGAAGGGGGGGGGGGGGGGGGGGGGTGACATTTCATTACATAACAGTTCATAATTTAGTGCATGCTATTGATGGGTAATTTTTCCGGCTTTAAAATTGATCTAACAGTTTTGATATTTTAATGGACAAAATAAAAGGTTAAATGTTCTTGGCATTTGTGAGCAGTTGTAGTTTATTACCTTTTATTTATGGTTAGCCCTTCAAACACTTTTAATACTTACGAATTTGAAAAAAATTTGAGATATTTGGAAAAATGTTCATGAATTTAAACATATCTGCTATTTCAGAATATGTTAGTGTGAATTAAGAAACTGAAAATAAAAATTTATTCACAATTTTGAGAAAATTTTCATGATTTTTAAAATCTTCATAAAACAGGTAAAAAAATCTTGAAGAATTTTAAAAATGGCCACAAATTCAAGAAAGTTCAACGATTTTGTAATGTATTTAAAAAATCATGAATTAAAAAGAGTTCGAGAATGCAAAAAAAAAATGATGAATTTGAAAATCTATTCGTCAATTTAAAAAATGTTCACAAATATATAATTGTAGAAGGAAAAGAAACTGATAAACAGAAAAGAAATAAGAAACTTAGAAATAAATAATAAAGAGAACCTAAAAACCTTGATAAAATAAAAAAAGAAAAGAAAAGAAAAGAAAGAAACAACCTTATGAAGAAAATCTGAAAGTCAGGTGGAATATTCCAGAAGCTTCTGAAGACCGAGCGAACGGTTCTAAAATATTCGCAAAACTAGGGTGAATTAGCTGCCTCTGATAAAGGCCCGGCCTACCAGTAGCACTAGTGGGCTATTTCTTGCGAACCGATCGTATCATCGGCGGTATTATTGGTCGGGCAGGGCTATACCTCGCCTACAGCAAAGATGGATCGCGGATCACGTTAGCAACTCCCCAAAATAGGCCAGGCCCAGCGCCGGACGGAGTGTGAATGAGTCACCACGTACCCCGCATACCATAGGTATGTTATACATTTTTTTCTGTATATTTTGTGAAATGATCCATGAAAATAGATTTGGAACATATTAGAAGTATGTTCCTATAATTTATAAAAGTGTTTTGAAAAATATCCATCAGATGTTTGGAAATGGTCCATCGTGTGATTAAAAAATGTTTAGAATGTTTTACAAAAATGTGCATGTATTAAAAAAACATGTATATCATATAGAATGTATCATCTATTACGAAAATGCTCACCATGTTTTTATAAAAATTTCATCATTCTTCATGTGTCAATGAAAAGTCCATCTTGTGTTTAAAATGTTCGATGTGTATTTAAAAAAATGTAAAACATATTTAAGGAAATATTCACCATGTATTTAGAAACCAATGTTCAACATGTGTTTCAAAAATTATCATTGTGTGTTATTCTCCATTAATTTAAAAAATGTTCAACATGTATTCAAAAACATGTTTCGCAGGTATCTAAAACTATTTAACGTCTGTTTGAAAAAAGTTCAACATGTATTCAGAAAAAATTAATGTGTGTTTTAAAAACATAAAACACGTATTTGAATTTTTTTTATAATGTATTTTTAAAATGAGATAAAAGTTAAAAATAAAATAAACAAGAAAATGATTTTTTTAATAAAACCTAAGGAAAGCAAAAAACCAATAGAGAAAACACAAACGTATATATAAATTAAAAACATGGGCCAAAAGTTCCCAAAACCGCCAGGCCTAGATACAATGCAACCTCACAGTAAGCGAGGTTTAGCATATGTTATAAAGGTGCGCTACTCCTATAATAATTTGGGCCATTTTGTGTTAAATTTGGCCAATGGTGGCCTTAAGTGTCCCCAAGTATTCATGTAACAAGGTGCCCTTCCATCTTCAACATAGGCACAACCCTTGCATATCGACAAACATGGTGTGTATGAAGAGCAACTAGTTAACATATGCACCGCAAGGGGTACTTTTGGTGCGTGGGAGCACTCCGGCATTGTCATGTGTTGTGAATTGGACGATTCCCTCGACGGACCATTTTTTAAGTTTTATTTGTTCTTTTATCCTTAGTTCCATGTTTTCCTGGGTTTTTTCATGTTTTCCTAGGTTTTTGGTCTGTCCGGGGCTTAGGTGTGATCTGTGCTAAGCACATGTATGCTTTGTTGTGAAGCATAGGAGTGCTCCATGCAGAAGCATATGCGGCAGGCTCTGTAGAGAGCACATCTTACTTCACACAGAAGCATATGTGTATGTCATCCATATCTGTTCCGGCCCCTTTTAGCGCGATACCTACTTCTTAGATGCACCGCTCACTGCCACCATCTCCGCCATGGACACTTTCCAGAGCCGCACTTTTCCTTCAAGGTAATAACTCATCTCCCATGTCCTTCCCATCATCGTACTCTTGTACTTCATCTGTTCTTAAAAGAGTGTACTTCTAATTTTGTTGTAAAGTCAATTTTTTTGTTTGGCCGTATTTATATAATAATGTATGAACATTTATGCCGTCAAATTAGTAGCATTAGATTCATAATAAAATATATTTTTATCATATACCTATTTAGCTTCACAAATATTAATATATTTTTGCATAAACTCGGTTGGTTTGACCTTTATAATGTTGGAAGTACATTTTTTTAAGGATGAAGGAGTAGGTGTGAGTGATAGGTATCAATCGCGTCCACGCTACACCGCCGGCTGCTATGCGCTCGGTCAGACCACGAATCATGCACTGCAACTTCACGTGTGGCCATTACTATCTTCACGTTGACATGGACTTGTACTTAAGATAGTCTAATCAGTTGCAAACTTGCAATATGATGTTGCATGTACTCTGCCCGATTAAATACAAACACAGGGACGTAATTACTGTTTACGCCAGGTGCATTTGGGCAAATTCAACTGTCGTCGGTGATCCCGCTGGGATAAACAATACGTACTACGTATGCTTCACCAGTGGAAGACCCTCGATAACTTGCGAAACTCACTCATACTGCGACGTGCACACACCCCCACCATACCACGTACGCCGCCAGGTGCAGAATCTACCCAAAAACTAATCACCAGCAATTCAACCTGTTCACAACAGTACTAATGCTAACCAGACTCAACTAGCACACACGTCCTCACTCACTCACCACAGCAAGAGAAAGCAAGTGGCGATGTTAGACTATGTATAGCTTCTGTACCTATGTACGTATATTGTACATATTGTAACACAACCATTATATATAATGAGATAAGCCATCCCTAGAGGGTTGTGCTGGTTCCCCAAAACTTATTGTCTTAGATGGTATCACGCTAGGTTACGATCGCTTCCGCTTCTAAACCCTAATACCCGCACCGCCGCCGCAGCCGCCGCCGCCTTCACCGCCGCCGCCGCGCCACCGATCGCGCCGCCGCCATGTCGAGCGCCGCCATCACCGGTTCCACTGCTGCGGGCTTCCTCCCGGCTTCTCTTGCGGCTCTGCTCAACCTCTCGCTCGATGCCGTCTCTGTTCCGGCTCCGATCGGGACAAGGAGCATCGGCTCCGTTTTCTCCACGCCGCCGGCGCCATCGCTTGGGCGTGACCTCGTGGTCCACACCGCGGCGCCGCCGTCCGCTGCGGACTCCGCAGGCGTCGTCCCGCCGCTCCTGCCGCAAGCGGATCACACTGCCCCGCTGGCGGGGTTGGCGGCGTCCGCCCCGGCCGCGGGCCTTGCGGCGTCCGCACCGGCCGCGAGCTTTGCGGCGCCCGCCCTGGCTGCGGTCCCGCCTCCTCCCGCATCGGCTTCGGTGCCTCCGGCTGCCTCCATGGTGTTTGCACCCCAGGCAGCCTCCTCGATGGGATCGTCTTCGCCGCCGCCGTTTCACTTCGGTCATCTCATCACCATCAAGCTCTCCGCCGACAACTACATCTTCTAGCGTGCGCAGGTTCTCCCGCTCTTGGGGAGTCACTACCTGCTAGGCTACGTCGACGGATCGCTTCCCTGCCCACCCGCGCTGGTAGACAGCGTGCACGGTCCGGTCTACAATCCGGCCCATCGCGTCTGGACGGGGCAGGACCAGGCGAACCTCTCCTCCATCCAGGGGTCGCTCTCGCCGGCAGTTGCCGGCCTTGTTGTCTTCGCGAAGACGTCTCATGAGGCCTGGACCATCCTTGAGCGCACCTTTGCAGCGCAGTCCCAGGCTCGTGTCTCTGCACTCCGTCGTCAGCTTGGAGAGTGTCAGAAGCTTGACTCCACTGCCACTGAGTTCTACAACAAGGTCAAGGGCCTCGCCGACACATTGGCCTCCATTGGACAGCCCCTCACCGACTCCGAGTTCAACTCGTTTATTGTCAATGGTCTTGATGAGGAGTATGATGCCTTAGTCGAGATCATCAACGAGCGGGGCAACTCGACACCCATGTTGGCACACGAGGTTTTCTCTCGGCTCCTTCTCACTGAGCAACGGGTCGAGACTCGCCGCACCAGGGGCACTGGCTCCCTCTCGGCCAACGCCGCCACCAAGGGTGGCCGCTCTTCTTCATCACCCCGGTCTCCCTTGGGGCTGCCATCATCGCCCGCCTCGGCCCCCCCACCTACTGCGACCTTACCGGGGGCTGGCGGTCCACGTGTGTGTCAGCTTTGTGGCCGCGATGGGCACTGGGCCTCCAAGTGTCATAAGCGCTTCCAGCGAAGCTTCCTTGGTCTTGGCAATGACGGCAAAGATACACGCAACAATGCCCGTCAGGTCGCCATGGCTGATCGTCCCGCACCGCAGAAGCAACAGGGACACACTCAGTCCTACTCCATCGATCCACACTGGTACATGGACTCTGGGGCGACAGAGCATCTAACCAGCGAGATGGGGAAGCTTCACACTCGTGAACCCTATCATGGCTCCGACAAGATCCACACCGCCAATGGAGCAGGTATGCACATCTCTCATATTGGTCAAGCATCTCTTCTCACTAGACATGCCAATAGGAGTCTTCAGCTTCGCAATGTTCTTCGAGTTCCATCTGTGACCCGTAATCTTCTTTCAGTTCCTAAACTCACACGTGATAATAATGTGCTTTGTGAATTTCACCCTTTTGATCTTTTTATTAAGGATCGGGGCACGAGGGATATTCTTCTTAGTGGGCGGTTGTGCCAGGGCCTCTACCGTCTGGAGCATCCTGGTGTCGCTCGTGTTTTCAGTGGAGTTCGGGTCTCTCCGTCACAGTGGCATGCTCGTCTTGGTCACCCGGCCACACCTATTGTCTGTCATATTTTGCGTCGTCATGAGCTTCCTAGTTTGTCTAGTAATAAAGATGTAGCAGTGTGTGATGCTTGTCAGCAGGGGAAGAGTCATCAACTTCCTTTTTCGGAGTCCAGTCGTGAGGTGAAACATCCTTTAGAACTTGTGTTTTCAGATGTATGGGGTCCTGCTCAGACTTCTGTCAGTGGTCATAATTACTATATCAGTTTCGTTGATGCTTATAGTCGCTTTACCTGACTTTACCTTATTAAACGCAAATCTGATGTGTTTGATATTTTTGTTCAGTTTCAAAAACATGTTGAACGTCTTCTCAAGCACAAAATTGTTCATGTCCAGTCAGACTGGGGGGGCGAGTATCGCAACCTCAACTCTTTCTTTCAGTCGCTTGGGATAGCTCATCGTTTAGCATGTCCACATACACATCAGCAGAATGGTTCAGTCGAACTTAAGCATCGTCATATTGTTGAAGCTGGTCTTACTCTTTTGGCCCATGCATCTGTTCCGTTTCGGTTTTGGAGTGATGCTTTCACCACTGCATGCTTTCTCATCAACCGTACTCCTACTCGTGTTTTAAACATGAAGACTCCCATTGAGGTTCTCCTTAATGAACAACCTGATTATACCTTTCTCAAGGTATTTGGGTGTGCTTGCTGGCCGCATCTTCGTCCATATAACAAGCGCAAGCTTGAGTTTCGTTCTAAGAAGTGTGTTTTTCTTGGCTATAGCTCTCTTCATAAAGGTTACAAATGTCTTCATGTTCCCACTAATCGTGTCTATATATCGCGGGACGTCGTGTTTGATGAGCATGTTTTTCCCTTTGCCAACCTTTCTGTGTCCACTGTCGAACCACCATCCCTGCATTCATCCTCTGTTGCTTCTGACCAATTTGATGATGTTGCATACTCTCCTTTGTTGTTACCTAACCATGGTGCAGGAACCGGACGTGGAGCTCGTTTGAAGCTGTTGGAGGATTCACCATCATCATCGTCGTCTTCTGGTGGGCACGTCGATCGCCCTATGTTGCATGGCATCGATTCGCGTGCCCATGCATGGTCACCCGACGAGCCCGTCGCGCCGAGCATCTCCACTGCTCGGTCCGTTTCGCCAGCGGCCGCCGAGTCGCCCGCGGCTCGGCCAGTCACGCCGTCTTCGCCTGCGGCTCGGCCCGTCACGCCGTCTTCGCCCGCGGCTCGGGTCCTCACGTCGCCTTCATCAGCGGATCGGCCCGCGACACCGGCCGCGCCACGGCCCACTATGCCGAGCTCGCCATCGGCCCGGTCTGTGATGCCGGAGTCGCCAGCTGCTTCGTCTGCTCTGCCGGTTTCGCCGGTGGGTCGGCCTTCTTCGCCAACCGAATCCGAGGCTACCGTGAGTGGCTCCTCGTCACCGGCTGACTCGTCAACGTCGCCGTCCTCCAGCCCGTTGCAGGCTGCTCCGTCGACCTCAGTGGTTCCTGTGTCCCGACCACATACACGCAGTCGTAGTGGCATTTTCAAACCTAAGGAACGTAAGGATGGTACGGTTGCTTGGTTGGCTGCTTGTTTGGCTGCTGCTGTTGCGGATCCATCTTCTGAACCTCGCTCATATCAGGCTGCCCTGCGCATTCCACATTGGCGAGAGGCTATGGAGCAGGAGTTTCATGCTCTTCTTCGTAACAAGACATGGACTCTCGTTCCTCCACCACCACGGATAAATGTTATTGACTCAAAATGGGTATTCAAAGTGAAGAAGCATTCGGATGGATCTATTGAGCGTTACAAAGCGCGACTTGTTGCTCGCGGTTTTCGGCAGCGTCATGGTCTTGACTATGAGGACACCTTCAGTCCTGTCGTCAAGCCTACCACTATTCGGCTTCTTCTCTCCATTGCTGTTTCTCGTGGTTGGTCACTTCGTCAACTTGATGTGCAGAATGCTTTTCTACATGGATTTTTGGAGGAAGAGGTTTATATGAAACAGCCGCCTGGTTTCTCTGATCCTGATCGTCCTGACTATATCTGTCGTCTTTCCAAAGCACTATATGGTTTGAAGCAAGCTCCTCGTGCCTGGCATGCCCGCCTTGCCTCTGCCCTTCGTGCTCATGGGTTTGTGCCGTCTACTGCTGACACTTCATTATTTCTTCTACAGAAGCCAGAAGTCACTATGTATCTTTTGGTATATGTCGATGATATTATCCTTGTCAGCTCTTCTCAGTATGCTGCTGATGCTCTTCTCTGCTCTCTTGGTGCTGATTTTGCGGTCAAAGATCTTGGGAAGCTTCACTACTTTCTTGGAGTTGAGGTCACTTCTCGTGCTACTGGTCTTGTCCTTACGCAGAAGAAGTACTCCTTGGAGTTGTTACAAAGAGCTGGCATGCTGAAGTGCAAACCGACCACCACACCCATGTCGTCTACCGACAAGATAACAGCTGTTGATGGTGAGCTTTTGTCTTCTGCGGATGCCACAGAGTACAGGAGCATTGTTGGTGGACTTCAGTACTTGACGATCACGAGACCAGATATCTCTTATGCTGTTAACAGGGTTTGTCAGTATCTTCAGGCTCCCAGAGATACTCATTGGGCTGCTGTTAAATGCATTCTTCGTTATGTTCAGTTCACCCTGACATTTGGTATGCATATTCGGCCGACTTCCTCTCGGGTCCTTTCGGCCTTCTCTGATGCAGATTGGGCTGGTAGCCCAGATGACAGGCGATCCACGGGGGGTTATGCAGTATTCTTTGGCTCTAATTTGATCGCCTGGAGTGCTCGGAAACAGGCTACTGTGTCACGTAGCAGTACTGAAGCTGAGTACAAGGCTGTGGCTAATGCTACTGCAGAGATTATTTGGGTGCAGTCTTTGCTTCAGGAGTTGGGTTTGTCTCAACCACAGCCTCCTATTCTTTGGTGTGATAACATCGGTGCTACATACCTTTCTGCAAATCCAGTATTTCATGCCCGAATGAAACACATTGAAGTTGACTATCACTTTGTACGGGAACGTGTATCACAGAAGCAACTCCAGATCAAGTTTATCTCATCTAAGAATCGACTTGCAGACATCTTCACTAAGCCTTTACCGCTGCCACAGTTTGAGGCTTGTAGGCGCAATCTTACCCTTCTCAGTTCTTTAGAAAGTGGCTAAGATTGAGGGAGGGTGTTAGACTATGTATAGCTTCTGTACCTATGTACGTATATTGTACATATTGTAACACAACCATTATATATAATGAGATAAGCCACCCCTAGAGGGTTGTGCTGGTTCTCCAAAACTTATTGTCTTACAGGCGATGAGCTGTGCGCCGGTCCGTGTCAACGCCGGCTTCGCCGCCGGCGTCCTCTTGGCGCTCCTCGTCTGCTTCATCCTCCAGCAGGAGGTTGCCATCAGCGGCCTCAGCGGTAGCCATTTATCCCTTTCATTTCACCGTTTCATGAATCTTCTGCTTACCAAGAGGCAAACACAATGCTTTATAGCAACTTCTCTCATCGTTAGCTAGATCCTAGCCTTGTTGATTGACGACCGGTGAGGCTTTTGTTTTTCTACCTCGAGCACACACACGATCGATGCGGTTGACGGCAACACTTCTTTCCTGTTGCTTCATATGCAGTCGCCACCACGGCAGCAGTAGCGCAGTGGATCACGCTTAAACAGCTGAGTAGAGATCCTGCTGCAATGCAGCTCATAAAAGCTCCTGGTGAAAGTGAAACACGTGAGTATTTTTTGACCTATCTGTCTTGCTTTGTGCCAGCAACTATGCTTATTTCCAGTCCCCAGTCTCTGTAAGCTGAAGATCAAACTCTTGCTTGTTGCTTAATCTACAGTCGTCGCTTCTGACGTGCAGCGGACCCCGGACATACAGCTGATCCAAGGTTCAGGTGAGCAGAGCACTCCGGTCCTTTGCTTTGATCAAGTTTGCATGCTCAGGTCGTTTAATTTGGGTATCCTAAGAAATCGCAAAATGGAAAACTGTTTGTTTCGACTCCTGTGTATTTAGCCTACGGATGTCCGCGTCTATTGTAAGCAATGAGGTAATGTAGGAGTACATCGACTCTCAAATTTCACAGTAAATACGGGAGTTTTTTTTTTGCGGGGGTTGACATAGGCGTAAAACTCTGACAGATCTTACTAACACTTGATTACTTTGTCAATTCGAAGAACTCAGATCTAGCTAGCGAATATTTTCATTAAACTAATGGACGGTTGCCTACCCAGGGCAATGCATGGGAAGCAGTGAATACTAAATTTAACATCCTGTGATCCTGATCATCGCTATAGACTGTCAGAGTGAGGAGTAGCATAGTACACATTATTCTAGACTATATTAGTGTCATGCAAACCTTTATTTATTAGATTATATCTCATTTTTTCTTGGTATGTGTGATGTTAAAAACCGAGTCCCCTCATTTGTTTGATTGAATTGTGTGGGCGGTAGCTGTAGGGTTAGTAATGACGTGGCTGCAAATGGAATCAGTTTTTGCTTAGATGGCATAGTTGCTGATGTGGATAGCTTGCATGTTGAGAGAAATATCATAGTGGGGATGAACTATTTAGGTATTATAGATGAGTAACTAGCTAAGTTACTCAATTTACCTACATCCTCATTAACTCATTGCTACATAGGAAAATTAGCTAAGTTGGACTCGATGTTACTCTTAAAATTACTCCCACTATGGCCAGTCAAATATGCAGGCCTGGGGTGCCTACCAAGTGAATTAATTAGTTTATCACACACACCACATAAGTAGGAGTAGAAGTAAAAAAAATATATGTCTATAAATGTCGGGAGCTATATAAGCAAGTAAGCATATCAATTTTGCATTGTTTCTTCACAGGAAAAAAAAAGCATAACAATTTGCATATGGTTTAACAATGCTAATTGTTAACTTTCAAAAAAAAAACAATGGTAATTGTTTCTCCTTTCCTGGCGCGTGACAGATAATGGCAAGGTGGTGTGTAACATGGAGGGCCGCTCGCGTGACTGGTCCGAAACGTGTGAAGTCGACCGCGACGTCCGCACCAACGGCACAGCACTGTCGGTGACCCTCGTCCCAGCGAGCAGGTCGTCGGAGCGCCGGGAGTGGATGATCTCACCGTACGCGCGCGGTGGCCAGAGCCTGAGGTCGGTCACGGTGACGCAGTTGCAGGACCGATCCGCCGCCCCGCCGTGCACGGTGACACACACTATGCCCGCCATCCTGTTCGGGATCGGGGGCTACGTGGGCAACTACTGGCATGACTACACCGACATTCTGGTGCCGTTGTTCGTCGCGTCGCGGCGGTACCACGGCGAGGTGACGTTCCTGGTCAGCAACATCCAGCACCTGCCGCGGTGGCTGGTCAAGTACAGGGCCTTGCTGCATGGGCTGTCCAAGTACGAGGTCGTGGACATGGACCGAGACGCGTATGTGCGGTGCTTCCCGCGCGTCACGGTGGGGCTCCACCTCGACAAGGAGCTGACCATCGTCCCCGAGCTGGTGCCGGGGGCTCCCCTCACCATGGCCGACTTCACGCGGTTCGTGCGCGAGACCTACGCGCTCCCACGCGAAGCACCGACCCGGGAGCCGGGCAAGAAGCCGCGGCTGCTGCTGATCCACCGGGGGGACTTCCGCCGGTTCCTGAACGAGCAGGAGATACTGCAGGCGGCGGAGGCGGCGGGGTTCGAGGCGGCGCTGTCGGAGCCGCGGGTGAACGGGTCCGAGACGGAGCAGGCGCGGCTGGTGAACTCGTTCGACGTGGTGCTGGGCATGCACGGCGCGGGGCTGACGAACGCGGTGCACCTGCCGCCGGGCGGCGTGCTGATCCAGGTGGTGCCGTACGGGAAGATGGAGTACCTGGCGAGGGCGGAGTTCAGCGAGGGCGCGACGGACATGGGGCTCAAGTACCTTGACTATAGCATAAGCGCGGAGGAGAGCTCGCTGATGGAGACGCTGGGGCCGGAGCACCCGGCGATCAAGGACCCTGAGTCCATCCACCGCAGTGGTTGGGAGAATATGTTTAAGCTCTACCTTAAGCAGAACGCCCGCATCAACACCACCCGCTTCGCGCCAACGCTGGTGCAAGCGTTCGACCACCTACGACAGCAGTAGGGGGGGAGGGCATGCTCATTAATCCTGTTGTTTTCTTTGGTAGTTTTTTCTCATTTTGGGTTAATTGTAGCCTCCCGTTTTTCTTTTGTCATTATTTTCTCCTTTTCACTCGATTGTTTGTTCAAATGTCTACTTCCACTTTTTTTTTATTGGTTGAGAAATGCATAATCGGTTCTACTCTTGCCAGTTTCAGACAGGAAGATCTTCACGAACCTGCTCGATTTATATCAGAAAAAACAGAAATGAATGTAAGGCAAGACTGAAGTACATCAAATTTTGGCTCACGACAGAGCAAAACAAAGGCAGGAAATGCGTGGGTACTCATGGACCCAAGCAGGCATATTCCACTTAGAGCTGCAGACAGAAAAACAACACAATTTCGAATATTCTTGCTAAAATTGACATGTGATAAATACGTAGGTACAAACAAGAGAACAACACCTGAAAAATAGTCAAGGCAACACACGCACACGCACACACATCCACATCCTGCCAAAACATATCATGACAAAAATGTGTGCGTTAAAAAAAATGTAATGATGCAAAGATACTACGTGCCATTATGTTGAAAAACACATCGTGGCGACACACTAGTTTATTTAGATTTGCTATCAAAGTTGGATAAAAAAAAGGGTTCTGGTTTGTAATAAAAGTTAGCATGAGTGTACTCTAACAAATGCCATACCGGAGACAAATATGTCATGACCTTGAGACCACGTGTCCAGAAATTGCTC